>NC_071577.1:2191666-2514583 GCF_024509145.1 Vidua macroura
TGCTTTGATGGCATCTGAGGTGCTTTGGGAAGCTTTGTTTCTGTCATTCTCTAACCCTGAAGGGCAGCGGAGCAGACAGAGCACCCCAGTGGGGTGGCTTGGAGCCAACTCCAGCTCTGCCAGGCTCTAACCAGAAGCCTCCTGGCTGTGTTGGGTGGTGTTCTCCAGCCTGGGCAGCAGAGAAGCACTCAGCCCCCCTCTGTCCGTTGCATCTCTGCCTCACACCCTGGCAGGAGTGAGGTTTCCCAGAAATGAGATCAAGCAGGGGAAAGAATCTCTTGGAGGAAGCCTCAGGCAAGCTGGGCATGGCTCTGTAAGTGGGCTCTGTGCCAGTTCCCACTGATGGTCACATCTTCCTCCACACTGCGCTGGGTCCACGGCATCCAGTAGCTGCATGAGCAGCCCTGGGGTGGGAAGGAGAAGTGGGAGGCTCCTGCCTTGCCTCTTCCACACTGATTTCTTGCCTTCTCACTTGCAGCTACAGCTCCAAACGTTGGCAGCTGCATGGATCAGCCCAGACCCCCAGGAGGGGACAGATGGACAGAGCCGCAGGGTGACAGGGAGCTGTTTCCTGAGGGGGAGCTACTGCTGCAGGTATGGTGCTGTGGCTTGGTCATTTGGGGTCTCCCCAAGCTGCTCTGGAGCTTGTGGTCGCATCTGTGGAGCGGGAGGAGACCCTGCCTTGCCCAGAGCTGCTTCACTGTGATTCCTGCAGGCAATGAGTTCCTGGGGACAGAGACCAGTGGCACTGCCTGGCTGGGATGGGTCCAGATCCCCATTCCCACCATTCCCTCTCATCCCACAGCAATTTGCTGCCCCTTTGATTATATTACATCTCATGGACGTAAGCTCCATCCCAACCAAGAGGTTCAGGGATGTCATATGGTGGTGTAAGGATTGATCCCTGAGTAGTTCCCAAGGTGCTGGCTTGGTTCATTATCTTTAGCAAAGGCCAAGAGGAGAATGTTGAGAGCTGTGAGACAAAACATCCCCCAGGAACTCCTTGCCTTACCTGGGGCATTGTGTGAACTCTGGAGGGATGAGTTCACAGCCTGCCTAGGATGGGAAAAGCCCAGCTTCAGTTTGTAGGTTTTGGGGGAGAAAAGAAGAGCACTTGGATGTTGGGCAACAGTGGTGGACAAAACCAGTGGGAAATGAGAGCTATGCTTTGTAGAAAGGCCACGTGTGTCTCATGAAACAGCTGACAGTGAAGCTCGGAGCACGAGGGCCTGGTGAATCAGCCTCCCACAGTGCTGCTGCTTTGGGCTGCCATCTATAAATGTCAGCTGGAAGGGCCTGGCATGGAAGGTCACATGGAAAGGCTGACTGCTGAACAAGCATCTGGGCACATCAGCTGAGGAACATGCTTACTGGGGCTGCAGGACGAGTCTGTGCAAGACCTTCAATCATTCTGTGTTCTTGGCATCTCCCATGCCTGGCCTTTCACAGAATCCCAGAATGGCTTGGGTGTGAAGGGACCTTAAAGGTCATCTTGTGATGAGCTGCCATGGGCACAGACACCTTGCACTATCCCAGGTTGCTCCAAGCCCCATCCAGCCTGGCCTTGGTCACTTCCAGGGATCCAGGGGAACCACAGCTTCTCTGGGCACCCTGTGCCAGGGCCTCACCACCTTCTCCAGCTCTCCTATAGGCTTTCTGGGCCTTCAGTCCTCTTCTCCCACCTCTCCAAACACCAGCAGATGAATGCTTGGCTCTCTTTAAGCCTGGCTTTGGTTGCTTCAGCCCTGCTCCTGCAGAGCCCTCCAGGCAGCAGGCAGTGTGAGCAGACCCCCAGCAGGAGCCTCCATGTGGGATTTGGGTGAGGCAGTGACTTCTGGGAGCTCAGTGTGACTGTTGGCAGTGAATCTTGGACTACACGAGGTCCCCCATGGTCCCAGCTGTGTGCCAGTGTGATGGTCACAGAGGAGCAGCTGGATACCAGGAGGGAGCCCGTGACTGCCCCAGCCCCAGCATCTCCTGAGCACTCCCCAGGACTGTGGACTTGGACCATATGATGGCAATTTGTTGAGCCATCAACATCAGAGCATTGGCAGGCTGGGGTGACTGAAGGCATCTGGAAAGCTTATGAGGTGTTACTGCGACAGAAATCTCCCCCGCTGAGCTGCCTGGTGGCTTTTTTTCCTCCCCACAAAGATCATTTTAAGCATATACTGTGATTTGCAGCAATCTCTGACTTGGGATCCCTCAGGGGGCTCCCAAACAGCACACAAAGGGAAGGGACTGGTCCCTCAGCAAGCTGGATCTGTACGCTAAGATTCCATTTCGGGTGTTCTTTCCCTAATTTCTCTCCTTCCATTCACTAATAAATTAAACACATCACAGTGAAGAACAGGGGGCATGAGTTACTATCTAGTGCAGTGCTTTGCTTTTGAGGAAAATCAGCCTGAAATGGACACCAGAATCATAGAATATGCAGAGCTGGAAGGGACCCACAAGAAGTGTCGTGTCCAAAGCACAGCCCTAGGAGAGTGGAGCTATTCCCAGCTGGAAAGGAGGACTCCAGATCCTCCATGAAACCTCTCCCTATCTGGTCCCTCCTGACGCAGGAGCTGCCCTGCAGTGAGAGGGGGTTCCATGGGAGGTTTGGAGAAAGTGGTCAGTCCAGCTTGGATCATTGCTTGTGCTGAGAAGAAGAAACTCCGCAGAAGAGAATCTTGCATGGTTACCAAGTGCTGTCCTTCTTTGTGGGGCTCCTTGTTGAGGAAGAAGGTCCCTTCCTGTCCCTGGATGCTGAAGAAACAGCTGGGGGATTTCATCGTTCAGCAGCGGGATTGAAGCTGGGCAGAGTAAGTTTGGACCGAACTTTTGCTTTCAGGCACTCAATGGATTTGCCATCGCCGCAACTGGAGATGGCTACATCTTCTACATCTCCCCTGCCGTGCGGGACTACTTGGGCTTCCACCAGGTGAGCACCATGTTTTCCTGGCTGGAAACAGATGGATGCAGTCCTGGTGTGGGAAGGAGGTGCAGATGGAGAGCAAAGCTTCCCAAAGGGCTGCAGCTCCTGTGGCAGGGGAAGGAGCTGGAGTTTGCCTGTTCTTTACACTCAGTCCTGCACTTTAGTGCCCAGGAAGGGAAACCTTCTGCCATGTCCTCCTCCCGACACCTCTGCCAGGCTGTCCAGGAGCAGACACTATTCTGTTTTGTCATTCCAGTCGGATCTCATCTACCAGAGTGTGTACGAGATGATCCATGCGGGCGACAGGGCCGTCTTCCGCCGCCAGCTGCACAGGACCCCACTGCATGCTGCTGACAGTGAGTGCCAGGGTGATCCCTGCAGGGGTTCACTTGAGCAGCTCTGATCCGTGAGCTCAGGGTGTGCAGCACAGTTTGGAAAGCTTCCTTTTGATTTTCCAGCTTTTCCCCCTGAGCAGCCGCTGCTTGCCAGACGCAGCGCCACGTCCAGCCCCCAGCACCTCCATGCTGAGAAGCAATCCTTGGTGGAGAGGAGCTTCACCTGCCGCTTCCGCTGCCTGCTGGATAACTCCTTGGGATTCTTGGTAATGCTGGGACACCCTTCTGCTCCTCCTGTGCCTGCAGAGTGTTCCCCCAGAGTCACTTGTGTCCCATAGGGATGAGAGCACAGCCAGTTCCCACCACCCTGTTTGCTTCACACCCACATTTTCTAATCCCTGTAAGGCCTTGAATTTCCACCACCATTACAGGGTACCTGAAGTTCCTTCTTGGGCAGCAAAAGTCAGCAGCAGACAAGTCCCCAGTTGCTCTCTTTGCCATTGCCACACTCCTCCAGCCTCTCTCCATCCTGGAGCTCCAGACCAAAACACTGATCTTCCAGACAAAGCACAAGCTGGACTTCACTCCCATGGCCTGTGATTCCCGGTAAGGCATCTCTCACTTTCCCTGTGGCAAAATCCCTGGTGCTGGACAGAAAACTAGATCTGGTGGGGACAAGGAACACCTGACCCAGCTCCCATGGCCTGATGTTTTTGTCCCTCTACTGCAGGCCCCCAGTAACACAGGGAGCAGGTTAACAGGGCACCAGCACTTCTTGTCTGCTGTGGTTTGCGTGGTTTGTGGAACAGAGGATGCAGCTCAGCCCAGGGCGAGGTTGCACCATCCAGAGTGGGGGTCTGGCCAGTGAGGTGCAACTGTGGGGGATGCATCCCTGGTGTCACTGCACTCCTGTGCTGTTTCCAGGAGGAAGGTTGTCCTGGGATACACAGAAGTGGAGCTGTGCAGAAGAGGGTCCGGATACCAGTTTTTTCATGCGGCTGACATGATGCACTGCGCAGAGCACCATGTGAGAAGTGAGTGCTGGGGGACTGTTGTGGGGGTGTTTGTGGGGTCCCTCAAGGCTCTGGCTGTACTATTGCTCCTTGGTGCTGTCCGTCCCGGGGCTGGAGTAGCTGTGACAAAGGCTCTTCCTCCTGGATGAGCTTGGGCAGCTGGCAGAGAGACAGCACACTGCATCTCCTGCCCCCGTAGCACAGCCACGAGGTGATAGTCAACTTCGTGGCAACTTGCGTGTGTCATTGGTCTGCCTCCGTGGAGGAGCTCTGTCAGTGGCAGTTCTTTTGTGTCCCTGCCCCAGTGATGAAGACAGGGGAGAGCGGGCTGACGGTATTCCGGCTGCTGACCAAGAGGAGCAGCTGGGTGTGGGTGCAGGCCAACGCACGGCTGGTGTACAAACGATGATGCCCGACTGCATCATCGCCCGCCAGCGAGCCCTGTCGTGAGTATTGCTGGCCCCCTTCAGCTGCTCTGGGCTTGGGGGGCTGTCCGAGGCACACAGAGGCCATGAAGGTGGAGGAAAGGGTAGGTGAGGTTGGCACTTTGCAGCATTTGTCCTCCTGTAGTGTGAGTGAAACAGCTCTGAGGAGGTGGTTGTGGACATGCTCTTGCCTGAGAGCAGCAGCCCTTCCCTGAGCCATGCAGACCTCCCTGTGGGCTCCCCAGAGCTCTCTTTAGCCAGCCCAGTCCAGCCCCCTTTTACTCTAGAAAAGCCAGGGCAGGGCTGTGAGTTCCCCTCTTGCTGTCAGAAGGGAGGTTTTGCCTGGCCTGGAGGAGCTGCTCATGCTGTTTCCATCCCTTTTTGCCTCCACACCGAAGGAATGAAGAAGGGGAGGAACATCTCCAGAAGAGAAACTTGCCGCTGCCTTTCAGCTTTGCCACAGGGGAAGCAGTCTTGTGTGGGAATGACCTTCCTGGGTTCTTTGACTCGTTCCAAGCCAAGGAGGAGTTGCAGGTGCAAGCAAACTCCAAGTCAAGTCAGAGCAGCGCTTGGTAGACCCCAGCTCTCTCCTTGGGGCCATGATGAAGCAGGATGCATCCGTATACAATTCCCACGCTGATAACGTGCCTCAGGTCTCCCTGCTAGCTCTCATTCCTGAGCCTGATGGGCTGACTCAGAAGGAGGATGTCAGCAGGGCCAAGGAGGACAGCAACTCCCTCCTGGTGGTCATCGAAACCCTCTTTGAGAAGAGTGAGGTGGATGGAAACGTCTGCCAGACCCTAAAGGTGGACAGCACAGAGCTGCAGCAGTGGGAGGAGGATCTGCTCAGCCTGGGGGTAGAGGAGGAGCCACTAGCTCAGGGGCTTGGCCAGAGGCCGGGCACCAAGGTGACATCCTATATGGAGCAGATGCTCCCCAGGGAGGGTGTTGGAAAGAGCCTGGACTTCCCACACTGCCATGAGGAAAACAGTGCTATGGCTCACTTCCAGCGCTGCTGGGCAGCTGGTTCAGCATTCCCAGCACAGCCCCAGGCAGCGGGCACATGGGGAGGCCAGGGGGCTGTGGGCTCCGTGGGCTCCGTAGCCTCCGTTACCTCTGAGGGCAGCTTTGCCCAGCCAGAGCAGCAGGTCCCGTTTAACCCAGCCGGGCCGGTGGCAGGGACTGTGCTGGCTGTTCCCATCTCCAGCAGCAAATCCTCTGCAGACTTCAGCTGGCAAACCAAGCGTTTCAGGCAGAAGCTACCCCCTCTGGTCCTGTAGATAACACTCTTCCTACTGCTCAGAGCCAGCCTGGGTGCCAGCTGGTGGGCTCAAGCTGCTCACCCCCATTGCACTCAAACACGTTGGTGACTCTGTGGCACAATAAACTCCTCCAGGCAAACCCAGTCAGTTGCCCATCGGAGGCTTTGCTGGCCATAGTTCCAAAACAGCTGGAAGCTGCAGGAGCATACGTGGAGTCCCAGACTCTGCCAGGTGGCAGTCCTGAGAATTCCCCGGGGGCTGGGCTGTGGTGGCCACCCCCCTCCCAGTCTTTTCCTTGCCCTGTCCAGGGTTTGCATCAGTCCCTGTTCTCTGGGGATGGGAAGCTCGATGATGTGGAGGCTGCTCTCCCTGCACCCTTAGAAGCCAGAAGGCTGCCAGGGCATGGCGGCTTCCCCAAACAGCCCCTGGTAGCCCACATAGACCCCAGCTTTTCCTGGGAGGGGGAGCAGGCAGTGCTCCGAGAGGACAAGGGGTTCTCACAGCTGTGGCTCCCACAGGCTGGGGCAGCTCCTCAGAGGAGCCATGGGGCAGGGCCAGTGCACCACAGCGGACTCCTGCTGAACTCCAGCATGGATCCCAGCACCCACGAGATGGACTGCGTTGTGCTGTCCAAGTGCCACTATGGAAACAGCCTTTTTAGGCATGAGAGCAACTTCCTGAGGGATGCTGCTAAAGTATCCCTTCCCCAGCAGCCAGGCACTTTGCTTTGCCCTGCTGAGAACCACCCTGGAGCACCTTCCTCCTCACCGGGCTCGGTTTCAAGGTGCTCAGCAGCTCTCCCTGTGAAGGTGGGTGCAGGAGCACCCCTGTGCTCCGGGCAGGGTCCTGGCTGCCCATCAGTTCCCTTCTCAGCTGGGCAGCCCCTCGGTACCTGTGAGATCCAGGCTCAAGGTGAGGTGCGAGGGCTGCAGAACCTGAGGGGTGTCCGGCTCCTGTGGAGGTCTGCCAGGGGTGCAGCCACACCATCCTTTGTGGGCAGCCTGGTTTGGGGCTCCATGTGAACCAGGAGCCCTGTCTTGAAAAGCCACCAGCAGCTGTGAGCTCTTCTGGTACCCGCCAGGTGCGTCCCATGCTCCCTGGTCTCTCGGGATTTTGTCTTCCAGTGCTTTCAGGCAGTCTAAGATGAAGTGGTTTGGACTTTTTGTTCCATAAGAAGTCTTTCAGGGAGATGCAGCTGTGCCTCTGGGGAGGCTTGTGGGCTTCTGGGCTCCAAGGAAGAACATTGCTTGCTGGCACATCCGTGTGCTTGGGGCAGCCTCTTGCAGATGGAGCTGCTGCCTCAGAGGCAGGTAGCACTGAACTGCTGTTTCTCAACAAAACAGCGTGCTCTTCTCGTCTCCTGTGTTGGACCACCCTTGTCATGTTGCTGTTTAGTCCCCTGCATCATCTCTGCCAGCCTGAGCCTCTTTTCCTCCTGTGCTCTCCATCTCCTCCAGAGATCATCCAAATCCTTTGGAAAAGATGTTACCAAGCACTTCAAGAAGCTCAGCAGCATTGAAGGGTCTCAGTGAGAGGTGGAGTTGGTGGGAGTGGAGGCATCCTGGGGATTTGGGCTCTCCAGCAGCCTCCCAGGGGAGTTTGGGAGAGGTGGGTACCAGGCACTGTGACTTTTCTGGGATGCAGGGTGGGGAAGGTCCAGCCAAGCTCCCCTTGGGTTTGTCACTGGCTTGTCCTTGTTGTCCTCTTCTCTGCTCCACAGTGCCATGGGACAGAGAAGAGTGGGGCTTCCCCCTGTGGTTTTGCCAAAGCAGTGAGAAGGAAAGGCAGGGAGGGATGCAGTGACCACTGGCTGCCTCTCCACTTCAGACCCACTTGGTGCCCTTCAAACCATTGTTCTGCAGCCCAGAACAACCACTTTGTTGAATTCTCTTCCTTTTCTAGATACGTAACCTAAGATTTGAATGAATTGGTTTTTCCCCACCATGAGAACAAAGTCTTGCAGATCCATCAGGGAAATCCACAAAAAAAAAGCAATGATTTTTTTTTTGGGGGGGAGGGTGGGGATGATTTGAGACCACACTGACTTGCAACATTGGGTTAGAGAGGTCAGAGTTCTTGGGGACATTCACACCTTCCCCTCATGCACCCATCAGCCTGAGCATCACATCTGCCTCGCACACCAGTGTTAAGCATTTGCAGATCAAATTAAATCAGGCAATCAGCACAGGGCCAGCAGCAAGCCCACATGTCCCGGTGTAGAGTGGCCTCATCTCCCTGGGTCTCTTCCTTCATGCCCAGCCTTGCCTCCGCTCATGGGGCCTGGGAAAGGTCAAGCTCCTCTCTGCAGGCTGGGAGCAGAGCAATGCTGAAACGTGCTGGACCACTCTAAGGTGGCTTCGAGGAGCACCTAGGTCGGGCAGGGAGTTGACTGGCCATGATCCAGATCCAAAAAGCGGCAGGATGGACTCTGCTCACTAGCCTCTCATGCTGGTGACTGTGAAACGCTGCTGGGGGCGTACCAGGGGCTCCCAGTGTTGCAAGAGGTGGGCCTTGGGTTGGGGACACTGTTGCTTGGGGCCGTGACAGACCTCCCTGTGCTCTGTCACTGGTGTCTGATCTCTTGTACCTCGTGGCTGTACAGATAAAGTCTGTTCTGGTGGCAGCATCTCATTTCTGCTCCATGATTTCTTTGTGCTGCTGGTGGCAGCTGGATGGTGCTGAGGGGAAAAGAGCTGTCCGGTGAAATGAACAGGGCTAATGCCTTTATTAAATGTTCAGCTCTTTATTAAAAAGATCAGCTGGGCAGGGGGCTCGACGCAGAGCTCGCCCCTGCAGTCGTAGCTTTCCCAGGCGGCCGAAAGGAAGGAGGCGTGCAGAGTCTGTCACTGAAGTCCAGAGCAGCAGCTGTCCCTTCTTCTTTCCTTGTAGCACACCGGTGGCCAGAGGGTGAGGAGGCGTGGCATGCAGAGTCTGTTGCTGAAGTCCAGAGCAACAGCTGTCCTCGCTCCTTCCATGGTGGCAGCACCAGGGCTCTCTGTCTCTGTCGCCCTGCTTCTCAGAGCCTAATACAGTCTTCTTTCTTAGGTGATGGCAACGGGTAAAAGTCAATCAGGGGATGTGTTTCCCTCTTCCTCAGCTAGGGCATTCGTCTAGACTCCTCTACTGTGTTCAGTTTTTGATTTATAGTCCTTTTTATCTCCTAAAAATGCTCCCACGATCCTATGGGGTTTTTATTTGCATGTTAGTCCCAGAATGGCAGCGTGGAGGGGTGGGAGGCCAGTTATCTCCAGGTAGTTTAGAGAAAACAAACAGAGCAATTAGCTAATTAGCATTTCAATATCGGTACTTAGCTAGAGTTAGTAGTTTTTTTTAGTGTTGCCATGGGAACTAGGAAGGCCCTGCCCGCGTCTCTCAGGAACACGTGGAAACTGTTCATTACAAATCCCTCCTCTATTTCTTTGATCGGGCTTAAGCCCGCATCAACTTACAGTCTTTGGCTTTTGAGGGCTAACTTCTTTTGGCTTTTGTATGCTTTTACTCATGTCTGATGGTAATTCTCGTGGCCTTTAGAAACCAAGTAAGACTTAATAATATTCTAATTAAATTTTTTTTTCAGTTAACTCCTTTGGCTAAAGGACACTTAGTCTTATTAAACAATTACCAAGTACTTAAACCTTTACTATGGTACTTTAACTCAGAAACAGTTATTAACACCTTACTGTATATCAGCCTCTAGCAAGTCTTCTTTAAAGTTAATTTTAAGTCCTCTGGTTTCTTCATTACTGTCCATGCACAAGAGGAGGCGGGTAACACTGTTGGGTCTGGTCTGGCGTCTGGGGGTGGCACTGGTCCTTTAACTCTGGTGACGTGGGTCCAGCCTTTTTCTTGGGTCCGCACCGCAGTGTGTGTAGTGAGTAGTACCTGGAAAGGTCCTTCGAATTTGGGGGTTAATGGAGTGGTAGTGTTCCAGGACTTTATCAACACCCAATCCCCAGGACTGATGTTGTGGGCATTGGCGTCCAGAGGGGAAGTTTGGGAGAGATACCCCTTCTTTCGGAGGCCTTCTAGGGATTTTCCTATGACCTCTAAATATTTCTGAGTTGCTGCCTCCCCTTCCAGGTAATCTGCTGTACTGAAAGGGGTGATTAAAAAAAAAGGGAGTCTAAACATTATTTCATAGGGAGAGACCCCTATGTCAGACTGAGGTCTGGTTCTGATGCGCAAGAGAGCGAGAGGTAAACACCTGAGCCAATTCATCTTTGTTTCTTCAATTAATTTAGTTAACACATTTTTAAGAGTTCTATTCATCCTTTTCACTCTTCTAGAGCTTTGAGGATGCCATGGGGTGTGCAATCTCCACCATACCCCCAGGGCTTTTGTTACTTGATGTAAAGTTTGAGCGACAAAATGTGGACCTTGGTCCAAGTCAATGTCATTGACTAGCCCATATCGTGGTATGATGTTTTCTAAGATTATTCTTGCAACTTCCTGCGCAGTTTCCTTTTTGGTTGGGAAAGCCTCCACCCAGTGAGTGAGGTGATCCACGATCACTAGTAAATGTTTGTACTTTAATTTTCCCTTGCAGGGTCAACTTTCGGGCTTCTTTTATCAGGATAGCTGCTGCTGCTGCGATTACTTGCAGGCAAGTTGGCCATCCTCTGGCTACTGGGTCTAGTAGTTTTGAGAGGTAGGCTATTGGCTTTTTTTATCTTTCCCACTTAAATACATTCTATGGGCTTCTTTGAGCAACTCATTCATGTTCTTTTCTTGCCAGTCCTCTATCTTTTCTAGTTTTTGTCTAATATCGGGCCAGGATTTGGTGACAAACTAGACCTTTAAGAGGACTTGACCCTCTGGGCTATCTGGGTCTATATTTGAATACAACTGGAAATTTCGTTTTAGTCGGTTAAGCCAAATTGCCGGGGTCTCATCCTTCTCCTGAGTACCATCAAAGGCCAATTTCGTGTTGCTTCCCCTAGGGATACTCTTTCATCCCTCTTATCATGAGGGCCCTATAGTCTCTCATGTTTTGCCTACCTTCTTGTTGGCTGGGACTCCAGTTGGGGTCTACTAAGGGCATCCCCTGGTTCCCTGGGGGCCCCAGTCCACCCTCTCTTTCCCATATCTTCACCCCTGCCACTCGGATCATCTGGACCTCTCTCGGAGAGAACAATGCTTAGAATAGCTCAGGTCTCCCCAGGTACAAATACTCAGCCCTAGAAATTGGTCCAACTGGCTAGATATTCCAACAGGGTCTTCCACTAAATTTCTTAGCTCTTTCCCAAATCCCCGGACTTTGGAAGCTGCCAAAGGTGCATCCACAAACCTAACTCCCCCAGCTGCTCTACCCATAGGAACCCCTCTAAGGGGAAAGAGACCCTCCACCCTTGGTGCTTTGGATTGGGTGCTACAATACGGCCCTTTTTCTAAGACATCAGGCAGGGAAATAGTAGTGGAGACAGACACTGGAGGCCAGGGGGCATGCCAGGTGGCGAACCAACCCTGGGCAAGGGTGGCCTCAGCTCCCAAGTGGGAGGAGGCAAGGAAACTCCAGCTGGAGAAGGGGAAGAGGGAGTTGGGGAGATGGTTGAGGAAACTAAGGAAGGGACGATGAAACAGAGGTGGGAAAACGGGGGAAAGGAATCAGGGACTCAATAGGAGGGGCTGAAGGACCAACTGGGGAAACTGGAGCAGAAGGGGGCAGGCAATCGAGGGCGTCCCATTCCTTTATTTTTCTAGTCTCCCCCTCTCTATTCTCTTTGTCTTCCTCTCTATTTCTTTATAATTTGCATATTCTCAGTCTCATTATTTATAGAATTCTCCAGCCAGCAAGCTGCATAAGATAGTTGTTCTATATCAAGGTCCTCTCGGGTTTTTTAGGTGCTGGTTTAACTGATTACACATCCACTGATCTTGGGTTCCATACCACGGCCACTCTCCCTGTAATTCTAACTTCGGCCATACTTCTATACTGTAATGTATCATCTTACTCTTGTCGAGACCCTTCATGGTCTCCCGAGAATCCCATTAGTCTAACAGTTGCCCCAAGGGGCTGTTAGGGGGAATTCTCTTTGCTTTGGAAGGATTTGCTCCTTTACTATAACCTCTTCCCATTTTCAGGCCTCAAAACCAAAAAAAATATATATATACCTTAAATGGTGCTTCTATCTAAAATGGAATATACTGACAGGCAGCTAAAGCTCATCAGGCCTCTCCCAACTTAGTCTTTTGAATCACTTGACTAAACTTAATCTCTTTTAACTAAATTCCCACTCTTGGTCCTACCCTCTTGGCACTTTACATTGTCTCTTGGCCAGGACAATCACTAGTCACACTTCCATCTATTGTCTTCTGTTCTTTTTCTCCTTGGCCTAAGTTTTGAACTTCTTGATGGACTTTCTAGGCTTGGACCCCTGCTAAGTCCCGCCCAAACTCTTACTTGGCCTTTTGCCTAACCTTCTTACTAGGCTTGGGAAGCTTGGTCTCCCTGCCGAGGTAAGGTCGAACGTCCTGCCGAGCCTTACACTCGAACTCCGGCCAAGCCCCCTTGCCTGACTCTCCTACTAGGTTTGGGAAGCTTGGTCTCCCTGCCGAGGTAAGGTTGAACGTCCTGCCGAGCCTTACACTCGAACTCCAGCTAAGCTCCCTTGCCTGACTCTCCTGCTAGGCTTAGCTTGCTTGCCTTCCTGCCTTTCTGCTTACTTGGGTTCATGCCTGCTCTGACAGAGACATCCTGCCCTGCCTTCCAGAGACATTCCCCTACCTGCTATGCCGGGGACCTCCGTCCATGCCTGCCATGGACATCCTACCTGCCCTGTTATCCTGTCCTGCCTGGTAGGGACATACCTTCTGCCTGGCGGGGACACGCCCCCTGCCCGGTGGGGACGTGCCCTCTGCCTGCCGGGGACATGCCACTCCTGTCTGCTAGGACATCCTGCCCTACCTGCCAGGGACATCCCACCTGCCATCCTATCCCATCCTGCCTGCCAGGGACATGCCCTCTAGGACCTCCACATCCCACCTGCCCTGCTGGGGGCATTCCCCTTGCCCTGATTGCCAGGGACTTACTTTGCCCCTAGGGGACCTCCACACGCTCGGAGGAGGGCCTGCTTTACTTCTAAGGAGACGCCTTAGTCGCTCCTGCATTCCACTCGCTTCCCCCCGTTCCCGGCCAGCCCCTTCGCAGGAGTCTGGAAACACGGTACTAGCGGGTCCCTCTCACTTCGGGGGTCCGAGCTGACGGCCCCCGTCTCACTCACTTACTCATTCGCTCGTCTCCCGGTTTTTCTTACCAATCCGACGCTCCTCTGTGTTGCTCGTCTCACACTGATCCTAGGGTCCGAAGGTAGCCAGTGACTCCCGAGGGTCTCTCGAAGCAGGTGGTCAAGCTGTCCAGCTGTCCGGGGGTCCTCTTTGGGCGTGGCTATCCCGGACGAGCCGGCAATTGAAATGAACAGGGCTAATGCCTTTATTAAATGTTCAGCTCTTTATTAAAAAGATCAGCTGGGCAGGGGGCTCGACGCAGAGCTCGCCCCCGCAGTCGTAGCTTTTCCCAGGTGGCCGAAAGGAAGGAGGCATGCAGAGTCTGTCACTGAAGTCCAGAGCAGCAGCTGTCCCTTCTTCTTTCCTTGTAGCACACCGGTGGCCAGAGGGTGAGGAGGCGTGGCATGCAGAGTCTGTTGCTGAAGTCCAGAATAACAGTTGTCCCCGCTTCTTCCGTGGTGGCAGCACCAGGGCTCTCTCTCTGCCTTTCTCTCTCCCTGCTTCTCACAGCCTAACCTAGTCTATTCTTTCTTAGGTGATGGCGACGGGTAAAAGTCAATCAGGGGATGTGTTTCCCTCTTCCTCAGCTAGGGCATTTGTCTAGACTCCTCTACTGTGTTCAGTTTTTGATTTATAGTCCTTTTTATCTCTTAAAAATACTCCCATGATTCTAAGGGGTTTTTATTTGCATGTTAGTCCCAGAATGGCAGCGTGGAGGGGTGGGAGGCCAGTTATCTCCAGGTAGTTTAGAGAAAACAAACAGAGCAATTAGCTAATTAGCATTTCAATATCGGTACTTAGCTAGAGTTAGTAGTTTTTTTAGTGTTGCCATGGGAACTAGGAAGGCCCTGCCCGTGTCTCTCGGGAACATGTGGAAACTGTTCATTACAGCAGGTGCTTGGGTTGTTCTCTGCAGCTCCAGGTGGATGCCAATGCTGCTCTTCACAGCCTTCTTCCTGCCCCTCTGCCAAGTGCAATGGGCCTTCAAGGACTGAAAGGAGCACAGAGAGCCAAAGGGGGACACTTGCAGCTGCCTCACTGGGAGCTCCCTGGGGAAGCACTTCCTTGAGAAGCAAGCCCCTTTCTTCCAAAGGCGTTTCCTTAAATGTGCAGCTTTTCTGGGGAACACCAACACACCCTTTAAGAAACGCTGGCAAGGCTGAAGGAGTTCAGGTCCTTTCGGGACAGGCACTCCAGCTCTAGCTCGTATTCCCCCAAGTGCGTTTCCAGGTGGAGGTTCAGAGGTGCAGCCCCCGGCCCTCTACCAACACAAGCTGCCCGCTGCCTCTTCACCTGCCTCAACACCTGCCTGCGTTCATGGCACCAAAACCAGGCTGTTCCCGGCCACAGATCAGAGCCCTGTTCCCGCAGGACGCTCTTGCCAGCACCTTCCAGGACTCTCCGCTCTGCACGCAGCGCTTTTCATGCCTGCTCCCAACAGGCTTTGGAAGGCAGAGCACAACCTGGCTGCCTCTGCCAGCAGCACACCCCAAACACAGGCGGAGGAAGAAGCAGCAGGGGCTGTTTTGCGGCCATGCCCAAGAGAAACGGGAAGGGTGCCCTCCCTGTGGGCTCACTTGGTTGGCTTTCTGACTGGCTCTGAGCCTGGGGCTGCCATTCCTCACCTGTGGGGACCAGAACCACACCCGGGATCCCGGCACTGCCTGACAGCGCTCCGGGCACTGGCACGGTCGCACGTCCGAGTCTCGGGCCCCGCGCTGCTGCTGCATTTGCTCTTAGGCACACCCAAAGCCGCCTGTTAAGCCTGGATGGTCGCTGATTCTGTCCTCTTCCTCATCCTGTGCAGGGATGGAGCACTGCTGAGCTTTCAAGAAGCTGCTCTTGAAAACTTCCAGCATTCCAAGCTCCTTTGACCTCCGTGGATGCTTGCCATGGAATCCCTCACAGCTGGGTTCATCCTCAGGTTGGCTCTTCCAAATTCCAGGGGCTCCAGGGTGCTCAGCAAGATCTGCAACTCCACTGTGGTGGTGCCTGGCTACGCAAACGGAGCAGAAAGCTTTGTGAATTTGGAGTTTGGATTTTCTGTTTCCTAAACCTAAAGTTGGAATTTCTATTCTGTACTTTTACGTGTATTTACCATTTCCCCTGAAGCTATTCCCATGGATTTTACCTGTAATGTATTCATACTGGACATTGCTCTATTGGTTTCACCTTATCTCTCACTTTCCCCTATAAAAACAGTAAACCAACCCCAGACCGGGGTCACTTGTATGTGCGGCGTTCGAGCAAATACAACCTACTTCGGACTGCGCAACAAGTGTCCAATCTCTTGAGTCTCTTTATCCCGGTCATGGACGTGCTCTTGAAATAGCTCTGTCTGTATCAAATGAACCCCAAAGTTGGTTGTTGCTTCTCTCTGACTGCTCCCGGCAGCGCCTGGCCAACGCCCCTGGAAAAAGGAGCCGGGCGGAAACAAGGAAGTCGGATAGAGAAAGCGACAAGTGTCGCCACAATGTGTGGCTCTGATACAGCAGCTGTTTTTAGGGCATGGCAGATAGCGCTCCGGTTTGGGGCTTTTCCAGATGCTGTTTTCCACAGCCGTCACCGCAGGAGACACAGCCGCTGACGCCGCCACTGCTGAGCCGTCAGCGCCAGAGTCTGCCCGGTGGGAAAAAGCCCTTGGACCACGGCATCTGTGAAGGGGTTCTCGCCCCCTTTCATGCAGCTCCGCAGCTCTATTGCTGCTGAGAAACTGTTCCGGTTTCTGTCCCCTTCCGTTTTCAGCAGGGAGTAGACGCAACTTCCGCACACCCTGAAAGACGGCTTCAGACCAGGAACCGCTGCTGTTTTTTGTTTTCTAAGAGTCGGCGGTGTGGTAAGTTTCAGTTCTAGCATGGGAAGGACCCGGCTAGGGAAATCTTACTTGGTAGAGGCACCCCTGTCCCTGTGGAGGGAAAGGGCATGTGGGTGCGCAGCGTGCGGGGTGCCGCCATCGGTTTTTAGACCTTTTCAGGTTTTTTTCTTTGTTTTTTTCTGGCAGCAGGTGGGTGAGGCTTGCTGGTGGGCAGAATGGGTGGGAAATTGTCCACACAGCAGAAAGAGATTTATAACCAAGTAAAAGGAGCCCTGACAGAGTCAGGAGAAAGTTTTTCTAAGAGTTTTGTGAAAAAGTTTATTAAGTGGTTGGTTTTAAGATTTCCAAACGTCTCAGCTCAGGATGTGAGGGAAAAGGGTTTTTGGAAGCGGGTTGGCTTCCAAAACACCTTGTGGGTGAGGGGGATTGGAACCAATCCCAAAAGCAAGCAGCCGAGATTCCAAAGCCAGTGTTAGATCTCACAAAAGACGCAGCAGAACAAGCATTTCTTAGTATGCCCTCAAAGGAACCTATAATACCTTATATCGCACTCAAGCAATCTGTTTCAGAGCCATTCATGGATTTTGTTGATTGAGTGAGAGACACGGTCGAGAAAAAGGTGGAAGGGCAAGAAGCACGAGACGAAATCATGTTAGAAATTATTACCACAAATACAAATGAGGCCTGTCGGCGAGTCATCATGGCTCTTCCAGCGTCTCCTCCTCCAACGCTGGATCGGCTCATCAAGGAGTGCACAAGAAAAGCCACCCTGATGGCAGAGGACTTGGTGAAAAATCCTCAGGAAAAAGTGGTTGCTCTGACATCAGCAACCCCAAAAACTCCAACATCGAGTTCTCCTCCTCCCAAACGCAGGTGTTTTTACTGCAATGAGGAAGGCCATCTCATCAACCAGTGCCCCTTTCGGGGGACAGCACTTCCTCACGGGGGGAGGGAGGTGGAGGGAGAATTCTCCAACCAGAAAAAAAACTAATTGGGGAGCGCGGATCCACCCCGCATGATGATACAAATGGGGTGGGTCAGGGGGTTGTTGGAGACCCCACAGATGACGCAGTTGCGTCAAACAGGAAACGCCGCATGGGAGGAAGAGAACCCTAATTCCTGTTTTTCCTTTATACTGGCAGAACCTTTTATAGTTAGTTTACCCTGTTGTATGATTTCATTTTTCTTTCAGACTAGCAGGATGTCAGTTTCTACGTTCCTGCTCCCCATTTGGCTCCAGAAAATGACCTTCTACCTGTCCACAGGGGACGCGTGGATCGTCCCTCAGACACGGAAAAATGTGTGGGTCACCCTTGCCCAAGCCTTGAAACAAGAACACCTGTGTTTAGCTTCTGCCTCAGCAGAAAATCCAATGTCCATATGCCTGGTAGGGATTCCGAGTAAGGGGCAAGAATTTCCAAAGTCCTTGATCCATTTGCAAACAGAGTTAAATGAAAACAATCCACCTAATATCTGGGCAGAGTTCTACAGGCACCAGGGAGTCGTAGAACATGTTAAAATACCTGTTCAGAATCCCCTGCTCCTGTGGCAAAAGTTTGCTCTAGACCTGCCCGCTGCTGATGGGGAGCCCCAGGAATTAGAACTACTGGGCTCCACAAAAGCTGAATTTTGCGTTCAATTTAATTTTTCACCAGATAAAGAAATAAACCTATATGCAGAGGTCAGACAATACAAGATAGAATTCAGAGCAGGCCAATGGTGCACAGCTGTTGCTGTTTTGGAGATCCCTAGCACCGCAGATTTCTATCCCCACAAGCTGGAAAAGGGAATGTTTTTCATCTGTGGGGATAGAGCATATCCAGGAATCCCTTCTCATCTTATTGGAGGTCCATGCACTCTGGGGCATCTTTCCCTTGCTTCCCCCAACATGACTCAAATTCCAATTGGGCAAGCAAAAAGTGAAACAAAAATTACTAAACGGAGTGCAAGTCAATTTGATGAACACTGTGACGCCGAAATTTACCATTGAGCAGAATCAAAAAGGGTTGCCGTCTCTGTGTTTTTACCATGGGTAGCGGCAGCCAAAGCATTGAGTGAATTAGGCAATTTAGAATGCTGGGTGACAAAGCAGGCAAGTTTGACATCGGCAGCTTTGAGTGATCTCCTGGCAGACGAGGAAATTACCAGGAAGGCTACCCTGCAAAACAGGGCAGCTATGGATTTCCTGCTGTTGGCACATGGGCATGGATGCAAAGAATTTGAGGGATTGTGTTGCTTTGATTTGTCATCAAAAGGCCAAAGTGTTCAATCATCCATCCGGGAAATGAGAAACCTCATTGGGAGCGTGAAGCAGGAGAATGAGGACTGGGTCAAGGGCATGTTTAAAGGCTGGGATCTCTCTGGGTGGGTGTTGTCCCTTCTTAAGGACATTTGTTATTTTGTAGTTGCAATTTTTTTAGTTCTGCTATCATTTGGGATTCTTAAGCGAATCATTTCTAGCATTGCTTCCTCCAAGTTTGCAGCCTCCGCACCTGTCGTTGCTGCTGCCACCATGGGAAGAGAATGGTGGGAGAATGGCAAACAGGTAGGCACTGCAGTTTAATAGCTGCAGTTTCTCCTTCCCCCAAAGCTCTGTTCATTTTATTAAACAAAAAAGAGGGAGATGTGGTGGTGCGTGGCTACACAAATGGAGCAGAAAGCTTTGTGAATTTGGAGATTGGACTTTCTGTTTCCTAAACCTAAAGTTGGAGTTTCTATTCTGTATTTTTACGTGTATTTACCATTCCCCCTGAAGCTATTCCCATTGGATTTTACCTGTAATGTATTCATAATGGGCATTGCTCTATTGGTTTCACCTTATCTCTCACTTTCCCCTATAAAAACAGTAAGCCAACCCCAGACCGGGGTCACTTGTATGTGCGGCGTTCGAGCAAATACAACCTACTTCGGACTGCACAACAAGTGTCCAATCTCTTGAGTCTCTTTATCCCGGTCATGGACGTGCTCTTGAAATAGCTCTGTCTGTATCAAATGAACCCCAAAGTTGGTTGTTGCTTCTCTCTGACCGCTCCTGGAAGCCCCTGGCCAGCGCCCCGGGAAAAGAGAGCCGGGTGGAAACAAGGAAGTCGGAGAGAGAAAGTGACACTGCTCTTGTGACTTTCTAAATACAATCCAAATTATTCATTTGCTGTTATTTTAATTCAGCTGAGAAGAGTTTGGCCATTTCTCCCTTGGGTTGTGCTGTCAGATGGTTGCTGATCAGTTATCCAAGGTATGCTTGGTAGAAAATAGAGAAAGAACCCTTCCCGTTGCCGTGGTTTCCACTTCTAATTCCTGTTTCAAGTGCAAAGTGTGAGAGACCAGTAGGAGAAGTAGATCAGATAATCAGAGACAAGGAAGCTTTGGAGAGGGTGGGAGTACTTTTACTGTATCTAGCACGAGGTGCAACCATTCAACACTGGTTTTGATTGCATGATCTGATACAAAATTATTGTGATGTGGTGTTAGACCTTGTGCAGTTTTCATTATAAGTAGATAAACTTTAGGCATAAAACCCTTGAACCTCTAATTCTTGCAACTATGAACTGAGATACACAGCTAAGTTGCAGTTCATAATATTGCTATGACTATTGAGCCACGGACTCAAAGTACCTGAGATTGCTGCAAATGCCTCTTTATGTTGCCTAAAATAGGAACAAATGCAACATAATTCAAATATTGTGACAGATCTTGAACTGCCTTTGGTAGCAGCAGCATAATAAATGTAAAAGTTAAACAGACTGTCAAGTATGAAGTAGGAAAAATGACTTCTGTGGGTCCCTTCCCACTCAAAATATTCTATGATTCAGAAATAAAAACAAGTATTTTCTTTAGCAATGAGGTTCAGACACAGCTCAAGGAATCACTGCTGCTTACCCACAACTTTACTGTTGACAATTGTGCGAATCGGAGCAGTTCCAGACACTGCAGGATGGTGAGTGGCAGAGCTGGGCCACAGGGCTGATGGCTGCAGCCAGCTTGGCTCCATCCCATCCCATCCCATCCCATCCCATCCCATCCCATCCCATCCCATCCCATCCCATCCCATCCCATCCCATCCCATCCACTGGGGACAGGCCCATGGACAGGACGGAGGAGGGGCCGGGCAGACACCCCGCCGTGGCCGTGCTCCATCCCCTGGGGCATCCCGGGGCTCTCCCTGCCTGGGGAGTGCAGGGCTGGGCTGTGTTCTCCGGCCTCTCCCGCAGCCCCTCAGCTCTGGCTGCGCTTGCTCTTTGCCAGATGCAGCCCTGGACCGGACACAAGAGCAGGAACCCGCCCGTGGCCGCTTCCGCAAAAGCCTGAAGGTACCAGCAGCCATCCCCAACTGGGCTGGGCCTGCTGTCACTGCTCAGCCCAGCACCACGCTTGGAGCACTCCATGGAACATCCCAGGCTTCCCTGGCCTTTCTTCTCCTGCAGATGTTCCGGCAGTTCCTGCGCATTCAGCGTAGAAAGACCGGCAGCACAGCAGCTGCGGGCGCAGCCGAGCCTGACTCGGGGCTGACCGGGCTCCAGGCAGAGCCCGATGGCAGCCCAGATTCGGCTGAGCGCTCAGAAGACGCTGAGACCTCAGAGACTGAAACCTGGGCAAAGGCTCATCTCATGTCTATGACTGAGGACGTGGCCATCACAAACACCAAAACCAGAGAGACTCAGGGCCTTACAAATACTGACACCATGCCTGCTCCAACTATGATTCATGCTTCCACTATGGATTTTTTCGAGGAGAGTGCTGTTCCTTCTCACCAGCAGCAGCAGGTAAGCAGCCTGGGTCCACACCTGGAGGCCTCCCAGGATGGTGTGTCCCCTCAAGCCATGGTCTCTGGGCCCCCTCAGCCTTTGAGGCCAGCACAGTGTGGTGGGAACAGAAGCACTTCTTGGGGGAAGCTGGGGAAGTTGTTCCTTTGGACAGCGCTCCAAGTCTCCCCCATGCCTCCTCCAGGTGCCAGCCAAGGTGAAGAACATCCACCAGAGTCTCATGTCCCACGTCTCTGTGGATGCCAGGCTGCAAACGGACATTGTGAGGCTGGCAGAAGAACACCCTGCTGACGTGGTGCTGACCCTCCTGCGCTGTGCCCCAACGTGTGACAGGTACGGGGCCCACGAGCCTTGAGAGCTCAGGGCTCAGCAGCCTTTAGGGCCCGTGGCCCTGCACAGCCTGTCCAATGGTCTCTGCCAGACAGGCAGAGAGGCCCAGGACCCTCGGGCCCCTCTGTTTCCTGAGCCTGCTGCCAATGCTCCCCCCCTGCCCTTCAGGGCACCAGGCCTCTGTCACCTGGGCCCCCACAGCTGCACAGGGCATGGTGCTGTGACTGAGATGCCCCTGACACAGAGCTGCCATCCCACAGAGCTGCTGCAAAGATGTGGAGAGCCATAGGCTCATCGGGACCAGCACTGGAGAAAGCGCTGCCAACACTGCTCTGTGTGATGGAGGACTGGCCTCTGCACAGAATGTGCACCTCCGATGGGGACAACAAGGACCTTTTTGCCCTGGCTGTGAGTTTCTGGGCCTTTGCTCAGCCCCAGGTCACCTCTCCAGCAGCTCACCATCCTCTCCACGCCTCAGGCGCTGGGCTGAAACCTGGCCTAGGGGCAGGCTCAGGGGGCACCAGGCCCGCTGCTCCCCCTGCCTCTGCCCTTGGGCCCTGCCCCATGGACACCTCGGCACTGAGCGCTGCCTTGGGCTGCTTCTTTTGCAGGCAACTCTGGTGATCTGGCTGATTGTCCAAGTGCCTGAGTGCCACGAGACCATCGTCCTTTATTCCTCCCGCCTGTTTGTGGCTCTGCTCTCCCATGTTGTCATCACCACACAGCAGATGCCACCAGAGGAAGTTGATAACTTCTGGAGAGCATGCGGGGAGGAACGCCGCCTTCCCAGCAAGCCCAACAGGTCCCAGTCCTCCTGTCCTTCCCGTGCCCTTGTGGCCAGCGGCAGTGCTCCCAGTGTGACCTGGGCTTTGCTCTGCACACAGGTTTGCAGTGCAGGCCATGAAGGATCTGCTCTGCCGACTGCAGTGTGACCATGTGGTGGTGGCTATGGAGCGCAAGGGTGGCTGGGACATGATGCTGTGTGCTCACACCCAGCACTATGCCGTGGGTCTGCTGGCCAGGTGAGACCCCCTTCTGCCCACTGCCCCCAGCATTTGTGCCCTGTGCCCCACACAGTCCCTGTGCTCATGGGCCAGAGGGCCTCGTCAGCGAGGGACGGCCAAGGAGACTGGAAAAGGCTGGGAGAGGAGGGTGCCCAGAAGGGGCTGCCTCTCCAAGCGCTCACATCCCCTCCAGGGATGCTGGGGAAAGACCAGAGCTCTGTGAGTCAGTGCTGGGAGAGCTTTGGTCTCCCCACCTCAGGGCCTTGGTGTCTTTTTCCCCCCTGCCAGGAAGATGCTCCGTGTTTTGATCCCTTTGTGTTCTCGCATCGCACTCCACTTGCTCCGGCAGCTCAGCAGGGAGGAGCCGTGCTGGGATCTGCCCTTCCTGGCATTCCTTGTGGAGGTGAGCCTGTTGGCCAGCGCTGCCTCGCTGAGCTGCCTCCCAGCTCTCTGCCCTCTCGTAGCCACAGCTGCCAGGACAGTGCCCACGCCCTGTGCTGCTGCCTGGGCCCAGCCCTGTGCGCTTCTGGGCTCCTGCCGGCCGGGTCCCCTGTCACTGCCCTGTGCCTTTCAGGTCCTCGAGCGCCTGGACATGAGTAAATGTGGTGGCAGCGTCCTGAAGATCATGTCAAGGTACCTCCGGAGTGAATGCAGTCAGAGGCGTCGCCTGGCGCTCAGAGGCCTCGTGGTGCCCAGCAAGGATCCCTCGATGGTGAGAAGGGGGCAGCGGCTGAAGCTGCGCCGGGCAAAGCAGCCCCTTGGGCTGGCAGGGCTTCAGGAGCTGAGGCAACTGCTCCCAGCTCTCCTGCCTCACCTGCCCCAGTGCTTTGGGACAGGCCTTTGGCCTGTGGGCCCTGCAGCAGCAGGGTGGGGTTGCAGTGCCAGGGCGCTGCTGGCCGTGCAGCCGTCCATGGCTTCCCAGCACAGCCTTGTGTTCCACCCAGGCCAGAAGAATGTGTAGCGTGTCTCAAAGCCTTCTGCAGCTGCTGGGGGATGAAGATAGAGAGGTGGTCAGCATGAGCCTCCACGTGTTCACCAATGTGCTCCAGCACAAAGACATCCTGGTATCCAGCACCACCGCCCCAAAGCTGGCTGAGGCTCTCCTGCTGCTCTTTGACCACGTAAGGTTCTGCATCCTGAGCCACAGGCATCGGGTGCTTCCCAGAAACTTTGTGCTCTCTGGATTTTCAGGCCTTTGCCTAGGTGGGCCTGGAGTAGCTGGTGTAGGTCTTTTCCTTTCCTCTAGGACAACAGCCATGTGCAGTTGCTCTCCATTCAACTCTTCTGTAAGGTGATGGACTTGGTAGTGGATGAGGGAAAAAAGCCCCTGGAGACAATTGTGAACAAGAGCCTGGACACACTTTTCATCTACTGTCATGATGAGAACTGGCACGTGGCAAAGGTGAGCATTTCTATGATGCTGGGAGGGGGCTCGGCTGCCTCCTGCCCTGGCGCCTGGCGGGCTGCAGCCTCCTCCAGGCCTTGGCACAGGGACAAAGGTCTTGTGCCCTGGGCTGTGGGGCCATCTCGGGGTCTCTGCTGCTCTCCAGGCCTCTCGGGAAACGCTGCATTGTGCGGCCAAGTTCCTGAACAGGAGGGATCTCGAACAGCTGCTGGAGAAGGAGCATCTGTGGAAGTTTGCTGAGGTCCTGGTAAGGACGGCCTGGAAGGCCCAGGCTCAGCCTGGAGAAGCCCCATGGGCACAATGCTCAGTGTGTGGGCTGGCAGCTGTGCCCCTGCCCGCTGCTGCAGCCAGAGGCCGCGCGGGCTCTTCTCCAGGCTCCCGTGGGTCCCAGCCGGGTGCCGATGGAGCCCCGGCCCGGCGGGGCTGCGGGGTGGCACCGCGGCTCCCCGGGCAGCAGCCGGCCCTCTGCCCCCTCCAGAGCCCGGCGCCAGCGGCTGCTGGCCGGGCCTCAGGGCTGTGCGGGCAGGGGAGGCCGGGGCCGGGCGCAGGGAGCGCCCGGCCCAGGGGCTGAGCCCGCGCCAACCCTTCCCTCCTGCCGCTCTCTCCAGCTGGCAGAGGACAGGAGCCGAGCGGCCGAGCACCTGCGCCGGGCCCGGCCCTACCTGCAGAGCCCACAGGGGCCCCTGCGAGAGGCGGCCGTCCGGTTCATGGGTGAGCCAGGAGCCCGGGCTCCCTCCCCGCCCCGCCGCAGCTCGGCCCCAGCCCCGCCTGCTGCCCCGCCGGCGCCATCCGGGCCCGGCGCCACGGAGCCCCGCCTGGCCTGGGCGCTGCTGCCGCCCTCCGGCAGCCGTGCCCTTGGGCGGCAGCGTGCGGCAAGGGCCCGGGCTGAGCCCTGCCGGGCCACGAGGCCGTGTGGCCACAGGGCTGGCAGCGCCGCTGGCAGGGAGCTGTGCCGCTGGGCCGTGACAGGCTCTGTGTTCGCAGGGATGGCCGGGCGCAGCTCGAGGGGGCAGCAGGGAGAGCTCCAGCTGATCTGCAATGGTGAGTGAGGGCAGCGGGCTGACAGCGGGGGCTGGCGGGGGCAGCTGCGAGCCCTGCCCCGGCTGCAGTGGGCTCTGCTCCCGGTGCGCACCAGGGCTGCTGTGGGCAGAGCACACAGAGATTTCAGGCACACGTCGGGGAGTCGTGGCAAGTACCTCCCGGCTGATTCCAATGTCTCCTACTCCCTTCTGGGTGGGATTGGCCCTGTTCAGAAGGACTCCTAGCATTCCCACAGATCCGGGATCTCACCATGTCTCTGTTGCTGTCTCTTCCAGCCCTTCAAGCCCAGAGGCGGGATGCCAGCCCGTCATGCTCTAACCTGGAAAATCAAGCCCAGTTTCCCCAAAGAGCTAAAGAATTAGGCACACCTTCTGGATCCAGTGAACCAGTGTCCCAAGAACACACCCGGAGACATTGAAGAGGACATCACCTCTCAGTGCTGCTGGAAATCCTGGCATAGCTGATGCTGGGCACAGTTCTCGTGGCTTCAGCACTCTCCCTGCCTGTAGATAGCTCCCTCCCTCTAGATAGCTCCCTTCCTCCAGCCCCCAGACACTGCCCATCACCTTTTTTTCTCTCCACATGTCCTCCCTTTTGATAGCTCTGCCTCACCAGCCCTCAGCCTATCCATCACCTTTTCTTCCCCTCCACTCTCCCTCCCTGTTGACAGCTCCCTACCTCCAGCCCTCAGACCCTGCCCATCCCCCTTTTCCCTCCCATCTCATCTCTTTGTTTCATCTTCCATATAATAAACGGTTTGGCTTCTTCACTTTGCCTGCATCTCTGTGGAGATGAAGCGACGCAAATCCTGAGCCCAGGGACACACAGGCCCCTGCTGCCGTTCTCTTCCACACCGTGTTTTGGTGTTTTGTGCACACACACAGAGCAACGGGGACAGATCAGGCTGGAAAGGTGCCTGTGCTGAAGGTGCAGTTCCACAACACTGGAGTTGCAGATCTTGCTGAGCACCCTGGAGCCCCTGGAATTTGGAAGAGCCAACCTGAGGATGAACCCAGCTGTGAGGGATTCCATGGTAAGCATCCACGGAGGTCAAAGGAGCATGGAATGCTGGAAGTTTTCAAGAATAGATTCCTAAAGCTCAGCAGTGCTCCATCCCTGCACAGGATGAGGAAGAGGACAGAACCAGCAACCATCCAGGCTTAACAGTGGGATTTGGGTGTGCCTAAGAGCAAATGCAGCAGCAGCGCGGCGCCCGGGACTCGGACGCGCGACCGTGCCAGTGCCCGGAGCGCTGTCAGGCAGTGCCGGGATCCCGGGTGTGGTTCTGGTCCCCACAGGTGAGGAATGGCAGCCCCAGGCTCAGAGCCAGTCAGAAAGCCAACCAAGTGAGCCCACAGGGAGGGCACCCTTCCCGTTTCTCTTGGGCATGGCCGCAAAACAGCCCCTGCTGCTTCTTCCTCTGCCTGTGTTTGGGGTGTGCTGCTGGCAGA
Organism: Vidua macroura; assembly: GCF_024509145.1. Lineage (NCBI taxonomy): Eukaryota > Metazoa > Chordata > Aves > Passeriformes > Viduidae > Vidua > Vidua macroura. The sequence continues at coordinate 2,217,652 of NC_071577.1, forward strand.
GGCAGCCAGGTTGTGCTCTGCCTTCCAAAGCCTGTTGGGAGCAGGCATGAAAAGCGCTGCGTGCAGAGCGGAGAGTCCTGGAAGGTGCTGGCAAGAGCGTCCTGCGGGAACAGGGCTCTGATCTGTGGCCGGGAACAGCCTGGTTTTGGTGCCATGAACGCAGGCAGGTGTTGAGGCAGGTGAAGAGGCAGCGGGCAGCTTGTGTTGGTAGAGGGCCGGGGGCTGCACCTCTGAACCTCCACCTGGAAACGCACTTGGGGGAATACGAGCTAGAGCTGGAGTGCCTGTCCTGAAAGGACCTGAACTCCTTCAGCCTTGCCAGCGTTTCTTAAGGCTGTGTTGGTGTTCCCCGGAAAAGCTGCGCATTTAGGGAAACGCCTTTGGAGGAAGGGGGCTTGCTTCTCAAGGAAAGTGCTTCCCCAGGGAGCTCCCAGTGAGGCAGCTGCAAGTGTCCCCCTTTGGCTCTCTGTGCTCCTTTCAGTCCTTGAAGGCTCATTGCACTTGGCAGAGGGGCAGGAAGAAGGCTGTGAAGAGCAGCTTTGGCATCCACCTGGAGCTGCAGAGAACAACCCAAGCACCTGCAGCAGGATGTGTTACCCCCCTTTGAACAGAGGTGTGAGCAGAACCATCTCTGTCCTGCTGTGAGCAGCAAAGCTCTCTCTGGGAGCTGTGAATTCAAGGGCCTTTACACACTCACATTTCACATCTTCCCTGGCTGCTGTTGTCCCAGACTGGAAAAAGCAAGATGTATTCTATTTGCCATCTGTAAGGCAAATTGTCTTGTGTTGTCTTGTGTTAAGTGGGCACTTGTTCCTTATCTCTTCCATAATCAATCCTTCCTTATGGGGAGACATCTGCTGATAAGGGGCCATTGAGTGTCACTGCATGACTGATAAGAACTCTAACTTCCCATTGGGAGAGGCTCTGGCCAGAGGGAGGAGCCAAGCATTCCTACCTGCAAATATAGGCTTGAAATTCTGGCCCAGGAGCACAGCTTTTTTGCGCTGGATTTTCCCAGAGGAACAGCTGCCTCTTCCACTGCCTCTTCAGAGGAAGACTGCACCCTTTTCTACAAGATCACTACTCCAACAGAACCACACCTGACACTCCAGGAGGACTGCAGCCACAATTCCAATTGCACTGCAACCAACAACCTGACCAACAAGGTGTCAGGTTGTATTCTGACTCTGTCCCTGTTGTTTTAGTTCACTGCACTGTTTATTTTGTCTTTTAATTTCTTCCCTAATAAAGAACTGTTATTCCTGCTCCCATATTTTTGCCCAAGAGCCCCCCTTAATTTCAAACTTCTAACAATTCAGAGGGAAGAGGTCTACAATTTCCATTTCAGGGGAGGCTCCCACCTTCCTTAGCAGACACCTGTCTTTCCAAACCAAGACAGCTGTGTTTCGACTCTCGGCAATACGCATTTGCCTCCTGCTTGGTGGGAGCTGCTGTGGCCCAGGGCCAGCCCAGAGCTGGGCTGGGTGGGCCAGGCAGCGTGGAGAGTCTTGTCTGATCTTGGTGTGCTCCTGGCCTCAGAAAGGCTTGGAAGGTTTGCCTCCCCAAGTGTCCTGCTCATTGGCTCTCCCTGTGCATCTTGGAGAGCACAAGGTAGGCATTTCTGGCAGCTGGGCATCAGCAGGCCTTAAAATGGGGGCGTGTTGTGGAGCGAGCCCAGCTGAGATACCCTGAGAGGAGCCCAGTGCTCCTTGCTCCTCTCTGCTGACACGGGAGCGTCTGTCTGCTTTCGGGACGGCCCTGGCTGTGTCAGGGGTGCTACGTGGACACGAGACAGCCGGTCCTGTCCCGCTGGGTCCCAGCAGTGCCTGGCAGCAGTTCTGAATCCACGTCAGGATGCTGGCCAAGAGAGGCCCTGGAAGCTGAGGCAGCTGACTTTGAGCTTTTGCAGATACACGCAGGGGATGGCCAACAGTGTTCCCTCAGGATACTGCAGTCCTGAGGGGCCTCCCCAGAGCTGCCTGATGCCGCCCACTCCTTGCGGCACCAGACGCTTTCCTCTGGAATGTTCTACCTCCCCCGAGAGGGAAGAGGGAGCTGGAGAAAGAGCTTGCCAGGCTGCTCTCCATCCTTTCCCAGCAGCCCTGGCTGAGTGGAGAAGTCCGAGCTGAGCGCAGATGTGCCAATGGAGCAGCCGTGCACAGGAAGGCTCGGTGGGAAGGATGAGCCAGGATCCATAGGCCTGGCAGCCTGAGCTTGCTGCCAGGGAAGGCGTTGGAGCGGATGCTCCCGAGTGCCATCCCACAGCACGTGCAGGGAACCAGGGGGTCTGCTGGAGGGTGGGAAAGCTCTGCGGAGGGGTGGGGACAGCTGGGGCTCCTGGTGGGCTGTTGAGGGCTTCTCTGCGGGTGTTTGCAGGGGGTTGGTGTTGGGGAGCGTGTTGGGGAAGGAGTTGTCTGCAAGGTGAGAGGTCTAGGCTGGAATTTGAGTCAGCTTGAAGGCAGCATCTGTGGTTTGGCACAGCTTTGCTTATGGAGGCCAGAAGGAATATCTGTGACTATTTCTCTTCATGGTCCTGATTCTCCTGCAGGGAACAAGATGGGAGAGCTGTACTTTATTGGCCACTTAGATATCTGTACTGGGGGAGGACGAGCCCTTTGTCCATCTACTCATTTGTCTGGGCTACTTTTGTACCACTGAGTGGACTTTCATTCCTTGAGAGCTTTTATTCCTTAAGAGAATTACGATATTATCATCCCTTCATCGAAAACCATTTGCACACCAAAGAATGGCCTTCTTTTTGCCTCTGTATAGTGCTATGTTTCAAAAGGGACTTCCAATGGAATGTGTTAAGGCAAATGAGTTGCTGCTTTTAGGTAGGAACAAACTTCCAAATCATTCACATTCTCCGGCAATCGCTATTAATTTGAGAAGTTTGCAAATTTTGGAACTACTTGATTTGCGCAATGAGATGTAAAGCCTTCCGGAACTGAGGAGTCTTAAATGCAGGGCAGGGTTTGCTGATGGTTTGAGTTGTTCCTAAAGATCCTGTTGGGCATTCTTAGACACTTGGGGCCAGGGATTCCTTCCAGCCTGGGCCACTTTGGGTGGGGCTGGGGGTGGCCCCAGGGCAGGTGGCAGTGTGTGCAAGGGCCCTTTGTGACACGCTGCAGCACGGTCACCGTGTCATGGAACAGGCCAGGGTGTCCAAGAACCCACCCTTTGTGACACGTGGTGACATAGGAGCTGGCGGTGACAAGAGCACGCCACAGTGCTCGGAGCAGGCGACGGGACAGGACAGGACAGAGCGGTGCCGTGAGGAGCCCTCGCACAGCGCGCTCGTTCGTGTCTGACCCGGAGCTTTTCCGAGGCGTTATTCCTGCAGGTGACCTCGTGGCAGGACTGCGGGACTTGGCAGCCCGTGGCCTTCCCGAGGCTTTTCTTTTGCAGGTGCCTGCGAGGCCAGACTGAGGGAATTGGTGACCACAAGCCTTACGAGGAGTCTCCTGTCATTGTGGCAGGAGCCCTCAAGACCAGAGTGCAGGACTTGCTGTCCTGCAGCCGTCCTGAGGTTTCCCTGCCTCAGGTGCCTTCAAGGCACAACTACACAACTTGTTGACTCAGAACTTCACCCTTCCATCTTCCTTCAAGGTGCCCTCAAGGCCAGACTCTAGCATGACAAACAGTTTTTCCAGCCTGCTCAAAGCGATCAGGGAGAAAAAAGAGGAAGACCCTGGAGCTGACCCAGCCCAGCATCATGAAGAATCGGAGCAGTTCCAGACACTGCAGGATGGTGAGTGGCAGAGCTGGGCCACAGGGCTGATGGCTGCAGCCAGCTTGGCTCCATCCCATCCCATCCCATCCCATCCCATCCCATCCCATCCCATCCCATCCCATCCCATCCCATCCACTGGGGACAGGCCCATGGACAGGACGGAGGAGGGGCCGGGCAGACACCCCGCCGTGGCCGTGCTCCATCCCCTGGGGCATCCCGGGGCTCTCCCTGCCTGGGGAGTGCAGGGCTGGGCTGTGTTCTCCGGCCTCTCCCGCAGCCCCTCAGCTCTGGCTGCGCTTGCTCTTTGCCAGATGCAGCCCTGGACCGGACACAAGAGCAGGAACCCGCCCGTGGCCGCTTCCGCAAAAGCCTGAAGGTACCAGCAGCCATCCCCAACTGGGCTGGGCCTGCTGTCACTGCTCAGCCCAGCACCACGCTTGGAGCACTCCATGGAACATCCCGGGCTTCCCTGGCCTTTCTTCTCCTGCAGATGTTCCGGCAGTTCCTGCGCATTCAGCGTAGAAAGACCGGCAGCACAGCAGCTGCGGGCGCAGCCGAGCCTGACTCGGGGCTGACCGGGCTCCAGGCAGAGCCCGATGGCAGCCCAGATTCAGCTGAGCGCTCAGAAGACGCTGAGACCTCAGAGACTGAAACCTGGGCAAAGGCTCATCTCATGTCAATGACTGAGGACGTGGCCATCACAAACACCAAAACCAGAGAGACTCAGGGCCTTACAAATACTGACACCATGCCTGCTCCAACTATGATTCATGCTCCCACTATGGATTTTTTCGAGGAGAGTGCTGTTCCTTCTCACCAGCAGCAGCAGGTAATCAGCCTGGGTCCACACCTGGAGGCCTCCCAGGATGGTGTGTCCCCTCAAGCCATGGTCTCTGGGCCCCCTCAGCCTTTGAGGCCAGCACAGTGTGGTGGGAACAGAAGCACTTCTTGGGGGAAGCTGGGGAAGTTGTTCCTTTGGACAGCGCTCCAAGTCTCCCCCATGCCTCCTCCAGGTGCCAGCCAAGGTGAAGAACATCCACCAGAGTCTCATGTCCCACGTCTCTGTGGATGCCAGGCTGCAAACGGACATTGTGAGGCTGGCAGAAGAACACCCTGCTGACGTGGTGCTGACCCTCCTGCGCTGTGCCCCAACGTGTGACAGGTACGGGGCCCACGAGCCTTGAGAGCTCAGGGCTCAGCAGCCTTTAGGGCCCGTGGCCCTGCACAGCCTGTCCAATGGTCTCTGCCAGACAGGCAGAGAGGCCCAGGACCCTCGGGCCCCTCTGTTTCCTGAGCCTGCTGCCAATGCTCCCCCCCTGCCCTTCAGGGCACCAGGCCTCTGTCACCTGGGCCCCCACAGCTGCACAGGGCATGGTGCTGTGACTGAGATGCCCCTGACACAGAGCTGCCATCCCACAGAGCTGCTGCAAAGATGTGGAGAGCCATAGGCTCATCGGGACCAGCACTGGAGAAAGCGCTGCCAACACTGCTCTGTGTGATGGAGGACTGGCCTCTGCACAGAATGTGCACCTCCGATGGGGACAACAAGGACCTTTTTGCCCTGGCTGTGAGTTTCTGGGCCTTTGCTCAGCCCCAGGTCACCTCTCCAGCAGCTCACCATCCTCTCCACGCCTCAGGCGCTGGGCTGAAACCTGGCCTAGGGGCAGGCTCAGGGGGCACCAGGCCCGCTGCTCCCCCTGCCTCTGCCCTTGGGCCCTGCCCCATGGACACCTCGGCACTGAGCGCTGCCTTGGGCTGCTTCTTTTGCAGGCAACTCTGGTGATCTGGCTGATTGTCCAAGTGCCTGAGTGCCACGAGACCATCGTCCTTTATTCCTCCCGCCTGTTTGTGGCTCTGCTCTCCCATGTTGTCATCACCACACAGCAGATGCCACCAGAGGAAGTTGATAACTTCTGGAGAGCATGCGGGGAGGAACGCCGCCTTCCCAGCAAGCCCAACAGGTCCCAGTCCTCCTGTCCTTCCCGTGCCCTTGTGGCCAGCGCCAGTGCTCCCAGTGTGACCTGGGCTTTGCTCTGCACACAGGTTTGCAGTGCAGGCCATGAAGGATCTGCTCTGCCGACTGCAGTGTGACCATGTGGTGGTGGCTATGGAGCGCAAGGGTGGCTGGGACATGATGCTGTGTGCTCACACCCAGCACTATGCCGTGGGTCTGCTGGCCAGGTGAGACCCCCTTCTGCCCACTGCCCCCAGCATTTGTGCCCTGTGCCCCACACAGTCCCTGTGCTCATGGGCCAGAGGGCCTCGTCAGCGAGGGACGGCCAAGGAGACTGGAAAAGGCTGGGAGAGGAGGGTGCCCAGAAGGGGCTGCCTCTCCAAGCGCTCACATCCCCTCCAGGGATGCTGGGGAAAGACCAGAGCTCTGTGAGTCAGTGCTGGGAGAGCTTTGGTCTCCCCACCTCAGGGCCTTGGTGTCTTTTTCCCCCCTGCCAGGAAGATGCTCCGTGTTTTGATCCCTTTGTGTTCTCGCATCGCACTCCACTTGCTCCGGCAGCTCAGCAGGGAGGAGCCGTGCTGGGATCTGCCCTTCCTGGCATTCCTTGTGGAGGTGAGCCTGTTGGCCAGCGCTGCCTCGCTGAGCTGCCTCCCAGCTCTCTGCCCTCTCGTAGCCACAGCTGCCAGGACAGTGCCCACGCCCTGTGCTGCTGCCTGGGCCCAGCCCTGTGCGCTTCTGGGCTCCTGCCGGCCGGGTCCTCTGTCACTGCCCTGTGCCTTTCAGGTCCTCGAGCGCCTGGACATGAGTAAATGTGGTGGCAGCGTCCTGAAGATCATGTCAAGGTACCTCCGGAGTGAATGCAGTCAGAGGCGTCGCCTGGCGCTCAGAGGCCTCGTGGTGCCCAGCAAGGATCCCTCGATGGTGAGAAGGGGGCAGCGGCTGAAGCTGCGCCGGGCAAAGCAGCCCCTTGGGCTGGCAGGGCTTCAGGAGCTGAGGCAACTGCTCCCAGCTCTCCTGCCTCACCTGCCCCAGTGCTTTGGGACAGGCCTTTGGCCTGTGGGCCCTGCAGCAGCAGGGTGGGGTTGCAGTGCCAGGGCGCTGCTGGCCGTGCAGCCGTCCATGGCTTCCCAGCACAGCCTTGTGTTCCACCCAGGCCAGAAGAATGTGTAGCGTGTCTCAAAGCCTTCTGCAGCTGCTGGGGGATGAAGATAGAGAGGTGGTCAGCATGAGCCTCCACGTGTTCACCAATGTGCTCCAGCACAAAGACATCCTGGTATCCAGCACCACCGCCCCAAAGCTGGCTGAGGCTCTCCTGCTGCTCTTTGACCACGTAAGGTTCTGCATCCTGAGCCACAGGCATCGGGTGCTTCCCAGAAACTTTGTGCTCTCTGGATTTTCAGGCCTTTGCCTAGGTGGGCCTGGAGTAGCTGGTGTAGGTCTTTTCCTTTCCTCTAGGACAACAGCCATGTGCAGTTGCTCTCCATTCAACTCTTCTGTAAGGTGATGGACTTGGTAGTGGATGAGGGAAAAAAGCCCCTGGAGACAATTGTGAACAAGAGCCTGGACACACTTTTCATCTACTGTCATGATGAGAACTGGCACGTGGCAAAGGTGAGCATTTCTATGATGCTGGGAGGGGGCTCGGCTGCCTCCTGCCCTGGCGCCTGGCGGGCTGCAGCCTCCTCCAGGCCTTGGCACAGGGACAAAGGTCTTGTGCCCTGGGCTGTGGGGCCATCTCGGGGTCTCTGCTGCTCTCCAGGCCTCTCGGGAAACGCTGCATTGTGCGGCCAAGTTCCTGAACAGGAGGGATCTCGAACAGCTGCTGGAGAAGGAGCATCTGTGGAAGTTTGCTGAGGTCCTGGTAAGGACGGCCTGGAAGGCCCAGGCTCAGCCTGGAGAAGCCCCATGGGCACAATGCTCAGTGTGTGGGCTGGCAGCTGTGCCCCTGCCCGCTGCTGCAGCCAGAGGCCGCGCGGGCTCTTCTCCAGGCTCCCGTGGGTCCCAGCCGGGTGCCGATGGAGCCCCGGCCCGGCGGGGCTGCGGGGTGGCACCGCGGCTCCCCGGGCAGCAGCCGGCCCTCTGCCCCCTCCAGAGCCCGGCGCCAGCGGCTGCTGGCCGGGCCTCAGGGCTGTGCGGGCAGGGGAGGCCGGGGCCGGGCGCAGGGAGCGCCCGGCCCAGGGGCTGAGCCCGCGCCAACCCTTCCCTGCTGCCGCTCTCTCCAGCTGGCAGAGGACAGGAGCCGAGCGGCCGAGCACCTGCGCCGGGCCCGGCCCTACCTGCAGAGCCCACAGGGGCCCCTGCGAGAGGCGGCCGTCCGGTTCATGGGTGAGCCAGGAGCCCGGGCTCCCTCCCCGCCCCGCCGCAGCTCGGCCCCAGCCCCGCCTGCTGCCCCGCCGGCGCCATCCGGGCCCGGCGCCACGGAGCCCCGCCTGGCCTGGGCGCTGCTGCCGCCCTCCGGCAGCCGTGCCCTTGGGCGGCAGCGTGCGGCAAGGGCCCGGGCTGAGCCCTGCCGGGCCACGAGGCCGTGTGGCCACAGGGCTGGCAGCGCCGCTGGCAGGGAGCTGTGCCGCTGGGCCGTGACAGGCTCTGTGTTCGCAGGGATGGCCGGGCGCAGCTCGAGGGGGCAGCAGGGAGAGCTCCAGCTGATCTGCAATGGTGAGTGAGGGCAGCGGGCTGACAGCGGGGGCTGGCGGGGGCAGCTGCGAGCCCTGCCCCGGCTGCAGTGGGCTCTGCTCCCGGTGCGCACCAGGGCTGCTGTGGGCAGAGCACACAGAGATTTCAGGCACACGTCGGGGAGTCGTGGCAAGTACCTCCCGGCTGATTCCAATGTCTCCTACTCCCTTCTGGGTGGGATTGGCCCTGTTCAGAAGGACTCCTAGCATTCCCACAGATCCGGGATCTCACCATGTCTCTGTTGCTGTCTCTTCCAGCCCTTCAAGCCCAGAGGCGGGATGCCAGCCCGTCATGCTCTAACCTGGAAAATCAAGCCCAGTTTCCCCAAAGAGCTAAAGAATTAGGCACACCTTCTGGATCCAGTGAACCAGTGTCCCAAGAACACACCCGGAGACATTGAAGAGGACATCACCTCTCAGTGCTGCTGGAAATCCTGGCATAGCTGATGCTGGGCACAGTTCTCGTGGCTTCAGCACTCTCCCTGCCTGTAGATAGCTCCCTCCCTCTAGATAGCTCCCTTCCTCCAGCCCCCAGACACTGCCCATCACCTTTTTTTCTCTCCACATGTCCTCCCTTTTGATAGCTCTGCCTCACCAGCCCTCAGCCTATCCATCACCTTTTCTTCCCCTCCACTCTCCCTCCCTGTTGACAGCTCCCTACCTCCAGCCCTCAGACCCTGCCCATCCCCCTTTTCCCTCCCATCTCATCTCTTTGTTTCATCTTCCATATAATAAACGGTTTGGCTTCTTCACTTTGCCTGCATCTCTGTGGAGATGAAGCGACGCAAATCCTGAGCCCAGGGACACACAGGCCCCTGCTGCCGTTCTCTTCCACACCGTGTTTTGGTGTTTTGTGCACACACACAGAGCAACGGGGACAGATCAGGCTGGAAAGGTGCCTGTGCTGAAGGTGCAGTTCCACAACACTGGAGTTGCAGATCTTGCTGAGCACCCTGGAGCCCCTGGAATTTGGAAGAGCCAACCTGAGGATGAACCCAGCTGTGAGGGATTCCATGGTAAGCATCCACGGAGGTCAAAGGAGCATGGAATGCTGGAAGTTTTCAAGAATAGATTCCTAAAGCTCAGCAGTGCTCCATCCCTGCACAGGATGAGGAAGAGGACAGAACCAGCAACCATCCAGGCTTAACAGTGGGATTTGGGTGTGCCTAAGAGCAAATGCAGCAGCAGCACGGCGCCCGGGACTCGGACGCGCGACCGTGCCAGTGCCCGGAGCGCTGTCAGGCAGTGCCGGGATCCCGGGTGTGGTTCTGGTCCCCACAGGTGAGGAATGGCAGCCCCAGGCTCAGAGCCAGTCAGAAAGCCAACCAAGTGAGCCCACAGGGAGGGCACCCTTCCCGTTTCTCTTGGGCATGGCCGCAAAACAGCCCCTGCTGCTTCTTCCTCCGCCTGTGTTTGGGGTGTGCTGCTGGCAGAGGCAGCCAGGTTGTGCTCTGCCTTCCAAAGCCTGTTGGGAGCAGGCATGAAAAGCGCTGCGTGCAGAGCGGAGAGTCCTGGAAGGTGCTGGCAAGAGCGTCCTGCGGGAACAGGGCTCTGATCTGTGGCCGGGAACAGCCTGGTTTTGGTGCCATGAACGCAGGCAGGTGTTGAGGCAGGTGAAGAGGCAGCGGGCAGCTTGTGTTGGTAGAGGGCCGGGGGCTGCACCTCTGAACCTCCACCTGGAAACGCACTTGGGGGAATACGAGCTAGAGCTGGAGTGCCTGTCCTGAAAGGACCTGAACTCCTTCAGCCTTGCCAGCGTTTCTTAAGGCTGTGTTGGTGTTCCCCGGAAAAGCTGCGCATTTAGGGAAACGCCTTTGGAGGAAGGGGGCTTGCTTCTCAAGGAAAGTGCTTCCCCAGGGAGCTCCCAGTGAGGCAGCTGCAAGTGTCCCCCTTTGGCTCTCTGTGCTCCTTTCAGTCCTTGAAGGCTCATTGCACTTGGCAGAGGGGCAGGAAGAAGGCTGTGAAGAGCAGCTTTGGCATCCACCTGGAGCTGCAGAGAACAACCCAAGCACCTGCAGCAGGATGTGTTACCCCCCTTTGAACAGAGGTGTGAGCAGAACCATCTCTGTCCTGCTGTGAGCAGCAAAGCTCTCTCTGGGAGCTGTGAATTCAAGGGCCTTTACACACTCACATTTCACATCTTCCCTGGCTGCTGTTGTCCCAGACTGGAAAAAGCAAGATGTATTCTATTTGCCATCTGTAAGGCAAATTGTCTTGTGTTGTCTTGTGTTAAGTGGGCACTTGTTCCTTATCTCTTCCATAATCAATCCTTCCTTATGGGGAGACATCTGCTGATAAGGGGCCATTGAGTGTCACTGCATGACTGATAAGAACTCTAACTTCCCATTGGGAGAGGCTCTGGCCAGAGGGAGGAGCCAAGCATTCCTACCTGCAAATATAGGCTTGAAATTCTGGCCCAGGAGCACAGCTTTTTTGCGCTGGATTTTCCCAGAGGAACAGCTGCCTCTTCCACTGCCTCTTCAGAGGAAGACTGCACCCTTTTCTACAAGATCACTACTCCAACAGAACCACACCTGACACTCCAGGAGGACTGCAGCCACAATTCCAATTGCACTGCAACCAACAACCTGACCAACAAGGTGTCAGGTTGTATTCTGACTCTGTCCCTGTTGTTTTAGTTCACTGCACTGTTTATTTTGTCTTTTAATTTCTTCCCTAATAAAGAACTGTTATTCCTGCTCCCATATTTTTGCCCAAGAGCCCCCCTTAATTTCAAACTTCTAACAATTCAGAGGGAAGAGGTCTACAATTTCCATTTCAGGGGAGGCTCCCACCTTCCTTAGCAGACACCTGTCTTTCCAAACCAAGACAGCTGTGTTTCGACTCTCGGCAATACGCATTTGCCTCCTGCTTGGTGGGAGCTGCTGTGGCCCAGGGCCAGCCCAGAGCTGGGCTGGGTGGGCCAGGCAGCGTGGAGAGTCTTGTCTGATCTTGGTGTGCTCCTGGCCTCAGAAAGGCTTGGAAGGTTTGCCTCCCCAAGTGTCCTGCTCATTGGCTCTCCCTGTGCATCTTGGAGAGCACAAGGTAGGCATTTCTGGCAGCTGGGCATCAGCAGGCCTTAAAATGGGGGCGTGTTGTGGAGCGAGCCCAGCTGAGATACCCTGAGAGGAGCCCAGTGCTCCTTGCTCCTCTCTGCTGACACGGGAGCGTCTGTCTGCTTTCGGGACGGCCCTGGCTGTGTCAGGGGTGCTACGTGGACACGAGACAGCCGGTCCTGTCCCGCTGGGTCCCAGCAGTGCCTGGCAGCAGTTCTGAATCCACGTCAGGATGCTGGCCAAGAGAGGCCCTGGAAGCTGAGGCAGCTGACTTTGAGCTTTTGCAGATACACGCAGGGGATGGCCAACAGTGTTCCCTCAGGATACTGCAGTCCTGAGGGGCCTCCCCAGAGCTGCCTGATGCCGCCCACTCCTTGCGGCACCAGACGCTTTCCTCTGGAATGTTCTACCTCCCCCGAGAGGGAAGAGGGAGCTGGAGAAAGAGCTTGCCAGGCTGCTCTCCATCCTTTCCCAGCAGCCCTGGCTGAGTGGAGAAGTCCGAGCTGAGCGCAGATGTGCCAATGGAGCAGCCGTGCACAGGAAGGCTCGGTGGGAAGGATGAGCCAGGATCCATAGGCCTGGCAGCCTGAGCTTGCTGCCAGGGAAGGCGTTGGAGCGGATGCTCCCGAGTGCCATCCCACAGCACGTGCAGGGAACCAGGGGGTCTGCTGGAGGGTGGGAAAGCTCTGCGGAGGGGTGGGGACAGCTGGGGCTCCTGGTGGGCTGTTGAGGGCTTCTCTGCGGGTGTTTGCAGGGGGTTGGTGTTGGGGAGCGTGTTGGGGAAGGAGTTGTCTGCAAGGTGAGAGGTCTAGGCTGGAATTTGAGTCAGCTTGAAGGCAGCATCTGTGGTTTGGCACAGCTTTGCTTATGGAGGCCAGAAGGAATATCTGTGACTATTTCTCTTCATGGTCCTGATTCTCCTGCAGGGAACAAGATGGGAGAGCTGTACTTTATTGGCCACTTAGATATCTGTACTGGGGGAGGACGAGCCCTTTGTCCATCTACTCATTTGTCTGGGCTACTTTTGTACCACTGAGTGGACTTTCATTCCTTGAGAGCTTTTATTCCTTAAGAGAATTACGATATTATCATCCCTTCATCGAAAACCATTTGCACACCAAAGAATGGCCTTCTTTTTGCCTCTGTATAGTGCTATGTTTCAAAAGGGACTTCCAATGGAATGTGTTAAGGCAAATGAGTTGCTGCTTTTAGGTAGGAACAAACTTCCAAATCATTCACATTCTCCGGCAATCGCTATTAATTTGAGAAGTTTGCAAATTTTGGAACTACTTGATTTGCGCAATGAGATGTAAAGCCTTCCGGAACTGAGGAGTCTTAAATGCAGGGCAGGGTTTGCTGATGGTTTGAGTTGTTCCTAAAGATCCTGTTGGGCATTCTTAGACACTTGGGGCCAGGGATTCCTTCCAGCCTGGGCCACTTTGGGTGGGGCTGGGGGTGGCCCCAGGGCAGGTGGCAGTGTGTGCAAGGGCCCTTTGTGACACGCTGCAGCACGGTCACCGTGTCATGGAACAGGCCAGGGTGTCCAAGAACCCACCCTTTGTGACACGTGGTGACATAGGAGCTGGCGGTGACAAGAGCACGCCACAGTGCTCGGAGCAGGCGACGGGACAGGACAGGACAGAGCGGTGCCGTGAGGAGCCCTCGCACAGCGCGCTCGTTCGTGTCTGACCCGGAGCTTTTCCGAGGCGTTATTCCTGCAGGTGACCTCGTGGCAGGACTGCGGGACTTGGCAGCCCGTGGCCTTCCCGAGGCTTTTCTTTTGCAGGTGCCTGCGAGGCCAGACTGAGGGAATTGGTGACCACAAGCCTTACGAGGAGTCTCCTGTCATTGTGGCAGGAGCCCTCAAGACCAGAGTGCAGGACTTGCTGTCCTGCAGCCGTCCTGAGGTTTCCCTGCCTCAGGTGCCTTCAAGGCACAACTACACAACTTGTTGACTCAGAACTTCACCCTTCCATCTTCCTTCAAGGTGCCCTCAAGGCCAGACTATAGCATGACAAACAGTTTTTCCAGCCTGCTCAAAGCGATCAGGGAGAAAAAAGAGGAAGACCCTGGAGCTGACCCAGCCCAGCATCATGAAGAATCGGAGCAGTTCCAGACACTGCAGGATGGTGAGTGGCAGAGCTGGGCCACAGGGCTGATGGCTGCAGCCAGCTTGGCTCCATCCCATCCCATCCCATCCCATCCCATCCCATCCCATCCCATCCCATCCCATCCCATCCCATCCACTGGGGACAGGCCCATGGACAGGACGGAGGAGGGGCCGGGCAGACACCCCGCCGTGGCCGTGCTCCATCCCCTGGGGCATCCCGGGGCTCTCCCTGCCTGGGGAGTGCAGGGCTGGGCTGTGTTCTCCGGCCTCTCCCGCAGCCCCTCAGCTCTGGCTGCGCTTGCTCTTTGCCAGATGCAGCCCTGGACCGGACACAAGAGCAGGAACCCGCCCGTGGCCGCTTCCGCAAAAGCCTGAAGGTACCAGCAGCCATCCCCAACTGGGCTGGGCCTGCTGTCACTGCTCAGCCCAGCACCACGCTTGGAGCACTCCATGGAACATCCCGGGCTTCCCTGGCCTTTCTTCTCCTGCAGATGTTCCGGCAGTTCCTGCGCATTCAGCGTAGAAAGACCGGCAGCACAGCAGCTGCGGGCGCAGCCGAGCCTGACTCGGGGCTGACCGGGCTCCAGGCAGAGCCCGATGGCAGCCCAGATTCGGCTGAGCGCTCAGAAGACGCTGAGACCTCAGAGACTGAAACCTGGGCAAAGGCTCATCTCATGTCTATGACTGAGGACGTGGCCATCACAAACACCAAAACCAGAGAGACTCAGGGCCTTACAAATACTGACACCATGCCTGCTCCAACTATGATTCATGCTCCCACTATGGATTTTTTCGAGGAGAGTGCTGTTCCTTCTCACCAGCAGCAGCAGGTAAGCAGCCTGGGTCCACACCTGGAGGCCTCCCAGGATGGTGTGTCCCCTCAAGCCATGGTCTCTGGGCCCCCTCAGCCTTTGAGGCCAGCACAGTGTGGTGGGAACAGAAGCACTTCTTGGGGGAAGCTGGGGAAGTTGTTCCTTTGGACAGCGCTCCAAGTCTCCCCCATGCCTCCTCCAGGTGCCAGCCAAGGTGAAGAACATCCACCAGAGTCTCATGTCCCACGTCTCTGTGGATGCCAGGCTGCAAACGGACATTGTGAGGCTGGCAGAAGAACACCCTGCTGACGTGGTGCTGACCCTCCTGCGCTGTGCCCCAACGTGTGACAGGTACGGGGCCCACGAGCCTTGAGAGCTCAGGGCTCAGCAGCCTTTAGGGCCCGTGGCCCTGCACAGCCTGTCCAATGGTCTCTGCCAGACAGGCAGAGAGGCCCAGGACCCTCGGGCCCCTCTGTTTCCTGAGCCTGCTGCCAATGCTCCCCCCCTGCCCTTCAGGGCACCAGGCCTCTGTCACCTGGGCCCCCACAGCTGCACAGGGCATGGTGCTGTGACTGAGATGCCCCTGACACAGAGCTGCCATCCCACAGAGCTGCTGCAAAGATGTGGAGAGCCATAGGCTCATCGGGACCAGCACTGGAGAAAGCGCTGCCAACACTGCTCTGTGTGATGGAGGACTGGCCTCTGCACAGAATGTGCACCTCCGATGGGGACAACAAGGACCTTTTTGCCCTGGCTGTGAGTTTCTGGGCCTTTGCTCAGCCCCAGGTCACCTCTCCAGCAGCTCACCATCCTCTCCACGCCTCAGGCGCTGGGCTGAAACCTGGCCTAGGGGCAGGCTCAGGGGGCACCAGGCCCGCTGCTCCCCCTGCCTCTGCCCTTGGGCCCTGCCCCATGGACACCTCGGCACTGAGCGCTGCCTTGGGCTGCTTCTTTTGCAGGCAACTCTGGTGATCTGGCTGATTGTCCAAGTGCCTGAGTGCCACGAGACCATCGTCCTTTATTCCTCCCGCCTGTTTGTGGCTCTGCTCTCCCATGTTGTCATCACCACACAGCAGATGCCACCAGAGGAAGTTGATAACTTCTGGAGAGCATGCGGGGAGGAACGCCGCCTTCCCAGCAAGCCCAACAGGTCCCAGTCCTCCTGTCCTTCCCGTGCCCTTGTGGCCAGCGCCAGTGCTCCCAGTGTGACCTGGGCTTTGCTCTGCACACAGGTTTGCAGTGCAGGCCATGAAGGATCTGCTCTGCCGACTGCAGTGTGACCATGTGGTGGTGGCTATGGAGCGCAAGGGTGGCTGGGACATGATGCTGTGTGCTCATACCCAGCACTATGCCGTGGGTCTGCTGGCCAGGTGAGACCCCCTTCTGCCCACTGCCCCCAGCATTTGTGCCCTGTGCCCCACACAGTCCCTGTGCTCATGGGCCAGAGGGCCTCGTCAGCGAGGGACGGCCAAGGAGACTGGAAAAGGCTGGGAGAGGAGGGTGCCCAGAAGGGGCTGCCTCTCCAAGCGCTCACATCCCCTCCAGGGATGCTGGGGAAAGACCAGAGCTCTGTGAGTCAGTGCTGGGAGAGCTTTGGTCTCCCCACCTCAGGGCCTTGGTGTCTTTTTCCCCCCTGCCAGGAAGATGCTCCGTGTTTTGATCCCTTTGTGTTCTCGCATTGCACTCCACTTGCTCCGGCAGCTCAGCAGGGAGGAGCCGTGCTGGGATCTGCCCTTCCTGGCATTCCTTGTGGAGGTGAGCCTGTTGGCCAGCGCTGCCTCGCTGAGCTGCCTCCCAGCTCTCTGCCCTCTCGTAGCCACAGCTGCCAGGACAGTGCCCACGCCCTGTGCTGCTGCCTGGGCCCAGCCCTGTGCGCTTCTGGGCTCCTGCCGGCCGGGTCCCCTGTCACTGCCCTGTGCCTTTCAGGTCCTCGAGCGCCTGGACATGAGTAAATGTGGTGGCAGCGTCCTGAAGATCATGTCAAGGTACCTCCGGAGTGAATGCAGTCAGAGGCGTCGCCTGGCGCTCAGAGGCCTCGTGGTGCCCAGCAAGGATCCCTCGATGGTGAGAAGGGGGCAGCGGCTGAAGCTGCGCCGGGCAAAGCAGCCCCTTGGGCTGGCAGGGCTTCAGGAGCTGAGGCAACTGCTCCCAGCTCTCCTGCCTCACCTGCCCCAGTGCTTTGGGACAGGCCTTTGGCCTGTGGGCCCTGCAGCAGCAGGGTGGGGTTGCAGTGCCAGGGCGCTGCTGGCCGTGCAGCCGTCCATGGCTTCCCAGCACAGCCTTGTGTTCCACCCAGGCCAGAAGAATGTGTAGCGTGTCTCAAAGCCTTCTGCAGCTGCTGGGGGATGAAGATAGAGAGGTGGTCAGCATGAGCCTCCACGTGTTCACCAATGTGCTCCAGCACAAAGACATCCTGGTATCCAGCACCACCGCCCCAAAGCTGGCTGAGGCTCTCCTGCTGCTCTTTGACCACGTAAGGTTCTGCATCCTGAGCCACAGGCATCGGGTGCTTCCCAGAAACTTTGTGCTCTCTGGATTTTCAGGCCTTTGCCTAGGTGGGCCTGGAGTAGCTGGTGTAGGTCTTTTCCTTTCCTCTAGGACAACAGCCATGTGCAGTTGCTCTCCATTCAACTCTTCTGTAAAGTGATGGACTTGGTAGTGGATGAGGGAAAAAAGCCCCTGGAGACAATTGTGAACAAGAGCCTGGACACACTTTTCATCTACTGTCATGATGAGAACTGGCACGTGGCAAAGGTGAGCATTTCTATGATGCTGGGAGGGGGCTCGGCTGCCTCCTGCCCTGGCGCCTGGCAGGCTGCAGCCTCCTCCAGGCCTTGGCACAGGGACAAAGGTCTTGTGCCCTGGGCTGTGGGGCCATCTCGGGGTCTCTGCTGCTCTCCAGGCCTCTCGGGAAACGCTGCATTGTGCGGCCAAGTTCCTGAACAGGAGGGATCTCGAACAGCTGCTGGAGAAGGAGAATCTGTGGAAGTTTGCTGAGGTCCTGGTAAGGACGGCCTGGAAGGCCCAGGCTCAGGCTGGAGAAGCCCCATGGGCACAATGCTCAGTGTGTGGGCTGGCAGCTGTGCCCCTGCCCGCTGCTGCAGCCAGAGGCCGCGCGGGCTCTTCTCCAGGCTCCTGTGGGCCCCAGCCGGGTGCCGATGGAGCCCCGGCCCGGCGGGGCTGCGGGGTGGCACCGCGGCTCCCCGGGCAGCAGCCGGCCCTCTGCCCCCTCCAGAGCCCGGCGCCAGCGGCTGCTGGCCGGGCCTCAGGGCTGTGCGGGCAGGGGAGGCCGGGGCCGGGCGCAGGGAGCGCCCGGCCCAGGGGCTGAGCCCGCGCCAACCCTTCCCTCCTGCCGCTCTCTCCAGCTGGCAGAGGACAGGAGCCGAGCGGCCGAGCACCTGCGCCGGGCCCGGCCCTACCTGCAGAGCCCACAGGGGCCCCTGCGAGAGGCGGCCGTCCGGTTCATGGGTGAGCCAGGAGCCCGGGCTCCCTCCCCGCCCCGCCGCAGCTCGGCCCCAGCCCCGCCTGCTGCCCCGGCAGCGCCATCCGGGTCCGGCGCCGTGGAGCCCCGCCTGGCCTGGGCGCTGCTGCCGCCCTCCGGCAGCCGTGCCCTTGGGCGGCAGCGTGCGGCAAGGGCCCGGGCTGAGCCCTGCCGGGCCACGAGGCCGTGTGGCCACAGGGCTGGCAGCGCCGCTGGCAGGGAGCTGTGCCGCTGGGCCGTGACAGGCTCTGTGTTCGCAGGGATGGCCGGGCGCAGCTCGAGGGGGCAGCAGGGAGAGCTCCAGCTGATCTGCAATGGTGAGTGAGGGCAGCGGGCTGACAGCGGGGGCTGGCGGGGGCAGCTGCGAGCCCTGCCCCGGCTGCAGTGGGCTCTGCTCCCGGTGCGCACCAGGGCTGCTGTGGGCAGAGCACACAGAGATTTCAGGCACACGTCGGGGAGTCGTGGCAAGTACCTCCCGGCTGATTCCAATGTCTCCTACTCCCTTCTGGGTGGGATTGGCCCTGTTCAGAAGGACTCCTAGCATTCCCACAGATCCGGGATCTCACCATGTCTCTGTTGCTGTCTCTTCCAGCCCTTCAAGCCCAGAGGCGGGATGCCAGCCCGTCATGCTCTAACCTGGAAAATCAAGCCCAGTTTCCCCAAAGAGCTAAAGAATTAGGCACACCTTCTGGATCCAGTGAACCAGTGTCCCAAGAACACACCCGGAGACATTGAAGAGGACATCACCTCTCAGTGCTGCTGGAAATCCTGGCATAGCTGATGCTGGGCACAGTTCTCGTGGCTTCAGCACTCTCCCTGCCTGTAGATAGCTCCCTCCCTCTAGATAGCTCCCTTCCTCCAGCCCCCAGACACTGCCCATCACCTTTTTTTCTCTCCACATGTCCTCCCTTTTGATAGCTCTGCCTCACCAGCCCTCAGCCTATCCATCACCTTTTCTTCCCCTCCACTCTCCCTCCCTGTTGACAGCTCCCTACCTCCAGCCCTCAGACCCTGCCCATCCCCCTTTTCCCTCCCATCTCATCTCTTTGTTTCATCTTCCATATAATAAACGGTTTGGCTTCTTCACTTTGCCTGCATCTCTGTGGAGATGAAGCGACGCAAATCCTGAGCCCAGGGACACACAGGCCCCTGCTGCCGTTCTCTTCCACACCGTGTTTTGGTGTTTTGTGCACACACACAGAGCAACGGGGACAGATCAGGCTGGAAAGGTGCCTGTGCTGAAGGTGCAGTTCCACAACACTGGAGTTGCAGATCTTGCTGAGCACCCTGGAGCCCCTGGAATTTGGAAGAGCCAACCTGAGGATGAACCCAGCTGTGAGGGATTCCATGGTAAGCATCCACGGAGGTCAAAGGAGCATGGAATGCTGGAAGTTTTCAAGAATAGATTCCTAAAGCTCAGCAGTGCTCCATCCCTGCACAGGATGAGGAAGAGGACAGAACCAGCAACCATCCAGGCTTAACAGTGGGATTTGGGTGTGCCTAAGAGCAAATGCAGCAGCAGCGCGGCGCCCGGGACTCGGACGCGCGACCGTGCCAGTGCCCGGAGCGCTGTCAGGCAGTGCCGGGATCCCGGGTGTGGTTCTGGTCCCCACAGGTGAGGAATGGCAGCCCCAGGCTCAGAGCCAGTCAGAAAGCCAACCAAGTGAGCCCACAGGGAGGGCACCCTTCCCGTTTCTCTTGGGCATGGCCGCAAAACAGCCCCTGCTGCTTCTTCCTCCGCCTGTGTTTGGGGTGTGCTGCTGGCAGAGGCAGCCAGGTTGTGCTCTGCCTTCCAAAGCCTGTTGGGAGCAGGCATGAAAAGCGCTGCGTGCAGAGCGGAGAGTCCTGGAAGGTGCTGGCAAGAGCGTCCTGCGGGAACAGGGCTCTGATCTGTGGCCGGGAACAGCCTGGTTTTGGTGCCATGAACGCAGGCAGGTGTTGAGGCAGGTGAAGAGGCAGCGGGCAGCTTGTGTTGGTAGAGGGCCGGGGGCTGCACCTCTGAACCTCCACCTGGAAACGCACTTGGGGGAATACGAGCTAGAGCTGGAGTGCCTGTCCTGAAAGGACCTGAACTCCTTCAGCCTTGCCAGCGTTTCTTAAGGCTGTGTTGGTGTTCCCCGGAAAAGCTGCGCATTTAGGGAAACGCCTTTGGAGGAAGGGGGCTTGCTTCTCAAGGAAAGTGCTTCCCCAGGGAGCTCCCAGTGAGGCAGCTGCAAGTGTCCCCCTTTGGCTCTCTGTGCTCCTTTCAGTCCTTGAAGGCTCATTGCACTTGGCAGAGGGGCAGGAAGAAGGCTGTGAAGAGCAGCTTTGGCATCCACCTGGAGCTGCAGAGAACAACCCAAGCACCTGCAGCAGGATGTGTTACCCCCCTTTGAACAGAGGTGTGAGCAGAACCATCTCTGTCCTGCTGTGAGCAGCAAAGCTCTCTCTGGGAGCTGTGAATTCAAGGGCCTTTACACACTCACATTTCACATCTTCCCTGGCTGCTGTTGTCCCAGACTGGAAAAAGCAAGATGTATTCTATTTGCCATCTGTAAGGCAAATTGTCTTGTGTTGTCTTGTGTT
The DNA here is from genome assembly GCF_024509145.1 of Vidua macroura. Taxonomy (NCBI): domain Eukaryota; kingdom Metazoa; phylum Chordata; class Aves; order Passeriformes; family Viduidae; genus Vidua; species Vidua macroura. The sequence goes on from NC_071577.1 coordinate 2,238,035, forward strand.
AAGTGGGCACTTGTTCCTTATCTCTTCCATAATCAATCCTTCCTTATGGGGAGACATCTGCTGATAAGGGGCCATTGAGTGTCACTGCATGACTGATAAGAACTCTAACTTCCCATTGGGAGAGGCTCTGGCCAGAGGGAGGAGCCAAGCATTCCTACCTGCAAATATAGGCTTGAAATTCTGGCCCAGGAGCACAGCTTTTTTGCGCTGGATTTTCCCAGAGGAACAGCTGCCTCTTCCACTGCCTCTTGAGAGGAAGACTGCACCCTTTTCTACAAGATCACTACTCCAACAGAACCACACCTGACACTCCAGGAGGACTGCAGCCACAATTCCAATTGCACTGCAACCAACAACCTGACCAACAAGGTGTCAGGTTGTATTCTGACTCTGTCCCTGTTGTTTTAGTTCACTGCACTGTTTATTTTGTCTTTTAATTTCTTCCCTAATAAAGAACTGTTATTCCTGCTCCCATATTTTTGCCCAAGAGCCCCCCTTAATTTCAAACTTCTAACAATTCAGAGGGAAGAGGTCTACAATTTCCATTTCAGGGGAGGCTCCCACCTTCCTTAGCAGACACCTGTCTTTCCAAACCAAGACAGCTGTGTTTCGACTCTCGGCAATACGCATTTGCCTCCTGCTTGGTGGGAGCTGCTGTGGCCCAGGGCCAGCCCAGAGCTGGGCTGGGTGGGCCAGGCAGCGTGGAGAGTCTTGTCTGATCTTGGTGTGCTCCTGGCCTCAGAAAGGCTTGGAAGGTTTGCCTCCCCAAGTGTCCTGCTCATTGGCTCTCCCTGTGCATCTTGGAGAGCACAAGGTAGGCATTTCTGGCAGCTGGGCATCAGCAGGCCTTAAAATGGGGGCGTGTTGTGGAGCGAGCCCAGCTGAGATACCCTGAGAGGAGCCCAGTGCTCCTTGCTCCTCTCTGCTGACACGGGAGCGTCTGTCTGCTTTCGGGACGGCCCTGGCTGTGTCAGGGGTGCTACGTGGACACGAGACAGCCGGTCCTGTCCCGCTGGGTCCCAGCAGTGCCTGGCAGCAGTCCTGCATCCACGTCAGGATGCTGGCCCAGAGAGGCCCTGGAAGCTGAGGCAGCTGACTTTAAGCTTTTGCAGATACACGCAGGGGATGGCCAACAGTGTTCCCTCAGGATACTGCAGTCCTGAGGGGCCTCCCCAGAGCTGCCTGATGCCGCCCACTCCTTGCGGCACCAGACGCTTTCCTCTGGAATGTTCTACCTCCCCCGAGAGGGAAGAGGGAGCTGGAGAAAGAGCTTGCCAGGCTGCTCTCCATCCTTTCCCAGCAGCCCTGGCTGAGTGGAGAAGTCCGAGCTGAGCGCAGATGTGCCAATGGAGCAGCCGTGCACAGGAAGGCTCGGTGGGAAGGATGAGCCAGGATCCATAGGCCTGGCAGCCTGAGCTTGCTGCCAGGGAAGGCGTTGGAGCGGATGCTCCCGAGTGCCATCCCACAGCACGTGCAGGGAACCAGGGGGTCTGCTGGAGGGTGGGAAAGCTCTGCGGAGGGGTGGGGACAGCTGGGGCTCCTGGTGGGCTGTTGAGGGCTTCTCTGCGGGTGTTTGCAGGGGGTTGGTGTTGGGGAGCGTGTTGGGGAAGGAGTTGTCTGCAAGGTGAGAGGTCTAGGCTGGAATTTGAGTCAGCTTGAAGGCAGCATCTGTGGTTTGGCACAGCTTTGCTTATGGAGGCCAGAAGGAATATCTGTGACTATTTCTCTTCATGGTCCTGATTCTCCTGCAGGGAACAAGATGGGAGAGCTGTACTTTATTGGCCACTTAGATATCTGTACTGGGGGAGGACGAGCCCTTTGTCCATCTACTCATTTGTCTGGGCTACTTTTGTACCACTGAGTGGACTTTCATTCCTTGAGAGCTTTTATTCCTTAAGAGAATTACGATATTATCATCCCTTCATCGAAAACCATTTGCACACCAAAGAATGGCCTTCTTTTTGCCTCTGTATAGTGCTATGTTTCAAAAGGGACTTCCAATGGAATGTGTTAAGGCAAATGAGTTGCTGCTTTTAGGTAGGAACAAACTTCCAAATCATTCACATTCTCCGGCAATCGCTATTAATTTGAGAAGTTTGCAAATTTTGGAACTACTTGATTTGCGCAATGAGATGTAAAGCCTTCCGGAACTGAGGAGTCTTAAATGCAGGGCAGGGTTTGCTGATGGTTTGAGTTGTTCCTAAAGATCCTGTTGGGCATTCTTAGACACTTGGGGCCAGGGATTCCTTCCAGCCTGGGCCACTTTGGGTGGGGCTGGGGGTGGCCCCAGGGCAGGTGGCAGTGTGTGCAAGGGCCCTTTGTGACACGCTGCAGCACGGTCACCGTGTCATGGAACAGGCCAGGGTGTCCAAGAACCCACCCTTTGTGACACGTGGTGACATAGGAGCTGGCGGTGACAAGAGCACGCCACAGTGCTCGGAGCAGGCGACGGGACAGGACAGGACAGAGCGGTGCCGTGAGGAGCCCTCGCACAGCGCGCTCGTTCGTGTCTGACCCGGAGCTTTTCCGAGGCGTTATTCCTGCAGGTGACCTCGTGGCAGGACTGCGGGACTTGGCAGCCCGTGGCCTTCCCGAGGCTTTTCTTTTGCAGGTGCCTGCGAGGCCAGACTGAGGGAATTGGTGACCACAAGCCTTACGAGGAGTCTCCTGTCATTGTGGCAGGAGCCCTCAAGACCAGAGTGCAGGACTTGCTGTCCTGCAGCCGTCCTGAGGTTTCCCTGCCTCAGGTGCCTTCAAGGCACAACTACACAACTTGTTGACTCAGAACTTCACCCTTCCATCTTCCTTCAAGGTGCCCTCAAGGCCAGACTCTAGCATGACAAACAGTTTTTCCAGCCTGCTCAAAGCGATCAGGGAGAAAAAAGAGGAAGACCCTGGAGCTGACCCAGCCCAGCATCATGAAGAATCGGAGCAGTTCCAGACACTGCAGGATGGTGAGTGGCAGAGCTGGGCCACAGGGCTGATGGCTGCAGCCAGCTTGGCTCCATCCCATCCCATCCCATCCCATCCCATCCCATCCCATCCCATCCCATCCCATCCCATCCACTGGGGACAGGCCCATGGACAGGACGGAGGAGGGGCTGGGCAGACACCCCGCCGTGGCCGTGCTCCATCCCCTGGGGCATCCCGGGGCTCTCCCTGCCTGGGGAGTGCAGGGCTGGGCTGTGTTCTCCGGCCTCTCCCGCAGCCCCTCAGCTCTGGCTGCGCTTGCTCTTTGCCAGATGCAGCCCTGGACCGGACACAAGAGCAGGAACCCGCCCGTGGCCGCTTCCGCAAAAGCCTGAAGGTACCAGCAGCCATCCCCAACTGGGCTGGGCCTGCTGTCACTGCTCAGCCCAGCACCACGCTTGGAGCACTCCATGGAACATCCCGGGCTTCCCTGGCCTTTCTTCTCCTGCAGATGTTCCGGCAGTTCCTGCGCATTCAGCGTAGAAAGACCGGCAGCACAGCAGCTGCGGGCGCAGCCGAGCCTGACTCGGGGCTGACCGGGCTCCAGGCAGAGCCCGATGGCAGCCCAGATTCGGCTGAGCGCTCAGAAGACGCTGAGACCTCAGAGACTGAAACCTGGGCAAAGGCTCATCTCATGTCTATGACTGAGGACGTGGCCATCACAAACACCAAAACCAGAGAGACTCAGGGCCTTACAAATACTGACACCATGCCTGCTCCAACTATGATTCATGCTCCCACTATGGATTTTTTCGAGGAGAGTGCTGTTCCTTCTCACCAGCAGCAGCAGGTAAGCAGCCTGGGTCCACACCTGGAGGCCTCCCAGGATGGTGTGTCCCCTCAAGCCATGGTCTCTGGGCCCCCTCAGCCTTTGAGGCCAGCACAGTGTGGTGGGAACAGAAGCACTTCTTGGGGGAAGCTGGGGAAGTTGTTCCTTTGGACAGCGCTCCAAGTCTCCCCCATGCCTCCTCCAGGTGCCAGCCAAGGTGAAGAACATCCACCAGAGTCTCATGTCCCACGTCTCTGTGGATGCCAGGCTGCAAACGGACATTGTGAGGCTGGCAGAAGAACACCCTGCTGACGTGGTGCTGACCCTCCTGCGCTGTGCCCCAACGTGTGACAGGTACGGGGCCCACGAGCCTTGAGAGCTCAGGGCTCAGCAGCCTTTAGGGCCCGTGGCCCTGCACAGCCTGTCCAATGGTCTCTGCCAGACAGGCAGAGAGGCCCAGGACCCTCGGGCCCCTCTGTTTCCTGAGCCTGCTGCCAATGCTCTCCCCCTGCCCTTCAGGGCACCAGGCCTCTGTCACCTGGGCCCCCACAGCTGCACAGGGCATGGTGCTGTGACTGAGATGCCCCTGACACAGAGCTGCCATCCCACAGAGCTGCTGCAAAGATGTGGAGAGCCATAGGCTCATCGGGACCAGCACTGGAGAAAGCGCTGCCAACACTGCTCTGTGTGATGGAGGACTGGCCTCTGCACAGAATGTGCACCTCTGATGGGGACAACAAGGACCTTTTTGCCCTGGCTGTGAGTTTCTGGGCCTTTGCTCAGCCCCAGGTCACCTCTCCAGCAGCTCACCATCCTCTCCACGCCTCAGGCGCTGGGCTGAAACCTGGCCTAGGGGCAGGCTCAGGGGGCACCAGGCCCGCTGCTCCCCCTGCCTCTGCCCTTGGGCCCTGCCCCATGGACACCTCGGCACTGAGCGCTGCCTTGGGCTGCTTCTTTTGCAGGCAACTCTGGTGATCTGGCTGATTGTCCAAGTGCCTGAGTGCCACGAGACCATCGTCCTTTATTCCTCCCGCCTGTTTGTGGCTCTGCTCTCCCATGTTGTCATCACCACACAGCAGATGCCACCAGAGGAAGTTGATAACTTCTGGAGAGCATGCGGGGAGGAACGCCGCCTTCCCAGCAAGCCCAACAGGTCCCAGTCCTCCTGTCCTTCCCGTGCCCTTGTGGCCAGCGGCAGTGCTCCCAGTGTGACCTGGGCTTTGCTCTGCACACAGGTTTGCAGTGCAGGCCATGAAGGATCTGCTCTGCCGACTGCAGTGTGACCATGTGGTGGTGGCTATGGAGCGCAAGGGTGGCTGGGACATGATGCTGTGTGCTCACACCCAGCACTATGCCGTGGGTCTGCTGGCCAGGTGAGACCCCCTTCTGCCCACTGCCCCCAGCATTTGTGCCCTGTGCCCCACACAGTCCCTGTGCTCATGGGCCAGAGGGCCTCGTCAGCGAGGGACGGCCAAGGAGACTGGAAAAGGCTGGGAGAGGAGGGTGCCCAGAAGGGGCTGCCTCTCCAAGCGCTCACATCCCCTCCAGGGATGCTGGGGAAAGACCAGAGCTCTGTGAGTCAGTGCTGGGAGAGCTTTGGTCTCCCCACCTCAGGGCCTTGGTGTCTTTTTCCCCCCTGCCAGGAAGATGCTCCGTGTTTTGATCCCTTTGTGTTCTCGCATCGCACTCCACTTGCTCCGGCAGCTCAGCAGGGAGGAGCCGTGCTGGGATCTGCCCTTCCTGGCATTCCTTGTGGAGGTGAGCCTGTTGGCCAGCGCTGCCTCGCTGAGCTGCCTCCCAGCTCTCTGCCCTCTCGTAGCCACAGCTGCCAGGACAGTGCCCACGCCCTGTGCTGCTGCCTGGGCCCAGCCCTGTGCGCTTCTGGGCTCCTGCCGGCCGGGTCCTCTGTCACTGCCCTGTGCCTTTCAGGTCCTCGAGCGCCTGAACTTGAGTAAATGTGGTGGCAGCGTCCTGAAGATCATGTCAAGGTACCTCCGGAGTGAATGCAGTCAGAGGCGTCGCCTGGCGCTCAGAGGCCTCGTGGTGCCCAGCAAGGATCCCTCGATGGTGAGAAGGGGGCAGCGGCTGAAGCTGCGCCGGGCAAAGCAGCCCCTTGGGCTGGCAGGGCTTCAGGAGCTGAGGCAGCTGCTCCCAGCTCTCCTGCCTCACCTGCCCCAGTGCTTTGGGACAGGCCTTTGGCCTGTGGGCCCTGCAGCAGCAGGGTGGGGTTGCAGTGCCAGGGCGCTGCTGGCCGTGCAGCCGTCCATGGCTTCCCAGCACAGCCTTGTGTTCCACCCAGGCCAGAAGAATGTGCAGCGTGTCTCAAAGCCTTCTGCAGCTGCTGGGGGATGAAGATAGAGAGGTGGTCAGCATGAGCCTCCACGTGTTCACCAATGTGCTCCAGCACAAAGACATCCTGGTATCCAGCACCACCGCCCCAAAGCTGGCTGAGGCTCTCCTGCTGCTCTTTGACCACGTAAGGTTCTGCATCCTGAGCCACAGGCATCGGGTGCTTCCCAGAAACTTTGTGCTCTCTGGATTTTCAGGCCTTTGCCTAGGTGGGCCTGGAGTAGCTGGTGTAGGTCTTTTCCTTTCCTCTAGGACAACAGCCATGTGCAGTTGCTCTCCATTCAACTCTTCTGTAAGGTGATGGACTTGGTAGTGGATGAGGGAAAAAAGCCCCTGGAGACAATTGTGAACAAGAGCCTGGACACACTTTTCATCTACTGTCATGATGAGAACTGGCACGTGGCAAAGGTGAGCATTTCTATGATGCTGGGAGGGGGCTCGGCTGCCTCCTGCCCTGGCGCCTGGCGGGCTGCAGCCTCCTCCAGGCCTTGGCACAGGGACAAAGGTCTTGTGCCCTGGGCTGTGGGGCCATCTCGGGGTCTCTGCTGCTCTCCAGGCCTCTCGGGAAACGCTGCATTGTGCGGCCAAGTTCCTGAACAGGAGGGATCTCAAACAGCTGCTGGAGAAGGAGAATCTGTGGAAGTTTGCTGAGGTCCTGGTAAGGACGGCCTGGAAGGCCCAGGCTCAGCCTGGAGAAGCCCCATGGGCACAATGCTCAGTGTGTGGGCTGGCAGCTGTGCCCCTGCCCGCTGCTGCAGCCAGAGGCCGCGCAGGCTCTTCTCCAGGCTCCCGTGGGTCCCAGCCGGGTGCCGATGGAGCCCCGGCCCGGCGGGGCTGCGGGGTGGCACCGCGGCTCCCCGGGCAGCAGCCGGCCCTCTGCCCCCTCCAGAGCCCGGCGCCAGCGGCTGCTGGCCGGGCCTCAGGGCTGTGCGGGCAGGGGAGGCCGGGGCCGGGCGCAGGGAGCGCCCGGCCCAGGGGCTGAGCCCGCGCCAACCCTTCCCTGCTGCCGCTCTCTCCAGCTGGCAGAGGACAGGAGCCGAGCGGCCGAGCACCTGCGCCGGGCCCTGCCCTACCTGCAGAGCCCACAGGGGCCCCTGCGAGAGGCGGCCGTCCGGTTCATGGGTGAGCCAGGAGCCCGGGCTCCCTCCCCGCCCCGCCGCAGCTCGGCCCCAGCCCCGCCTGCTGCCCCGGCAGCGCCATCCGGGCCCGGCGCCACGGAGCCCCGCCTGGCCTGGGCGCTGCTGCCGCCCTCCGGCAGCCGTGCCCTTGGGCGGCAGCGTGCGGCAAGGGCCCGGGCTGAGCCCTGCCGAGCCACGAGGCCGTGTGGCCACAGGGCTGGCAGCGCCGCTGGCAGGGAGCTGTGCCGCTGGGCCGTGACAGGCTCTGTGTTCACAGGGATGGCCGAGCGCAGCTCGAGGGGGCAGCAGGGAAAGCTCCAGCTGATCTGCAATGGTGAGTGAGGGCAGCGGGCTGACAGCGGGGGCTGGCGGGGGCAGCTGCGAGCCCTGCCCCGGCTGCAGTGGGCTCTGCTCCCGGTGCGCACCAGGGCTGCTGTGGGCAGAGCACACAGAGATTTCAGGCACACGTCGGGGAGTCGTGGCAAGTACCTCCCGGCTGATTCCAATGTCTCCTACTCCCTTCTGGGTGGGATTGGCCCTGTTCAGAAGGACTCCTAGCATTCCCACAGATCCGGGATCTCACCATGTCTCTGTTGCTGTCTCTTCCAGCCCTTCAAGCCCAGAGGCGGGATGCCAGCCCGTCATGCTCTAACCTGGAAAATCAAGCCCAGTTTCCCCAAAGAGCTAAAGAATTAGGCACACCTTCTGGATCCAGTGAACCAGTGTCCCAAGAACACACCCGGAGACATTGAAGAGGACATCACCTCTCAGTGCTGCTGGAAATCCTGGCATAGCTGATGCTGGGCACAGTTCTCGTGGCTTCAGCACTCTCCCTGCCTGTAGATAGCTCCCTCCCTCTAGATAGCTCCCTTCCTCCAGCCCCCAGACACTGCCCATCACCTTTTTTTCTCTCCACATGTCCTCCCTTTTGATAGCTCTGCCTCACCAGCCCTCAGCCTATCCATCACCTTTTCTTCCCCTCCACTCTCCCTCCCTGTTGACAGCTCCCTACCTCCAGCCCTCAGACCCTGCCCATCCCCCTTTTCCCTCCCATCTCATCTCTTTGTTTCATCTTCCATATAATAAACGGTTTGGCTTCTTCACTTTGCCTGCATCTCTGTGGAGATGAAGCGACGCAAATCCTGAGCCCAGGGACACACAGGCCCCTGCTGCCGTTCCCTTCCACACCGTGTTTTGGTGTTTTGTGCACACACACAGAGCAACGGGGACAGATCAGGCTGGAAAGGTGCCTGTGCTGAAGGTGCAGTTCCACAACACTGGAGTTGCAGATCTTGCTGAGCACCCTGGAGCCCCTGGAATTTGGAAGAGCCAACCTGAGGATGAACCCAGCTGTGAGGGATTCCATGGTAAGCATCCACGGAGGTCAAAGGAGCATGGAATGCTGGAAGTTTTCAAGAATAGATTCCTAAAGCTCAGCAGTGCTCCATCCCTGCACAGGATGAGGAAGAGGACAGAACCAGCAACCATCCAGGCTTAACAGTGGGATTTGGGTGTGCCTAAGAGCAAATGCAGCAGCAGCGCGGCGCCCGGGACTCGGACGCGCGACCGTGCCAGTGCCCGGAGCGCTGTCAGGCAGTGCCAGGATCCCGGGTGTGGTTCTGGTCCCCACAGGTGAGGAATGGCAGCCCCAGGCTCAGAGCCAGTCAGAAAGCCAACCAAGTGAGCCCACAGGGAGGGCACCCTTCCCGTTTCTCTTGGGCATGGCCGCAAAACAGCCCCTGCTGCTTCTTCCTCCACCTGTGTTTGGGGTGTGCTGCTGGCAGAGGCAGCCAGGTTGTGCTCTGCCTTCCAAAGCCTGTTGGGAGCAGGCATGAAAAGCGCTGCGTGCAGAGCGGAGAGTCCTGGAAGGTGCTGGCAAGAGCGTCCTGCGGGAACAGGGCTCTGGTCTGTGGCCGGGAACAGCCTGGTTTTGGTGCCATGAACGCAGGCAGGTGTTGAGGCAGGTGAAGAAGTGTAGGAATATAAAAAGGTAAAAGACACTTTGTAAAGCTTAGAAAGGCTTGGAAGTTTCTAAACCTTCTCAAGAGAAAGCTAGGGATTTAACAACTAAATGAATTTATTGATATTTATCATAAGGAACAAGAAAGGACAAGAACTTACTGATAACTCAAAATGTGAAAAGTCCTCGATATATGCCCTGCAAAGATAGAAGAAGTTTCCATCTTAAAGAATGAATTATTGTGTATTGTTTGAGGTTGATAGAAGTCCTTTTGTTAATGTTAAACCCACGTGGGTCCTTTTCTAATTGGTTAGAGTATAATGCCTTTACACCTTTTCTTTTATGCTATTGGTTCAAAGAATATGTAGAAAAAGGCTTTGCATGGGCTGCCATCTTGCCTCTGATCTGTGTTTGCATGGAGGTTGTTATTTTCCTGTGTCTCTTTCTTTTTGCCTGTATGATACAGACAGATAATAAATCCTAAGTCTGCAACCAGTCAGGGTCCCATCCCGTTTGTGAGACACGGACCGATCCAGCAGACAGATTGGCCTCTCCAACCTGCTGCTGCAAACCTTCATCCCTGTCCTGCAGGATCTTGCCCAGGGACAGACTTGAACTTGACTCCTTTCACTGCCTCAGTTACTTCAGGCCCAGACCCCTGCAGCTCTGGCCCAACAGCCAGCTCTGGTAGCAACAAAAGAGATGAATAACAAAGCTAATTTAGTGCTGATTGCAGGGAGATTACCCAGGGAGACCTGCTGCCAGCTGCCCTGCAGCGGAGCACTGGGGAGGGAACTGGCGAGACCAGCACCAGAGGTGGGAAAGGACCTGGTGAGACCTCCTAAGCCCAGCCCCTGCTCCAGCCAGGTCAGCTGTATGGCGAGGTAGCCCACTGTTCACTGTTTGCTAGGAGCTGTTAGATATCTCAAGCTTTGCCAGACGCCAGAGTGTGGTCTTGCACCACGACAGGGTTTTCCATGGGTTCTGAAAGAGATTGGCTTAGGTTGGATGTTGGGAAATAATTCTTCCCTGTGAGGGTGGTGAGGCCCTGGCACAGATTACCAGAGCAGCTGTGGGTACTCCATCCCTGGAAGAGTTTCAGGCCAGGTTGGACAGGGCTTGGAGCACCCTGGGATAGTGGAAGGTGTCCCTGCCCATGCCAGGGGGTGGAATGGGATGAACTTCCTTCCAACTCAAACCAGTCTGGGACTCTGTGATCCTCTCTCTTGCAGACTGTTGCATCCTGGTTTTGGGTTCAGATTAGGGGTTCTGATCTTTGTTAGTTTGCCGGTTCTGTGTACCCTCGTGCATCCTCCCACAGTTTCCCCCCCCACCACGGTGCCTAGCTCCAGGCTGCCTGCCATTGGAGTTTCCTCCTGTCACTCCTGTAACCACTCCCTGCCAACTCCTGAGGATTCCGTGCCTGTCACCCCATTCCCGCGGTCCCAGTCGCCCCGAAGCCCCGTGTCCGCCCCTGCCGTGTTCCCATTGGTCGCTGTAGTACACGTCACCGCCATGGCGTCTGTATTCATTGGGCGGGAGGACTCCCCGTCCTCCCTGTCCCACCCCTATATCATCCCGCTCGCCTCCGATCCCGGGGGCATATTTGTCCACGCGAGGTTGGGAACGGGCTGCAGCTTCTCTGTCACGGCTCTCGCGGCCAATAAAGCATCCAGCTGCCATGCGGACGGATTTGGACGTTTTCCCTGCCTCTTCGTTTCCTCCCTCGCACCAATGGCAAAGCGTGGCCCACCCCGGAGTGCGGCAGCAGAAGCACCCGGGAATCGTGGCAAGCCCTGGCCCCGACGAGAAGCCGAGATGCCCAAGCCGGGCGCTTGAGAGCTGACCGGGGCCGAGAAAAGTAACGCATTGCCACTGCAGACCTCTCTGCCTGGTGTCCTAGGAAGAAGGCATGTCAGCGCATTTCCTAATCACACCCTCTCCACCTCAGAGAGCATTTTAAGCCCCATTTTCTTGCTCACCCTTGGCAGAGCCACATCTGCAATCCCAACATCTGCCTCCGTTGTTACAGAACCATAGGAAACGAATCCCAGCAGAGCTCTCCAGCTAGCTGGAGCTTTACCAAGCCACTAAAATCCATCCAAGTTTTCATGAGATCTCGCTCTTTGCAGCAAGTGGGGCTCCTGTCACACCACAGAGAGGCCAGAGCATCGTGGCAGTTGGCAACATAGACACCAGCTTTCCTCCTTGGGCGCTTGCTCTCAAAGAGACAGGATCAGCAAAGTCACTCCAGATTTCTCTGGGAGGCTGTCAGATACAGGTCCAAGTAGCAACCACTGCAAATTGGTTTGCAGACAGAGCTCAGCACAAATCTGGCGGTGAGGTTCAGTCATTGATTACACGAGTGACAAAACCTTTAAAGTGCCTTGGAGGCAGGCAGTGATAGCACCAGAGCTGTCACCGCTACCCAGCACTGCTCCCAGGCTGGGCCTGATGGGCAAAGCCTGAGGAGACCAAGCCCTGAGCCCCCTGATTTTGTGCAGGGAAGGCTGAGATCCCAGGCAGCAGAGAGCTGTGCAACCCCTGCAGCGTTTGCCCCGGGGCACAGAGGAGTTACAGATGTGCACACCCTGAATCAGCCCATGGAGGCATGGAGGGAGCTCCCAGAGCTTCCCTCTCTAGGCTCGAAGCTTAACATTTCCAGCAAACTATTAATTAGTCTGGTTTCTTGTTAAAGCACAGACAGAGAATAATATTTAAAAGCAAAGCAGATTCAAAGGATGATGCGGTGAGGCACTATCCTGCAATAGAAACCAGGATCCCACGCAGATGACAAATCCCTTTCCTCGTATCCGCTGTGGAAGCAGGCACTGATACGAGCACCCAAACCCACTGTGGTTGTCCTCTGCTCTGTCCCACCCTAAACCCTGCCCCAGGCTCTGATGCCTGGCTTCCTACACCCCATTAAACAGGTCTGTTCCCAAGCCAGAGGCACACAACACCCACACCTCCGAAATACCAGAGAAGGTGGAGAAGGCAGGAAGCCCCTTCTCAGATTTATCCTGGTGTTAGCAGCCAGACAAGATGCAGACAACACCGGGAAGCTCCACTCTAGGGCTGGAGAAATGCAGCACAAGGGAAAAAGCAGCCTCAGGGCATCACCCTGAGCCCACTGTGCAATTGGTCTCTCAATTGCCTGGAGATAAGGCAATTACCACTCTATCAAAACATCCATCTCTCTCCTGCCCGGAGATAAGGCCCGGCTTGGGCTGGGGATGGGGAGAGGATAGGGATGCTCTTCAGATGATGCCATGCTCTCCTGCTCCGGGAGAAGAGCCTGCACAAAGCACAGGACAGCAAACCCGAGGCAGAAAGCAGAGCACAAGGGGTGCCAGCATGTCCCCCCAAAATGCCCAACAGGACACGCCAGCAGCAGGCTGCTGTGACCTGCAGTTGGCACGGGTCTTCATCAGGCATGCCTGAGACCCAGGCCAGCCCTGATGTATCTGGGATGATCTGAAGTCAAACAAGATGAACTTCAGGGCAGAGCAAGGGGAAGGAGCTGGAAATCACAGGCAAGTGGCCAGATGGGAATAACTGGCCTGGCAGAACGGGACGCCAGAACCCCTGCAATGCCAAATGCTTTTCCAGAGCAGCTCTCTCACTGGGAAGCACACGCTGAGTACATCCACTGGGAACCAGCTCCTGCTTGGAGGCACAGGTCCCATCTGGAGAGTCTGGTACAGGAGTCTCCTCCTGGAGCCCAGCATCCAGCTGGAGAGGGCGCTGGGAGAGCCCAGAGGAGTGGGCATGAGCGAAAAACCAAGGGAGCCAAGTTTATCCAATCTGTGGCGGGGAGAAGACGCAGTAAGAGCCTCTAAATAGAAGCTGCTGCTGCCTTCCTGCCCCACGTGCTCTGCCTTCCCCAGTGTCCATCACCCATTCGATCGGGCCCAAGTTGCCGGAGGGGGAACGCGTCCCTATCTGCACGTTCTGGTGACTTCTGGGAATGTGGTGACTGCCCCCAGTCAGGCTCTGCGCTGTATATAATGTTAACATTTATTAAACATACTGTAACTGTAATAATAATAAAGGGTTGAAGAAGAATAGGGAGGGAGGGAGAAGGAATATGGAAATATAAGAATACCAAATATGGAATAAATAAGGAAATACAGAATATGAAGTATAATAAAAAGGAACATGTAATATGTATTATATTATGAACATTCAATTATTTAGTGAATTTAATTTTAAATTGCCATTCCAGTTAGATGAGGGCATTGTTGCAGTGACACACTGTTTTACCCACCTCTCTCTTCCCCACAGGGTGCTGGGAGTGCAACACAGGAGGAGTTCTGGACATACAGGATGCTTGCTAATGAGATGGAGGAACTTTGCAGGAGGTCTCAGCTGCTGGGCAGGCTCCCAAGTGTCTCCCACCATCCATGGTGACATTTTCCTGCCAGTATCAACATTCAAGGGCCTGCTCCCATAACTCACCATCATGCTTCCTGCAGGAAACACAACCTCCCATCCCAAAGCTTGGGGTAGAACACAAGCTGTGCATTGGGGATCGATTCCAGGGGCTTTTCCCCGCTCCCAGCACATCTGTCCCTTTCAGATGGGCATTTACAAATTAAAGCAGCATTTGATGCCAAACTTAGGCACCAGGGGCAACCCTCAGCCTACAAAAGGAACAATGCCCAGGAGAGCAGCTTGAAGCCTACACGAGGTCCCTTCTCTGTGAGCTCCAGTTATTTCACCCACCCCAGCCAAAACCCCAGTACAGCAGTAAGAGCTCAGTTAATAACTTTAACAAGTCCTGGACGTCACCCTGTGTCCTTCATTTTTTAATGCCAATCTGAATTTCATAGCTCAAAGACAAACCCTTCAGTCCCCCCCAGATCTGTGTCTCACTCAGCTGCATCCCCCTAACACGCACCTCATTTGGTTTGATGTAATTTGTCTAACCACAAACTCCCTCTCTGCAAGCATCCTCGCTTCAGGAAGGAGCTTTGGATAACGGGGTCTGCCAGTGTTTGGCAGCAATTTAAGTTCTCTCCTCTACCACCACTCTCCAAACTCATCTGGCAGGGCTGCTCACATATGTGACACGAGAGGAAATGAGCATTAAATGAAATGCACTGAAGTGCCTGTTGAATTTGCAGCTCAGAGAGAGATTGAGGGGTCTTTTAAGGCTGAATGGAAAATTACAGCATTTCCCCAGGAAAGCTCAAGCCTGCTGGGTTGTAAGAGCAGCATTAGGAGGGATATCCCCTCTTGCAGGGAGGCTGGCACAACCCAGCTCCAAACTAGTCCACGCAAGCTGGCTAAAAGACACTGGCACCAGGGCTTTTACAAAGCTTAAACACTTTTGAAATCACAGTCATGCACCAGGAAGGAGAAAAATTAAAATAGTTTTCCTTTGATTAAAAAAAAAAAGGGGTGAAGAAAATTTTTTTGAGATTCCTCAAATATCCTTTAAAGTCTTCTGGCCACTCACCAACCAAATCCAGCTCCAAACAGACAGAAAGAAGAGAAAATGAGACTGGAGATGAGCACGGCAGTGGGTAAAACACTGAGGTATATAACAGAACCACTGGGATAGCCTGGCCAAACACTGAAAATCCTCTGGCTGAGGCACACAGGGTGACACAGCCAGCAGCAAGTCACCCCAAGGCCCAAGGAGGACACCGCAACACCTCTGCTCCTGCACAGCCCAGCTGCAGCACGCAGGGTGCTCCACGGCCAGCCTTGAGAGGGGGAATGCCAGTGAGGAAAATGCCTCATGGAAACAGTGAAGCTTGCTCTAGACATTCCAAACCTGCTTAATTTCCCTTCCCTTTGGCCCAGTGGTTATGAAGCACACTGTGCCAGGGGGTTCATGGTGAAGCTAGTGGCTCCTGTGCCGAGGGAAAGCCCCAAAGGCTGTGCTGCTGCTGGGGTTTGTTTTTCCTCAGCTGCTCTTTCAACGGGAACCCAGTAGGAAGCGTGTCCTTTCTGCAAGCTGGCAAGTACCAAGGGAGATTATTCCCGACAGTGGAACTTGCCTGAGCTGATCTATTGTCTCCTAATTCTTATGATTCGATTTTTTTAGTAAGTGAAAAGCCCCAAGCAGACTGCAAAGGGGCTGGAGAAGCCACTCAGCCCATCCTCGCTGTCCCCTCTGGCTGGCTGTACATCCCACTGCCACTAGCCCTGCTCCGCCTGGCCGCTCCCAGCAGGATCCCGCTCCAAGATCTGACCCACCACAGAGAAAAACAATCTCTTCCCATTCCCAAGGCTGGCCTTGCAGAACCAGGGAACGAGAGCCTTTGTGCTCCAAAGAGACACCTTCTCCTGCACCCGGAGCCACACAGATCCAGCCCAAACCCTCAGGCTGGTATGCCAGAGGGCTGGAATCACCACTCCGAGATGAACAGAAGACAGCTTTGTGGCAAAACAGCTATCCTTCATGTTTACGCAACAAGATTCCCACTTAAATCCCCAAGAGAGGCTCAGGGTCACCTCACCACAGGTTTAAAGTATTGATGCTCCCTCCTTCATCCTGGGCTTGGACTCAGCTCATCCATGTCCTCCCCCACAGCCTCCCAGAAACAGATACCCACCTTTAGCTCCTATACACCTGGAAAAGCTGAGCTTAAACAGGCTGGTGGGACTTGGGAGCTGGGGAAGGCATGAAGGAGGCAGGAAACACCAGGGACACCGAGGGGGATGTTATGCAACAGCTACTGAGCAGCGTGGTAATTAATAATTAAGGAACCGAGATGTTTTGGTAATTACTAATTGCTGTATGTTTGATTTAGGCGGGCACCAAAACATAGCCCAGCCTGCAAATCACTGCTGAGCGGCTCAAACTCTCCGGCGAGCTTCCTCACCGGGATGCAGGACAAGCATCTTTGGGATTTCTGTTCTCCCACCAGCGTGCCAGAGCTGACACAGCGTTAGTTCCAATTAACCTTGATTAAAACCGAGTAACCCAAGCATGCTGCTCCCTTTTGCACCCGCAGCGCTCGCACCAGAGCGGCTCCAGGCACTTCCCCAGAACCAGCTGGGCTCTCGCTGCCCGGCCTTCGCTCGTCCTGCCCGGTCCCACGCACCTACCTCTTGGGCACCGGCTTCTTCCTCTTCCTGCCGGTCTACATCCCCAGCCACCGGCAGTGCCCACCGGAGCGGCAGCACCACGCCACCGGCGGGGCTCCGGGGCACCGGCACAGGCCACACCCCAGCCACCCCTTGAGTGGCAACCGTGCCTGGGGAGCCGTGCCTGGGGACACCAAATCCTGGGAAACACTGTGCCCGTGGACCGCTGTCCCTAGGTGACAGCCTAATCCTGGGAACACTGAGCCCCAGGGGCTGCCCTCACAAGGGGACACTAAGTCCTAGGAAACGCTGTGCCCGTGGGCCACCATCCACAGAGAAGACCAAATCCTAGGAAACACCACGCACCTGGGCCGCAATCCTCAGGGGACACCAAATCCTGGGAAACACAGTGTCCACAAGCCCCTCTTCCCAGGGGCCACCAAATCCCCAAGGAGCCACCAAATGCTGGGAAACACCATGACTATAGACCACCATCCTATGTACAGATGACACTGTATCCTGGGAAACTTATCAGTGGGCCACCATCCTCCGGGACCATTGGATTGTGGGAATCACCATGTCTGTGGGCCATTGTCCAAGGGAAACATGGAATCCTGGCAAACACCATGTCCGTGGGCCACCATTTGAGAGCCTGATGCCCGCTCAGGAAAAGCCAGCCTGTTCCTTCTCACTTTGCCTTTCCCTGAGTTAATGCTGCCCAAAACTTTTGGGCAGCATTAACTTGATTAAAACCGAGTTTGCTGCAGCAAAATTCTTCCCCCAAAAACCAGCTCCAGCTGCTGTGGTGAGGCCCTGGCACAGGTTGACCAGGGAAGCTGTGGCTGCCCCATCCCTGGAAGGGCTCAAGGCCAGGTTGGACAGGGCTTGGAGCACCCAACTAGTCTGGTTGCAGACAGAGCTGTTAAGGAAACCTCGACGCAATCCTTTGTGGATTGTTTGGTTGGGTTTTTCAAGCTCTTTGCAAATTCCAGGGACAAATCCTTGAAATGCAACTTGATTGCTTCTTGCCAGGGGGCAAAGCAGAAGCCGCTAATGGTGTCACAAATGTGCCAGGTCAGCAGAGCTGATGTCACTTTGATGGGAAATTTGTAAAACGTTTGGTTATGACCTTCCCAGGCCCAGTAATTTAACAGTGATTTTACATAAGGGTTAGGGTTACTGCACATGCTGCCAGCCTAAAAGCTTGGAGATGTTGGTCAAGCACCTGAAGCAGGGTACAGAGGGAATTAGGACAACTGGATGTGCAGGTGTTGGAAAGAGACGTATCCCAGGCTCCCTCCTGTGGGGACCTGCGGGCAGACATAGTGCAGGCATCCTGTCCGTCCCTTATCCCGTCTGATGCCTAACCCGGCTGTTCATTGTCCCCGCTTGGTCCTGGCCCCACCTGTTCCCTAACCGGGCTGTTCCCTATTCCCACCCGTTCCTAACCCGGCTGTTCCCTAACCGGGCTGTTCCCTATTCCCACCCGTTCCTAACCCGGCTGTTCCCTATTCCCAGCTGTTCCCTAACCAAGCTGTTCTCTATTCCCACCTGTTCCCTAACCCGGCTGTCCGTTATCGCGCCCGCTCCCAATCCAGGCTGTTCCCTGTCCCACCGGGCTGTCGCCGGTCCCGCCTGTTCCCTAGCCCACTGTTCCCTAACTCGGTTGGGCCCGGTCCCGCCTACTGCCTGTTCCTGTTCCGACTGCCATTCCCCAGCCAGACTGTTCCCTGTCCCGCCTAGTCCCCATTCCTAACCTGGCTGTTCCCTGTTCCACCTGCTCACTGATTCGGCTGCTCCTAGTCCCGCCTGACCCCTGTTCTTAACCAGGCTGTTCCCTGTCCCCCCTAGTCCCTAACCCGGGCCGTTCCCTATCCCGGCCGTTCCCGGTGCCGCCTGTCGCTGTCCCCATTGTCCCCTGTCCCCCCTAGTCCCTAACCCGGGCCGTTCCCTATCCCGGCCGTTCCCGGTGCCGCCTGTCGCTGTCCCCGCTGTCCCCTGTCCCCGCTCCCGCCAGAGCCCACACGGACCGTGGGCGTGGCCTCTGGCGAGTGGCGTGTCCGGGGGCGTGGCCTCATAGCGCCTTCCTCCCCGGGGCGCAGTGCCTCTCCCGCCTGACGTCATCACCGCGCGCCGCCGCTCTCCGCCCGGCGCCGCCATGTCCTTGTGGGTGTCCCGGCTCGGCCGGGCCGCGGCCGCCCGGGGTCGGCGGGGGAGCTCCGGGCCGGGCAGCGCCGCGCTGGGCTCCGCCCTGCCGGGGGAGGTGAGTGGAGGTGGCTGGGCAGGGCTGTGTCCGGAGCTCCGTCCTGCTGGGGGAGGGGGTGAGCAGAGACAGCTGGGGGCCGGAGATGCCTCTCCCCGGGGCCGGGCTGTTCCTTGGGAAGGGACATTGCCGGCAGGGAGCTGGGAGAGGCGGCGAAATGCGAGGCAGACTGGAGCAAGTGCAGGAGAGTGCAGTGACCTTCGGTTGCGGCTGTGGGCAGTAGTGCTGCGAGGAAAGGAGTGTTCGATAGAAATGACCGCCCCTGTGTGAGGGAGGGCACTGCAGTGCTCAGAATGAGGTTTGTACGATGTTTATCGGGGCCTGGGGGAGGCTCTGAGCGGGGTCAGAAAGGCCCTGCCTTCAGCCCCATAGCCCAGGTGGGTCCCTCTTGCCACCGCTCAGAAATGGTGCATTGAAAGCTGTATTGAAATGAAGCTGTAACTCTCCTGCGAGTGGGTTTAGTGTTATTATGTGCCCAGAACCACAGAAAGTACGAGCAAAAGTCTAATGTGTGGTCTCTCTTGGGAACTCTGGGTGTGTTGTGTGTCTGGCCTTCAGACTGAAAATTGTTCCATGTTTTTTTCTGTCTTCTCAGCCTTTAATTTGATGAACAGCTTTCCTGCCTAACCACTGCTGCAGTTGCTAAGCTGAAATGACGGTGCTAAGGTTACTGAGTGAAAACTTGTATTAGATGCATAAGAGTGTGTCCTGTGTGTGTGTCTGAAGAAACAGTGCTTGAGCTGAAAAATCCCTCCAAAGCTGCTGATTTCCATGTGTTTTTCTCCAGGCAAGAATCCATGCCAGCCCTGAGCAGAGCCTGCAGTATGGGTGGCTGGCCTATATGTTGGGAGAAAGGACCAGCAAGAAGTTCACAGAGCACAGCAAAGTCTTTACAGTAGAGGGGAATCTGTCTTCTGGGAAGGGCCAGCTGGCCCAGCAAATAGCAGACAAACTGGGTATGTCTCACTCTGTCTGTTTCCCCGAGAGCTGACAGAGTTTAGTCGTGGTTCTTGTGCAGAGGAAGTTCATCAGAGCAGCAGTTCCTGACTGGGAAATGCTGGAGGGAGTGGGGAGGCTCTGTGGGTGATGTTGGTGAGGTTTGGGATGGGGATTTGTTGTGAGTGAAGCTGCAGTTCTAATGGAGTCTGTGTGCTCCCCGGGAGCTTGGCTTTTCCACGTGGATGTGCTTGGAACAGCTCAGCTCTCCCTGGGCCGTGGCAGAGCTCGGAGTTGGGGTTCGTTGCCCTCTGCTGTGATGGGCAGGGGAGCTGTTGAAGGAGCAGCTGTGTGCTCAGTAGCTGAAGAGGTGTTTGCTGCACATGAGCACAGCTTATTTCTGCTGTGGGTTTCTTCTCTTTCTCAGGGATGAAGTACTTCCCCGAGGCAGACATCCACTACCAGGACAGGATCTCGGGGGAGGGCAAGCTGCTGCCTGAGAAGTTCAATGGCTTCTGTAGCCTGGAGAAGTTCTACATGGACCCCGAGTCTCCCGACGGGCACTCGTACCGCCTGCAGTCCTGGATCTTCGGGAGCCGAGTCCTGCAGTACGCCGACGCCTTGGAGCACCTGCTCAGCACAGGTTGGGGAATCATGGAATGGTTTGGGCTGGAAGGGACCTTGCAGCTCCTTTTGTTCCAACCTGGAGCCTGCTCTCCCTTGCAGGTCAAGGCGTGGTGCTGGAGCGCTCTCCCTACAGTGACTTCGTGTTCCTGGATGCCATGTTAAAGCAGGGATATGTCCACAAGAGATGTGAGTTCCTGCCAGCAAAAGGAAGCTGTTTGGCCATAATCTCTCAGGAGTCTGGTAGTTAACTTTACTTTAAAAAAGAAACAAAACATTCCTGCTTGGAAGGAGGGATTCCTTTAAAGGTTCAGTGTTCATGTGTTGTACGTTGCTGGGTGGAGCTAGTCTGGTTTCAGTGGCAGCGAGGAGACAAAAGATAAAGGGCAGGGATTGAAATGCAAAGCGTTTCATTTGTAAGGAAAAACCCTTTTTCGCTGTGAAGAGAGTCAAACCCTGGAGCAAATCACCTGGGATCTCCCCCCTGGAGATACTTGGAACGCTGTGGGTGGAGTTCTCAGCAGAGTGCTTGAACCGGGTGATTTGGGGATGTTCCTGCCAACCTGAGTGATTTGGTTTGGGGTTATGGGTGCTGAGCTCCTGAGCTGTTGCTGCATGTTCTTAGCAAATCTGTTCTTTTGGCTGCTCCTGAGGTGGACATAACTGTTTTCTTGACTGCCTCCTGGTTTTGCTGTTGGATTTAAGAGGTGTATATATTTGTTTTTTGCCACCTGCTGTAAGTTACTGGATGGCTTTGAGAGGTGATAATGATGACCTGTGTCTGCATTGCTGAGGCAGCAAAGCCCAGCAATCCACAGTTTAATACAAAATCCCAGTTTGGATTGTACTGGAATCCTTAGGGAACAAAAATCTTGATTACAGCTACTGCTGCTTATTGTCTCTAAATGGTGGAGGAAAAGCTGAGATTCCTGTAAACCCGAGCCAGGAATAAAGTCCCTCTTTGCTACAACTGGATTTAGATTCTTAGATCTCAGTGCATGGAAGTTTTCTGGAGGAAGTTTTTCTGTAAACTTCCTGAATTCTGTTAGAGGAGAGGCATACCCTGAACTTGCTCTGTGAGCCCAGAAGAAGAGACTCCAAATACAGAGGTGGGGAATGTGATTTGTTTGTGTTTTACACAGGCCTTGATCACTACAAAGAGGTCAAGGAGATCAGCATTTCTGAGTTGCTGCCACCTCACTTGGTCATTTATGTAGATGTGCCTGTCCCAGAAGTGCAGAAGAGGATTCAAGAGAAAGGCAAGGTAATTTGATCTCTAATTATTGCCTAGTTCTTTCTTATCTTTATTATTACTTGTCTCTCACAATTGCTGCCTGCTAATGTCTGTTGTAATCACACCTTATGTGGAGTCCTGTGGGGTTTGCTGCTGAATGCTGCTTCTGAGGAGCTGCTTGTCCTCTGAGGTGTGAGATCTGTGTGGTGGTGGTGACTCTGTGGGTATTCTTGTATGCTTGCTTTAAAAAGGCAAAAAAAAAAAGCAAAAATCAACTTTTTGTGTGACTGCATCAATATGCTGTCATTTGTGGAATGAGAAATTGTTTTAAGAGCAGGTGAATTTTTGTAGCTGCCACTTCAGGAGCTGTGGGCAGGTGATGTGCTGCTTGCAATGCACTTAGAGATGATATATTTCTTATTCCTGAGTGCCAGGAGGCCAGCTGGGGTCCCTGGCTCCTGCTTCCCAGTTGACTGCTGCCTCAGTCCTGTGCTGGGGTTCATGTGTGAGTCACCTGGGATCAGCAGGTTCACTTAACTCCCTGGATTCCAGCAAATCACTGCTGGATGACTGCATTACTGAGCTAGTCTTGGCTCAGGAAAGCTGTAGGGTGCTTTTGGGGAATGACTAATGTAAGTAAGGTTTGTAATTTGGGGTTTATTTCCCCTCTTTCTTTGATACTTAGATGTGTACTTGTAACTGTTTGCAGATGTGTTACGAGGATTCAAGGATGTTTGTCTTGCCTTGTTGAAAGGCTATGGGAAATGCAGTTTAACTCTGGGAGACCTGATAGATTAAAAGAAGGCTTTGATTTATTAGAAAAAAGTTCTCAGTTAAGAAGTTCTTCATGTACTGGGGGAACCTGTGAGTTCTTGGCCCTTCCGAGCATGAAAATCAGTGGCATTTCTTTGAACAGAAACTGCTGATGTAGCTTGTGACTTTTTGGGTGCTGGGCTGTGGCAGTGCTGAGCTCTGTAGGATTTATTTGGGGAACACATGGTAGATGAGAGAAATTCCTGGTGTTTTGTAAATGTGGCATTGAAAGTACACTGTGTGGAAAGCAAACTGGTTAACAGCAGGGATGATATCCATGAAATTTCTCAGGAGTTTGGAGTGGGTGTTTGCCCATGCACTTGTCTGAAACTGTGGAAATAGGTGCAAATTTGGCCTCCCTATAGAAAAGGTGGACTCGGACAGTCTTCTCCTGTTTTCTGGCTGGCTATTACAGCTCCCTGGAACGTGTAGTTAGCAAGGATCAGTCGGTCCTTGGATAGCTGGGGGCTGCTCTAGATATTTTACGGCATGTAAGGAATTCCAAACACTCCAAATAAAACTCTTAATTCTTTGAAACTTTCACTCGTGTGCATGTGGTTCACTTGGATGTTTGACTGTTTATCCCAGAGTGAGCCCTTGGCAGGTGGTGGAGCAGACCTTGGAGTCTGTGCTGGTGGCAAAAGAAAGTAAGCTAATTCCACAGCTTTTTCTGTTTATTTGTTTGTAGCCATATGAGAAAAAGGTGTCTCCTTCCTATCTCCAGAGCATTGAGGATGCTTACAAGAAGACCTTCCTACCAGAGATCAGGTTAGCAAAGCAAAATGTTTTACTTCTTAGATCTTTGAGCAAAAACGTGCGCAAACCTTAAAATCTCTGCCAATATCAACAAATCATGTGAAAAAATCCTCCTTGTGCTGCAGGGTACAGTATTGTGCCCTCGTGAAGGGGTGCTGCACTCACAGCATAAGAACTGTGTGAGTGTAGTTACTTCTGCCATCCCAGAAGCCCGATGCCAGTGTTGCAAGATGAAAAGGGGCTCAGGAATGGTGTGCTGAATGCCACAGCTATGGCTGTGTGTGTTTGCACGACCTGAGGAGAGAGTGATGCAATACAAGCTTTTCACAGGCCTTTTTGGAAGGCTTTAGGGCTTTTCTCTCCTCAAGAAGTGCTTTCAGTTGTCCCAGAATCCCAGAATGGTTTGGGTTGGAGGGACCTTAAAGCTCATCCAGTACCACCCCCTGCCATGGGCAGGGACACCTTCCACTATCCCAGGTTGCTCCAAGCCCTCTAGGACCTGGCCTCTTCCCTGGACACTTCCAGGGATCCAGGGGCAGCCACAGCTGCTCTGGGCACCCTGTGCCAGGGCCTCAATGGTTCCTCCCTGGTTCCTTCCCAATATCCCCTCTAACCCTGCCCTCTGGCAGTTGGAAGCCATTCCCTGTGTCCTGTCTCTTGCTGGGCTCCCCTGGCTTCCTCTAGCTGGGAAGCAAAAACGTGTGCCCTGTAAACCTCGGATGAAACAGAGCTTGCCAGCTCTCCCAGCTCTTATAAAAGAGCTCTAGGAAAATTAAAATTGTCCTAAAAATCTGAGAGCAGAATTATGGTCCCTCATAATTCTGGAAGGGAAACTCTCAAAGGGTATCAGATGAATTAACTGTGTAAGTTCTGGTGCGTGCAGGATAGAAATCAGAGTAGATTCCCAGGTGTTTTGTAGCCTGCCTGTGTCCCCCTGGGGCTTGCTGCATCTCCCAAGGTGGATCAGTGTGGTGGCTCTGCCAGCTCCTGAAGCGGGTAACTCGATATTGAGCTTGTCACTCGTGCAGGCAGGGGTTGTTGGTGTCACGTGTGGTCAGCGGCCTCCCCGTGTGTCCCCACAGCCAGCACGTGGCTCTTGGAAGGGAATGGGAAGCCTTGGGAATGTCATCTCCCTGAGAGCAAAGTGCTGCAGTCACTGGTGGGGAGAAAACTGCTGCTTGTTCTCTGGAGCAGATCAAGCCCCAGGTGCATCTTGTGGTGCTCAGTGAGGCTAAATCCTAAATCCTGCTGTGATTTCACCTCCTTGCCCTCTGTGCATACATGGTCAGTGCCCCTGTTGGGCAAACCCCCTCTGCTCGGCATCCTGGCAGCAGATGGGCTCCCAGCAGCCTGTCACACTGATCTGTGTCTCTGTCCCCTGGCTGTGGGGGAGCTGGGAGTGTGTGAATCCAGCTCTGTGCGCCTCAGGGTGGCTCCGATCTGGGGTAAATGCAGAAGCCACAGCTGCCTGAGCTGTTTGTTTGCTGGCAGTGGCGCAGAGGGCTGTGTTCATGCTACCTGTTACCTCTTAGTCTGCCTAGTTTGATTCCCTGACTCCTGGTAATGCCCAAAATCTGGTCCAAACAGGCTAACAAGAGTTGCTATAGACTGCTGAGCAAACTCCTGCCTGCTTTCCACGTTGGCGTTTGTTTGCTTGTTCCTTGAAAAGCAGTTTGTTACTGGGCAAAACTCCTGTTACCTTGTGCTGTTTCACTGGAGCGGCCTGATGCTGCCTGAAGTGGTTTATAGTGGATTTTTGCCTTAAAACTGATGCTTTCTTTCTAGTTGACTTGTTACAAATGTCTTTAATGTTTTTATTGGTAGTGAGATTTGTGAGCTGGGTGCTGTGGCAGGTACTGCCTGGTGATTTGGAACAGTGTTTGGGTTCTGTTTGATTTTTCTCTTTTCCTGGAGCAGAGCCTTAAGATTGGTAATGTTCTCTTTCATATCCAGCACTGCTTCCACTGAGCAGCTGTTTTTTCTTAAGGAAAGCTCTGATAATCTGCAGAGTCACTGAGCAGCTGCTTTCTCTTAATGAAGCCCTGATAATCTGCAGAGTCAAATCAAGAGATGGGATGAAGTGATTTGATCGGTGTCCTTAATGCAGTTGCTGGTGTCAGGCTCTGCTGAAGGCTGACCTCTCCCTTGGGCTGATATTGAGGAGAATCTCTCATTCCAGGTGCCTGCCCCATGCCTGCAAGTGTCCAAGGCCAGGTCCTACAGCACCTGGAGCAACCTGGTGTAGTGGAAGGTGTCCCTGCCCATGGCAGGAGATATGGAACAGGGTGAGCTTTAAGGTCCTGTCCCACCCAAACCATTCTGGGATTCTACCAATTTTTCTCCACACTCCTAAACTTTGTTGTGTGATGTTTGGTATAACGTCCACATTGGGCATCTATTCCAGGACCTTCCAGCTTCTCCAGCTGGAAACAGCTATTGCTGAATGTGGCTGAACATGTGTGGTTTGAAAGGTTCGTGTAGGAGCTCCTGTTGTGGCTCTGCTCTGCAAGTGCCTTTTCTCTGAAGGCTGCTGGCTGATGAAAAAAAGCAATCTTCTAACCAGGAAACATTACCTTTTAAGAAAGTTTTTGCACTTACAGATCATGCTGCCTACACTTGTACTCATTCAGCTAGCTCAGCCTGAGTAAATAGTGACAAATGAATGCATTCTTCTCTTGAAATGACTCACAGCTAGTCATGCACTTGGAAAAAAGGAAAATCTACCACAGTTTTGGGTTAGACTGAAAATTTCACTTATTTTCAAGTAGATTGGGCAGTTGTAATAGGGGCAAGTATCCACACGAAGTAAATGAAAATAAAATCACATGTGTGGTTTAAAAAAAATTTTTCCAGCTGAAGTTACGTAGATATCCAGGCCATTTGCCCTTTAAAAGCAACTTTCCACCAGCAAAGAAGCAGCTGACAGGTGCAACAGGAATTCTAGGAGCAGTCTAAAAAATGGCAATGATTCTGGTTTGGTGTTTATGCCTTTTAACTTCATTTCTGTCCCTTTTGGAGCAGCAGGGGAGGATGGGTACAGCAGTTTTATCAGGGGAATTCAATTTCTGTGTTCTTTGCAGTGAGAGCAGTGAAGTTCTGCAGTACACAGCAACTGCAGCTGAGGATGTGGAGAAGGTAAGTTTTGCTTTTCTGGGAGTAAGTTTAATAGATTTCCCTTAGTTCAGTGAACTTTCCCCCTCAAGGAGGGTTATTAGCAGGGTAAGAGAAGCCTTTTGCTTCACCATTGTTAACTGTCCTGTCTAGCTGCTGTTCCCTGAGGGAAAGAGCACCAAGGTTTTTGAGACTCTGACCAGGTTTTGGGCCCATTTTGGTTCTAGGGATAGATGTCTGTTAATAACAGTAATATGATGTTAACTGGATGATAATAATAATCCTACGTGGAAGCTTGGCAAGGAATCATCCCCACTTGGGAGGAAGGAGAGGAGAATTACCCATGGGCTGTCTCCAAGGGCTTTTTGGGTCTTCATCCTGATGAGATGAAATTTTTACCCTACTTATACACAGCCCAAACCCCCTCTCCTCCTATGTTATGTGCAGTGTGATCTTGGCAGAGAGTTGAGTAATGTATACATATGTGTGGTAGCCTGTACCTGATTAAGCTTATTAGCATACTCAGAGCGTGTATTTTAATATTTCACTGCCCTAATCAGACTAAAATTACATTTTTGCCTGAGGTGTCCTTCAACGTTCTGGTTATATGACTGTGTGAAGCAGAAAAGATTGATAAGGACTTCCCTGGTCCTAAAATTAAGACTCCATTTGCCCCCACAGGTGCACTGCTGTTTGTCTCTAGGCCTTTGGGTTGCCTTTATAAGAACAGGGTTGTGTGCCACATTCTGGGTCCTCTGCTGTTGTGGATGGATTTTTGGGTGCTCCTGCACTTGATAATAAAGGTTATCATTAATAACCAGTAGACCTGTGGGATGGTGTGGGTTTATACCCCTAAAAAATGGCTGGTGGCTTCAGTGTGACAGCAGATAATAAATACAAAAATGCACAAAAAATCAGGCTGAAATGAACAAAAAAGCTGAGGTTGTGATGTGAATATAGAGAATAATATGACTATATTGTTAATATTATTATATTTTATTAATGAATATATTATTATAATAATATATGAATATATTAATAATATTAATATCTTTTAACATATCAAAATAAAATAATATATAAAATATGTATTAATAATATTAACATATTAATGATATTCAAAATAGATTATTAATATGATTAATTTATCAATTTATTAATAGTATTGACAATATTAATATAACAATATATATTTTATTAATATATAAAATAAATTATATTTAATTTATATATTAATATATAATATATATTAATATTAATATATTAATATTAATAAATTATTATTTCATGATATATTTTAATATTGTTTCTTGATATATTTTAATAAATATTAATGTATTTTAATTGTAATAAGTTATATAAATAATATATTTTTCTGGATAGCGATATAGAAGCAAGGATAGGAGTTGAGAGCTGTGGTGTTTCAAGATGGGTTCTTGGTGAATTAAAGGAAAGTTGGGATGGGGGTTAAATGCCTGATTTTTTTCCCGTTTCCTTCTCTCTGGACACATCTCCAAGTGGTCAGAATAAAGCAGGTTGTTTGGTCCCTAGATTTTTTTGTAGGAAACCCCATTATTAGAGATTTGATTTTAATCCTTTAAATCAGGGTTTAAAGTCAGTCTGAAGCTCTTAGTGTTCAAGGAGGGACTCTCCTGAGCTCAGCAATCTTGTCATTGCTCTAAATAGGGTCATCAGATGCACCAGTGCAGTCTTTGATTTGCTTGGACAAATCTGGACTAGGGGAAGAATTATTATTTGGAAGTTAAAGTATAATGCCACAGAATGGTTAAGGTTGGAAAAGACCCTGTAAGATTATCCAGCCCATGATGTTGTCATTGTCAGTGACAATGGGTATTGCTGGTAGATACTGATACTTGAAAGAATTTGGTTGTTTTTTCCCCCTTTTCTGTTCAGATTCAGTTTCCCTCTGGGATGACACAGAAGAAATTTGGAAATAAGGATTGGCAGGAGAGCTTTGGCTTGTAAGGTGTGTATTTACACAGGTGTATCCTCTTGACAGACAGCAGTGTTCATTAGCCCACTCCAATCTGTTTGCTTAGGGATTTGGGAGCTGAATTTTTATGGCCTTACAGTTTAATAACTTTTGGGTTGTTCAGAGCACACATACACAGCTTAGAAACGATTTTTAAAGTGTCCTAAAAAGGTCAGTTGGGGTTTCCTGTTGTAATTCACTTTGCTTCTAGTGGCTGAAGGAGTAATGAGTGCTGAAATGAGCTTCATTAGGATGTTTCACACTTGTTTAGCTTGAGGGTGAAACTGGGAATACAAAGTTAGCTCTATGTTTAATTTCTTTTAAAGCCTTGGATATTTGCTCTTAATTCCTGGGGGGTGCCAGGGCATTCCGTATAAATTAAGAAGTTCTTCTGTCCTGGTTGTGAAACTGATGCCATTGTTAAGGAGCTGCTGGGAGAGAGACCTTCTCATGTGATGATAGCAGTGAGCAAAACTAATTTGAATGCAGATTCCTTTCCCCCTGTAGCACATTTTGAGCCCATTGTAGCAACTCTGTGATTAGTGCTGTTACCAGGTTCAGAGAGTTTCCAAAGCTTTGCTGTGGAGTGGAGAAGGAATTGCTTGTGTTCAGCTTGTCAGTTAAATAAGTCAAAGAAATAATGGCTGTTTGAACTAACTTAACTTACACCTCTCTTCCTCTTATCTTGGAGTTATGTTGCAGCAGTTTGTGCCTCAAAAGTGTTTATTCAGTCATGTCCAAATCATTATTTCTTACCAATTCTGGTAGGAGTGGATCTTTATAGTTAAGGCTACTTTGTAATAGCACTTGGTTATAATTTTTTAAGTGGTAATATCTGGGATTTAGTGTTTGCAGGGAATAATTACAGTGTATTTAAAGAACACAAGGATTTTTCTTTTCTCATCCTGTCACTTCATCGCTGACATGGGCTCACCTGTCAATGGGGTGACAGTGTGCCATCAGGAATTTGGTCATGACCTCAGCTTTATCCTTTCCCTATGGAAAAGGTCTCTGGAAAGGGATGTTTGGAGCTGTAACAATCTGCTCCTTCCCAGGTTGCTCCTAGGTGCTGTCTCCATCTCATCAGGCACCTGAAGTGCATTTTCCTGACACCAGGGCAGGTTTCTCTCAGCTCCAGGCAGCCAGGTGTGATAAGCAATTACCTCCTGGAGCAGCAAAGATCTGTTTTCTGGTGGATCCAGGCTGTAAGTGAAGCTCAAACCAGGGATTGATAAGTTTGGGGATGGTGAAGGAATGGATTGCTGAGGTGGCATTGCTTATTTGAAGGGTTCTGAGCTGTGAGTTACCTTTCCTTTCATGCATGGGTGGGTTGTGGTGGATGGTGAAATCCTGAGCCCTTGGACTCATCGCTGCAGCTCCTGTAGGCCTGAGTTTTCCAGCCTGAAATGTGCCTTTGTTTCTGTGCTGTGAAGCACACAGCACTGAGGCAGATGCCACACCTGCTCCCCTGCCTATCTCTGAGGATGTGTTACTGAGCCTCTCTGGGAATAAAACTGACCAAACCTTATTTTTGTAACACAAAGGAGTTAAATTTAGACTTATCTCCATTTCCTCCTCCTTCTTCCTCAGGGGTGAGGTTGTATCTTCTTGGCTTTTCAGCCCCAGTGGCAGGTTAAAGAAGAATGTCTTGGATCTGGTAAGAATTTGGCAACAAGGCACCTCTCGGCCAGTTTATTCCCTGCCGTCCAAAGCTGAAAGCACGGGATGTTAGGAGATCCCCCACGTGTGTGCCCAGTACTCCTGGCAGGGCCACAGCCTCCAGAAGTAGACCTGGGAGATGATCATGTTATCTCTAGACATTTATCTTATTACTACAGCTTTAGCAGTGAAGCCTCTCTCATTTGTTTAATGAACTGTTTTGATTCTTTCATTGAGTTTTGGATCAAACCACCCTTAGAGAGCTTTCTTTTCTGATTCCAGGTAATTGAAGACATTGAGTACCTGAAGTTTGACAAGGGGCCATGGGTGGAGCAAGATGATGTTTCTTTCCATCACTTGAGACTTTAGTAAGTGTGATATCATCCAGCCACTGAGCAATTCTTGGCATTAAATCCCAGGGAAAATGGTCAAAGCCATGAGTTTTTGAAGGTGGGGTTATATTTTGTGATATTGATGCTTGGCACTGGAACGTGGTGTAGCATTTTTGCTGCTGATTGTTGAGACAAGAGGCTCCAGACAAGTTTAAGAGTGGTTTTTATCGAAGATCCTTGTCTGCCCAGTTGGAAGAGATCAGACTCAGACACTGGAAAATAACTTGTTGGAATAGAATTTAATTTGATTTTAATAATTCTTTGCAAATGCATCATGTTTAATTTGTCAGTTTCTTTATATAAAATACAAAGATGTATATAAAGAATATAGCTGCACTTGTAAGGCTGTTAATACCAGAAGTGAGACAGGCTCCCCATTTTGCTGCAACTTCATCTTCATATTGAACGTGCAGCTGGAAATTTCAGTATAGTTACATTTCTAAAACAAAACGTAAGACTTATATTATTTTCATTATTTCATTATTTCATTATCTCACAGGTTAATAGAAACACAGATTTTTAAATTGAGTATGTGTCCCTAAGTTTGTCTTTGTGACAGGCATTGGAGAAGCAAGTTAAACTTTTTTTGCAGAATTGTGACATTTCTTGCATTTTACTTTTCTGTGCTGTTACTTTAAATACCTCCTAAAGATAGAGATAATGCTCCTAATTGTATGGTTTTTCTATCAAGGAGTGAAGATAAATTGCAGAAGAGCAGTGCTGGGTGGTGTCTGAGAGGATCAAGTCATGATTTGGGTGCATTTTCTGTGTCAAAGATGAGGTTTCTTTGTGTAGTGATTGGATGATAAAATCTGGTGACTTAGGCCCTAAAAAATGATCACAGTCAGACTTCCTTTGAAAGAGGAAATAAGTTGCTTGTTTTCCTATAGCTCCACACTACTAATGCAGTATTAGGAAAGGATTATTAATTGTGATGAGTAGGAGGGAGTTGAAGGAAACCTTACAATTACAGAAGTGTGTGAAGATACTGTATGAAAATTCTATTTCACAGTTTTAGAAGGGAACAAATTGCTTTAAGGACTGAAGTTTTCATTGAACCTTGGAGGGGGGTGAGTCTACTGCACGAGGCTCTTGTCACCGTAGGTAATAAGAAATTTTTCTTTTGGCAAAAACACGGGGTTGTTTGAAGATCCTAGAATGCAATAAGCTGCTTATTTAAACCACAGAATCATAAAATATCCTGTGTGGAAGGGACCTGCATTGAGCCCAGCTCCTGGGGTTTGCTTTTGATTTTTTTTTTTTTTTGTGCTGGGTTGTCAGAGCATCGATAAAGGGGTGACAACACATCCTGCGCCAGCCTTGAGCTCATGTTTTGCTCAGCAGAGTGAGGGAATCCTGGGCAATGTCTCGGGCAGCATGGGAAGAGACTCTTTGTAAAAGTGTGTGTTTGGACATGATTTTTCCCCATGGTAACTCCAGAAAGGCAGGGAGCCTGCTGCAGGTTGGCCGTGTTGGAATTGCATGCTGGATTCAATGCCCAGCTCAGGTGTGAGTCCATGAAGCCTAAAGCTGATGCTTTTCTCCCTTTTTCCAATGCCCGAGTAGCAAAGAGCCTGTGGTCCCCACAGTTGTGCAGGTGTCCCGTGCCTATGGGAATTTTTCCTTTGGAAAGTGGTTTTCCTGCTTTCCTGGCACAGGTTCCCAGTGCCTGCCTCGTGTGCAGGCACCTGCTGCCCTCTCCTGGCTGTTCCTGGCAGGCTCCAGCAGCTATTTAGGATCGTTTAGGTTGGAAAAGCCCTCTGAGATCATGGAGTTCACCATTCTCCCAGCACTGCCGAGCCCACCGAGAGCCCATGTCCCCAAGTGCCTCATCCACGTGGCTCTGGAATGCTTCCAAGGACAGTGATTCCAGCACTGCCTGTTCCAATGCCTGACCACCCTTCCAGTGAGGAAATTTCCCCTCACATCTAATCGAAGTTCTGCCCTGTTGGGTTTTCCATCTGCAGTTGCTTCCTTTGTTGACCTCCCAGCTCTTGGGGCTGTCAGCCCTGCTGTTTTCTTCCACCCTCAGCTTGTACCACTGTGTCTGGGGGACCGGGATGGGTGAGCAGGACCGAGGAGAACTTTTTATTGCACATGGATAGGATCTAATGCATGGAAACCCCAGCAGGGCCTCTGAGTGATTAATGCAGCTCATCAAACCGCTGAGCCCAACCCATGGGCAGTCAGTTGCATAATGATCTCTTTTCTCTCCCTGCCTGCCCTTAAGTGCTCTCCCTTGCCCTGACAGCTTGGTTGTGGGGTCTTGGTAAAAGATTAAAAAATGCTGCATTTGTGGCTTGGAAGCTGGAGGTGTTTTCCAGAGGATGTTCTTCACATCTTCCCTTCCTCTCCAACAGAAACCGTTCTGGCTTTTTAAATGTCTTAGGGAGCTCCTCTGCTGCCACTGCACTGTTTCAGGCATGTTTTTATCTGGGCCCTTCCTAGTGCCATTTGTCTGTCTACATGTATTGCAAAATAAATTGCATTTGCGAGGAGGAGCTGCAGGCTGTGTAGCCTTGCCTGTGTTATTTATCAGCTCGGGGAACTTGCTGTGCTTGTTGCATCAGACAACTGCACAACTAAATCTGATCTGTCCCTGCAGCTCCTTCAGAACCTGGCAGAGAGGGACAGAGACCCTGCAGCTCTGCTTCCCAGTGTAGCTTTGCCTAGCAAGGGGAAGAAGTGTCCCTGTTTAAATGTCTGATTGCAAACAGCAGGACTAGAAGGGCTGGCAAGAGATGGGTTGGACCTGGCTTTGAAACTTCTGTCATGGAGACTCCAAAAATCTCATGAACTATTAACTGTAAAACTTCTGGCACTAGAAGCTATTTTCTTTAGCACCTTGGTTCTCTCTTCATCATAAAATAATAGAATCCCAGAATGGTTTGGGTTGAAAGGGACCTTAAAAGCCCATTTCATCCCTCCCCTTGCCGTGGGCAGGGACACCTTCCACTATCCCAGGTTGCTCCAAGCCCTGTCCACCCCGTCTTTTTGCTGCAGTTGAAACACTTCTTTTGTGATTTCTTCTTTGCAGTGGCTTTTCTAGGTTTGAAGAGCTGTTGTTGCACCTTCTTCCCTTTTCTTGCAGACCTGCTTTTTTTTGGAATTTTTTTTTTTTGTTCTTGATGCTGATGTTGAGTGTTTGCTCACCAAGGGAGTTGGCTGTGCCTCACCTTGGCCATGCCGTACCTGTTCTGCCTGGCTAAATGAGGGAACTGGAGTCCCTTTGGCAGAAGGAAGGATATTAATTTCCTTTATCAACATAGAACTTATCTGGAATGGTTTTGTGGCGTTGGCTTTTAGGTCTCTCTTGTCACTTGAGGTTTTGTGAGTATGCCAACATCAGGTGTTGAGAAATCCCAGCCCAGACTATGCAAACTCAGGTGGTTTTTGTTGGGTTGCTTCATTAATTTGTTTTTTTCTAACCTGTTTCCTTCCCTTACCCCACCTTGCACCTTTAGCAAGGTGCTGCATGCTGAGAGCTCCTTCAGGAAAGTCTGGTAAAGGGTCAGAAAAGAATAAACAGTGACAGTTTTCTGCTGGGGGAGAGAAAGAAAACGAAAGAAAGATAAAAGAGGTCTGTAAATGCTTCCTGCTGAGCAAGGAATTAGTCCTGGCAAGTGGCTGTGGGTTTGTGGTTAGACATTGTTGTGGCAATGGGTGTGCTTTTGCTTAGTATTCCAAATTATTTCTGAAGGTGCAGAGAACATGGAGAAGCCATCAGTAGCTTTCATTATTTTCTTGTGCAAATAGCTTTTAGAAGCAGCAAGTTTGTCATTTGGCCCTTAAATAAATGAATTGTGCCTGGGAATTGTCCTTTCCAAATGGCCACTTGGCCGAGATTCGGAAAGGAGTGGATTCACTGCAGCATGGGTGACCACAAAACCTTATTTCCATGTGTGATGTTATGCTTTATATCTGCCCGGACTCCCTTTTGTGCCTTCCAGCACGTGAAATGCACCTTTAATGTTGTTGAAGTTAAACATTGTTGTAGTTTATAGGAAGCATCTTTGCTGTTGATCCTCATCTTGGAAAAGAGCATTTATCCTCACCTCCTTCCATCTGAACTTCGACTGGATTATTATATTTCCTTACAAATCTGTCTGTAGTGGGATAATTTAAAGAGTGAATATCAGGGTATGTTACTGGTTCACTTTTTGGAGCTCTTCACTGCTGGGAGGAAAGGTCCCAAAATTTATGATTTGGGGGTAAAAATAATTGCTTGAAGATGATGAACTTTGCTTTGCTCAGGGCATGTGCTTGATGTGCACGTCAGTATTTGCTGAGAAATGCAATTCACTGAAAACAACCCAATTTGCAGAGTTTCTGGTGCTGGATTTAGGGTTTGGTCAGTGCTGCCTGGAAAGGGATGTGTTTTTGCCAGCCACGTGCAGGTGGCACTGGCAGCCTGTGGATAACCACAGGCAGCAGGAGGCTTTCTAGCAGTTTCTCAGGCATTTTAAATTTGGGATATCTGAAGTGCTGGTGTTGTGCAGAGTGGTGGATCCCGAGATCCATCACCAGAGCTGCTGCAGCTTCCTCCAGGTATTCCAAGGCAGGGTGCTGGAGGTTCTGCCTCCTTCCAGACCCTCTCACTGTCTCAGTACTGGTCCATTTAGGATGGGAATTTGGCAAGGTAGTGTGTGGCATTCAGTAAAACCACTGGTTTTTACACTGCTTTTATAGAAAGCAAAAAAGCCAGAGGGGATTCATGGAGAAGGGTCCCAGGAATGATGGAGCCATCTCCAAGGAGGATGAACCTGGGAGGGGAAATGGAGAAGCAGAAAACTGGAGCAGGAACAAAGTGGAGGCAAGGATGAGGGGCAATACATCATAGATTTGTAAAGAGAAGGATAAGTGTTTGGAAAATAGCTCAAGTCTTTGGAAGCTGTATTTAACAGAAAAGTAGTTCTTTAATCATAGAATGATGATAATGAGTCCTAGAATGGTTTGGGTTGGCAGGGTCCTTAAAGCCCTGGCAGTTCACCCCCTGCCATGGGCAGGGACACCTTCCACTGGATCAGGTTGCTCCATCCCAGCTCCATCTAGCTGGGCTCAGAATATTTCCAGTGATGGGGCAGCCACAGCTTCCCTGGGTACAATACTTGGCTGTTGCTGGGGCAGGGTGTGAACCGAGTGCTCCTTTTCCCTTCAGCGTGCAGGACAAGGCTGGAGTGCTGGATTCCGTGTCCATCCCGCGCTTCGTCCCCGAGATCACCATTGGCGGCTCTGAGTACGACAAGATCTATTATGAGTACCGGGAGGTGAGTGCTGCTGGGGACACGGCCAGGGGACATGGCCAGGGGGCTCCTCACTGCTGGGGACACGGCCAGGGGGCTCCTCACCATCGAGGACACATCTGAGGACACGGCCAGGGGGCTCCTCACTGCTGGGGACACGGCCAGGGGACACGGCCAGGGAGCCCCTCGCTGCTGGGGACATGGCCGGGGGGCTCCTCACTGCTGGGGACATGGCATGGGGACATGGCTGGAGGCTCCTCACTGCTGGGGATACCTTGCCCATTGCTACTGGGAACTTGTGCATTCTGCCTGAATCCCCACCTTTTTTGAAGTCTATCTTCCCCCCAAGAGGAATAAGGAAGCAAATGTTTTTTTTTCATAATCTGATTTTTTTTTTTCTTTTTGTCTTTAGATGTGGACTAAAGGATAAATGGGTTTTATTTGTTTCTGTTTCTTGTGCCCTGATGGGTCTGTGACCTCTGAAATCTAAGAGGCCCTTAAGTCAGGCAAGAACACTGGAAACCCATGGCCACTCCTTATCGAATGCTGAGGGAGGGAGGGTTTTTTTAGAGGAGGAATTGAATGCTGCCTCGCTTCCCCAAAATGCTGCTGCTTTAAATAGAGTGTTTCTGCACGTGGGCACACATCCAAAGCCTGTTGTGCCCAGTGCTCTCATACACCTCATGCAGGCTCCCACACAGGGTTTTAATTAGCTCCTGCCTTGCTGCTTCTGGAGACAGCAGCTTCCAATCCCCCTGGAGCTCTGCCCTTGTGCTGCTCAGTGGTTCCCTGGCATGGTGTCCTCACCCCACACGGGGCTTGCCTAAGGCCCAGGTATTGGAAAAGCTCCTTGGAGAAGTTGTGGAGCTGATAATTAATAGTGAGTGGCCAAAGTTACAGGTGAGCCTCTGTTTTCCAGTTGGGCTGAAATCTTCTCTGCCACTGCATCTTATGATTTTCCAGGCAATCCTGAAGAAAAAGGGAGGAATATACAATATAAATGGTTAGAAGCCACGATTTGCATAATCCAAAGCCTATCATTTTTCTTTTCCTGGTAGTATAGAGTCTTTTACTGAGATTAAAATGTAAGCTACAGATTTATGGACTTGTTTGGAAACTGATCTACCAGTGTTTTCTTCTGGAATAGACAGAATATTCCAATAATTTGTTCCTCCTCGGCTGGCTGTGTAGTGGAGAGGCTCCTGGATTCACACTGTTCTGCCTCATTTGAGAT
Source organism: Vidua macroura (assembly GCF_024509145.1). Lineage (NCBI taxonomy): Eukaryota > Metazoa > Chordata > Aves > Passeriformes > Viduidae > Vidua > Vidua macroura. The sequence goes on from NC_071577.1 coordinate 2,274,503, forward strand.
GTGACCTTTCCAGCTTGTAAAAGGGGCTAAAGGTTAAAGCAGCAGAAAGCATCTGAGGTTGTCTAATGGATTTGAAAACTCCCTGGTCCAGCTGAGAAATTGCTCTCAGAATTTCCTCTTCCTTGCTGTCACATTCTTAAATACAAAACTTCAAGCTTGGGCTCAGGATTTTTGGAGCCCTTCCCTCCAAGAGCTGCCTGTGTTGTGCAGCACAGACTTGAGGAGGATCTGCTGCATGACTCGTCTCTAGCACACAGCATCCATCTGCACTGCCTGTGCCTTTCTTCCCCAAGATGAGAGGGCTTTTCTGGGGCTGAGATGTCCCTTTGCAGTAGAGCTGGGAATTACTGAGGCTGCCTGACACACAGCTAGATGTGACCTCAGTGCTGTGTGCTGAGAGCCTGGGGTGAGACTTCTGAAAGCCTTTTTTCCTCTGGCTGTACAGCAGCACGTGCCTCTTTGTGCTGGCAGGAAACGGAGAATGTCCTGGCTCATCCAGTGACTGGCTGCCAGGAGAAATTTGTGACTTGCCTTGCAGATGTAGCAAAGGGATGCTTAGGAGAGGGAATATGGTTACCTGGGAAGGAAAGCTGTGCTCTCGGATTGCTCTGCTCCATGCCAGTTAGTTGACAGCTGAAGCTGAACAAAACAAACCATTGCCAAAATATAATCTCCCTTCTGCAGCCTTGTTTGTAGGCCCTGATTCAGGAAAGTGCTGTGGAAAGTGATAATGTCCTTTGGAATCAGGAGGAGTTGCTTGTTTCAGGAAGTATTCTGTTAAAATTAGGCTACATTAATACTAATTTTCTCTCTTCTAAATGCTTGCATACTTGTAATCCTTCAGTAGTGTGGGGGCTGTACAGGGATGGTGCACAATGCAAAAGATGCTGAGTTTTCCTGTTTTCCATCAGCTACTGGAAGGGGAAACACAAAGCCAGCCCCACCTGCTGTTTTATGTTCTGAGAATTGCATTCTTTGTGCTGCAACTTTGAAGATCTGGGTTTTTTTTTTTTACCTTACAACTTTATTTAGCAAATGAAGGGCTGAATTCTTTTCTCAGGCAAGGCTCCTGTGCAGAGGTGATCCAGCAAGAAGCCAGTCAGCACAGGCACAGAGAGCAGATGAGCTTCCAGACACCCAGATTTGGGCTGGGAGGTTGTTGGGTCTGTAAAGAGGGAATCACAGCCCCTGCCTTGCCCGTGGCTGTGCAGGGATGGTCACAGCTGTGCTGCCACTTTGGCATTTAAAGATAAAGGGTTTAGGTTCACTTGTAAGTAAAAGTTTAGGCTGACTTGTAAGTAAAGGCTTAATTATGAGATAATTACAGAAGTTTAACTTTGCCTTGTGGGAAATGTGTGCTTTTAAAGTTGGTGTAATGATGTTTACCACATAAATACAATGATTTGCATAGGGGATTTTTTCCCTCTGTAACTACTCATAAATCCTTGAGCTCTCCAATAGGCAGCAAACTGCTGTGCTTTTCAGAGCTCCATGCACACAATTCATGCTGCCTAACAATGGTGGTTTTCAGGGAGTTACAAATTCCAGGTAGAAGCTGGGTTTTGTTCAAAATATTCATTAGAAGCAACCAAGAAGGAGGAGGAAGGAACACTCTTCAGAGTTCAAGATTTTAGTGCGTGTGCTTTTCCATGAAATAATGAGATGGCCACATACAGTGCTGAATACTCGAAACTCACTTTTTTTTTTAATGTATATCCTCTAAATTATGTAAGGGGTCTTGTCATGTGTGAGGAGGTGGCTTTCTGCAGCCTTCTTATACCATGAAGTCCTCTGGCAGGGTCCAGCAGGTCTGCTCAGGCATTCAGGAACTTCTAAGGATGCTCTTCTGGCAAGGGAAAAGCAACCTTTCAGTCAGGTTCTGTAGATCAGAGATAAGCACGTTCGTTCTTCAGGGAAGCAACATTATTTTAGGAACTGTCAGACTAGTAAAGGCTTGACTACCCTTTTTTTTCCCTTAACAACTGCTGTATCTCTCTGCCTTTCTTCCAAGTGCACACAATCCCCAGGGATAATGCTCCAAACTCCGTGTGCGCCCTGTGAAGCTGGAGAGCTGGAGCACTTAGGCAGATGTGTTTGCAGCGAAGATGAAAACAAATGGCTCTGTTTAATGGAATCAGTGTACTTAAATACTGTGCTGATGTACTTCATGCTCCTGCTGCATCTCCTGGAGTGGGGAAAAACGGCGTCTTTGACGTGCGTGTGCTTTTCTGTGTACATAAAAGTGCAGCTGTTTGCTGGAATTTGGAGAAGCAAAGAATCACAGAATGCTTTGAGTTGAAAGGGACCTTAAAACTCATCTCATTCCCAACCCCCTGCCATGGGCAGGGACACCTTCCAGTGTCCCAGGTTGCTCCAAGCCCTGTCCAACCTGGCCTTGGACACTTCCAGGGATCCAGGGCAGCCACAGCTGCTCTGGGCACCCTGTGCCAGGGCCTCAGCACCCTCATAGAGGAGGAGTTCTTCCCAGTATCCCATCTAACCCTGCCCTCTGGCAGTGTGAGGTGTTTCCTCCTTGTCCTGTGCCATGGAAAGGTGAGACAAGGCTCTCATTTTATTTCCCTCCCTGTTTTCCTTGGTGGAAGACTGCTTTTGGAATATAGGGATGCTGAGCATGAAGCAAGGAAAGCTTGAGCAGATCAAAGTCCTGGCTACTGCTGTGAGGTGCAATTCAGCTCCTTCCACAGCAACTGCACAGCTCGGCTGCCTTGCCTAACTTCATCTTTGTGCCCTGCTCCTCATCCTCCTCCCTCCTGCCCCAGGGCTTGGGAATGTGTGGCTGGCAGGGCCCTGCAGTCCTGGCTAGCAGCAAGCAGAGAAGAGGGAAGAGGATGGAGGGTGGGGAATCCCAGACTCTTTTCCCAGGCTTTTCATCACTCTTTTCCATAAGGATGCAGCCTTAGGAGGGAAGATCCTCCAATGTCTGCCATGCCTCCAGGTTGGAGGTGGTTGCAGGACAGTAGCTTTGAGTGGTGGAAGGTGAGCCTGCAGCATGGGTCAGCTCTGTCCCACCACCCAACACTGAGAGTGCTGGAAGAGCTTGTGTTTGCAATGGGAAATCACAGCCAGCCCCAAAGAGAGGGTGTTAAGGGAAGGCTCTGCAGGTCTGAGGGGCCCAAGAGCTGCTCTGGCCCCTCTTTGGCAGCTGTGGGGCTGAAGGTGGCTGCTGGCAAGCAGAAGGTTAGCAGGGCCCTTAGCTCTGCTGAGAGTGCAGGGACCCCTTCACATAAAAATCTCCTGAAAGAGCTACAAAAGGAATACTTGAGCTTTCAGAAAGCCAGAGTCTGGATCAACAACAGGATCAACTCTTGCCTTTGCAAGAGCAAGGAGCTTAGGATGTCTTTCCTTCTCCATGTTTGCGATTGTTGCCATAGCTGCTGCCTTTGACAGAACCTTCTGTTTTCTCTCTCCTGCCATTTTTTTCTTGGCTAGATGAAGCTTTCATTCTTTTTAGGATCAAGATCTCCTTTCCTAACTCTGTTTTAAAGGAGGTATTTGACAGCTGTAATGCCCAGCCCTATCTGCTCTTGAATCCAGGAAGGAATGAAAACAGACACACAATAAATTAGAAGAGGCTTCATTTAAGGTTTTTTTTTTTTTTCTGTTTTATCTCTGCAGAAGTATTTTTAGCCCTTTCTAAAGTAACAAGATGTTGCCTAGCTAGGTATCAGTAAGACCAAAAGAACCTGAGGAATAACAAAAACCTGGGAATGACAGAGCTGTTGCTCAAGGATACCTGGATTTGCTCCTCTTCCCACCTTCCCACTTCTCCTCTGCTCTCACTAATCCTGTCCATATGGGGAGAGTGTGAGAGCATCCCCTCTTAAGGAACAGGCAGCTTTTCCACCCTGCTCACCCTGAAAAGTATCATGGACAGTTGGCAGGGATATCTATCCCAGAAACAGTAGGGAAGGAGCCTGACAGACCTTGTAACTGTCTCAAATCTTGGGTTTGGTGGTTGTGTCTGTTTTATTTTAGGTGATGGTCCCTGCTGTCCCAGGCACGGGGTGCCTCTGTGAATCAAAAAGACAGTCAAATCTCACTGGCATTAAAGTAATCCATTTTCATCTTGATAGTCTGTCCCTGTGAAAGGAAACGCTTTTTTGTGTGGGAGCACATCCCCCTTTCCCAAACCCCTCTTAATCCCGTACCTGTGGAGGGATGTGATCCCCAGGGTAGATCTCTGTTAAATTAAAATTAATTGGAATCGAATTTAATAGAGGGGTAGCATCTCCATGGATCTTACACTGTGAAGTAGAGTCAGTTTGAGGTGTTTAACTGTGCTGTGTGGCTTGGATTAGTTCCTTGGCTTTTCCCTGCACTCTCTAGTGGATAACTGATCCTCTTATGGGCACTTCTCTTTCCAAAGGATTTTTGTCTTGTTTTTTCAGTGAATGAATGAAGGGCAGGACAGCAGTCATTGAACAGTTCCAGCAAACTGGAATTATTTTAGCCTCAGTTCAGCAAAACTTCTGGGTGCTCTTGTTTTTTGGGCTGCGATGGATGTTAACAGCATTGAGGGCTTTATTTGAGTAAGGGATGGCAGGAGTAAGGCTGTAACAAACATCTGTCTGTGCCAGGCCTTTGGGAACCAAGCCACGCGCACCTCAGATGTGCGTGTGGAGGGCAAATTGTTCCCCTTCCTTGCTTTAAGTGCTCTGGAGCACAAGATCAGTGGTGCTGGAGAAGATCATTGAGTCCAACTTAAACCCAGCAGTGCCAAGGCCACCACCAGCCCATGTCCCTAGGTGCCACATCCACATGGCTTTTAAATCCCTCTAGGGATGGGGACTCCTGGGCAGCCTTTGCCAAGGGTGACAACCCTTTCCATGAAGAATTTTTTCCCTAATACCCGATTTCAATGTCCCCTGATGCATTTTGAGGCTGTTTCCTCTTGTCGCTTGGGAGGAGAGACTTGACCCCGCCTGGCTACATCCTCCTTTGGTGTAGCTGTAGAGAGGAACCAGAGGAGGAATCATATGGAGCGATCAGGAACCAAACCCTCCCAGAATCCAGCCAATATCTGCAGCTCCATGTTCCTAGATTCTCTCAGCTTTTAGCTGTGTGCCTACAACACTGACAACCCTTTGGAAGCAAGGATTTCTCCTGTAGGAAGCAGTCATCTGCTCCCAGCAGTGGTGGAAGGGGCTATTACTGGGCTGTTCTAAACAGCCTCGGGGTATTGATGAATGAGCCTGAGCTCCCAGAGCAATGACTCTGCTTTTAAGTGCTCTTTGATCAGTGCTGCTCTGAGCAGGCTGTTTATAGAGCTCTTGGAGCTGTGGAGCCCAGCCATCAGCACAGAGTAGAGCAGGAATAGAAGGCAGTAATGGCAATTCTGTTTGTTCCCCAAAGGCTGGAAAACAAGGCAGGCTCCTCCTCAACAACCTTTCCAGGTGGTTGGAGCTCTCCAGAGCTCTAGCTGCACGTGCCTGGTGTGGAATGATCTGGAGCAAGCAGCTGGCTGGAGCTGCTTGTTGCTCTTCCACAGCCTCTGCTACTTTATAGGGCTTTTCATCATGTTTATAGTTTTGACAGGCACTTCTGTGGCAGGTTCTTAATTTAACTGATGAGACGGTCTTGTTTTCATCTCTTTTCCTAATGCTCTTTTAAAGTTGAGCAGTTTGATGCCTTTGAGCTGGCTCTGCCTTTGGGTTCAGCTCATTTCAGGAGTTTTGTGCTATGTGTGATGGATTTTATCCCATCCCTCTGGAAATAATCCTCACTGCCAACTTTTGGGCTCTGTGGAGCGTAATGCAGCAGGGCAAGGCTTCATTCTCACTCAGTTTCCATGGAGTGGAAAAATTTGTTCCTTGGTGACCTGGCAGGAGTTGCAGGAATGTGGGGGAGCTCTTGGGGCTGCCTGGTGGAATCTCTGTGATCATAAAATTGTGGAATGGGTTGGGTTGGAAGGGACTTTAAATCTCATCTCAGCCCCGCTGCCATGGGCAGGGACACTTTCCATCACCACCCCGTGGTGCTCCAGCCTGGCCTGGGACACTTCCAGGGAACTTGTACTGCAAGAGAAAGTGAATATTCAGTCCCTCTCTGTTGTCTCAGCTGCTGGCAAGTCCCATAGAGCTTTCTCCTGTCTCCTTTCCATCATCTCTTACAGCTGGGCTGCCCAGCCTAGACAAACCCAGCAGCCTCAGGGCTGGTCCCTGATTTCCATCCCTGGCCTTGTGCTGGCCAAGAGCAGCCTGGGAATTTCAGCTGGGTGCACTTTGGAACATCAGCCTAACCAGAACCAGCCCATCTTACCCCTTGCCCTGCATCCCCACATCTTCCCTGGTGCTCCTACCACACCTCTCTGCAGAATCCTACCCTGTTCCAGCCATGCAGCTCCTTTACTGCAGTCACAGCTGGAAAATGTGGGATTTGAAGAGCAAAGTTTGGCAAAGTGGCCGGTGTCACTTGTGCATCTTGTGCACAGAGCATCAATTCCCATCATCCTGCTTCCTAGGTAATATGGGAATTGTTTACTCTGCTTCCCTCTTCCCTTTTTTTCCCTTTTTTTTTTCTTTTCTTTCTGATTATTTTGAAAGTTTAGCTGTAACAAATCCCCAAACTCTCCTGCCTTTGCCAAGGCCCACTGTGAATGATGGAGTTATGGATGAATACTTATAACACTTGCTTTGATGTCTTGCATGTCTTTAACCAAAGGCACACAGGGAATTTGTTTTGGACAATGAACGCGAATTCTGTCGGGGTTGATATTGTAGCTTTTTTAAGAGGGCAGATGTACCCAGAAACAAAACTGTAAACTGCTGTATTTTCCCAGAGATCTCCTGTTGCTTTAATAATCTACTTCTCTGGGAATCTCTTCAAGTATCAAAGGGCCAATTATGTGCTGCCTGGAGAGGACCAGGGAGGGCTGTTTTTGTGTCACAGGCTGGTCACAGTTCCTCCCTGGCTCACTGCTGGGAATCCGTGGGGCAGAGATAGTAATCATTTCTGTTCATCTCCCATCTCCTCTTTGCTCAGTGGGGGGAACCTCTCAACAGGACTGTGTGGTTTCTGCTGATGTTTAGACAAGACATTAATTGAAAAACCTCAGAAAAACTGATCACAACTGGTTTGTGACAAGGTAGGGTGGGAAGTGTCTCGTGGAGGAGGTCAGGTCTTCTGTCAGCTTGATTTTTAGGGAAAGAAGTGTCTTGGTTTTTAACATTCAAGTGAATAGAAACGCAAGTCCCCTTCCTCAAAACAACAGGCTTCATCTTTTAATAAATGGTTCATTTTTGTGGCCTGACTACAGACTTTATCAAGACTGCATCTTGCTTCTCTCTGCAGGGGCAGCTCTCCCCAACTGGATCCTCTTACATGTTTTTTTGGAAAGGGAAAATCCTCAGGACAAGTCTGGGGTCTTGTGTGAAACCAGTGTTTGTTTGGAGACAGAGCAGATGATCTGTGCTTAATTATTTGGAGAGGCTGCCAGCAGATAGCTTATTTCTAAAGGAAGAGTTTTATTACAGCATCTTTGCTGGCTTCAGCCTTTCTCACCAAACTCATGGGCTTTTTTCCAGTATTTGAGCTCAGAGGTGTTCTGTTCTTTCTTTTTGGTTCCTGGAGGTAGGAATAGATGTTCTGGAGATGAGTTCTGCTTTTAGAACCAGGATCTCACCATCTCTGGCATTCCAGGTCGTGGTCAGTACCTTCCAAAGGGCGCTACTTCAGCACTGAGACTCACAGGCTGCTGCTTAGGTCCCAGGGTCCTTGAAATTCGGGTAAAGGCTTCAAAAATCTTTGGGTTTTTCCATCAAAAAGTGGTTCCTGACTTTGCTGATGAAGGCAGGCAGATACTGTTTTTGCTTTAATGAAGAAAAGTTCAGCTCTTGAAGGCTAAAGCTGCAATTTCATTTGAACAGTTTAATTTAACGTGGTATTTAACTCAATATCTCACGCATGAAGTATTTCATATATTTAATAATGTGTGTGCCTATTTTGGAATGAGATTCAGTTCCTCTTCTCCATGATACAGTTAGGGGAGCCATCTCAGGCTGGGAGGAGCTGGATGAATCCAGGTGGAATGTGGTGCTGAGATCACTGGCCTCATTTTCGTATTTATATTTTGGCTTTTGCAGTCCCTCCTTCAGCTGCACAGCTCAGTCTTTTCTGAGAGACTGGTTTTTCTGTAAGTTTTATCATTACAATGTAGAAACAGTATTTCATGTTCTGTAGATCTCACGAGGCACTTCAGAACTTTGAGGGGAGTGACCAGAGTTCTGACCGAGCTTTCTGCTTTCTTTAGCTCCCTGGGCACAAGTACAAGCCAGGCTACAACGCTGATGTTGGGGACAAGTGGATCTGGCTGAAATGAAATCTGTTCCTGCTGGAGCCCTGGCCAGGATGGACCACAGGACCTGAGGGAAGAGGAGCCACGTTCAGTGCACCTGCTGCACATCACTTGTGTAGCACCAAGGAAACACTGCTGAAATCATTTCCCGTCCCCAGCAGAAGGGAGTAGACTCCCAGAAGGAAAACCACTTCATTCTGGTTTGTTTTTCCCTGAGGAACTCAGGGATGTTGGATAGTCAGTGTGGGATAGCCAAGTGAGCTGGGGCAGGCTGAACATCAGAGCTGAATTTTCTCTTCCTCGAGACTGTGGCACATTATTATCCAGGATTAGTGTTGTTCTGCTGATTCAAGAGGAATTAAACCTGTACCCTCCTGGCTCTCACAAAGTTAATACCTTGTTCTGTCGTGCGTGGTGTTCTATGAGGTTCATTAGAAGCAACAACGTGTTCTGAAAGGCACTGACTGGACCTCAGCAAAGCATAAGAAGTTCTTTGAGAGATGGAAATGAGTTATCTCAATTAATACAGCAAAAATCTCTGCTTAAAATTCTAAAAAACAGTCAAAATAATTGCCAGCAGTTGTACTTACAGCTTCTTGCTTTGATTCTACTATAGAGTGAGATGTTTGTTGGCTATAAAAGACAAGTGAAATTATTATTTTTGCAAGTTCCTGAGAGTCCAAGTTGGAAGGGTTCTTTTAAAAGAAATCATTCAATTTAGTATTAGTCACAGAAATGAGGTACCTTGGCATTGGTTCAAGCACCACCGTCCAGATTTAGGCTGCAGTTAATTTTGCATTTCCAGCATGGGGCTCGCTGCTTCAGCCACTGAGGAAAAGGGCTGCCAGGCATTCCAGAATTTAGGGCAGTGCCTTGGAGTTAAGCAGCCAAGTCTCGCTTGTGCCCCTTCCTGTATCAAAACCAGTATGAAGAGTCCCTTAATGAGAGCCTTGGGGGCCTGGTGAGCTACTGGATGAAGGAGCAGTGGGAAGAACTGTGGCTCTTTTTGCTGATCCTGTGGGGCTTTGCTTCCGTGTTTCATGTCTCATCCATCTGTCCTCTGGGAAGGGATGCCTGAACCCTTCAGGACTCCCAGCCAGTGCAGTGAGATCCTGAGCAGTGTGAGCCTCCCTCCACCTGCCCAGAGCACCATGTCCCAGCTCTGAGGGGTGTGGGGATGAAAAGAGCACCCGCTGTGGTTTTAAGATTCCTCTGGAGAGTGCAGCTCTGTTTGTACATGTCTCCTCCATCCTGGTGTCGCCAACTTCTCTGGGTGCTGGAATTCACTTGGCAGTGTGTGCAGCCCAATGCCAGATCTGGAGAGGTGTTTTGTGCTGTGGGTGGAGCTGGAGAAGCTGCTGTGGGACACTGTGGGGGGCTCACTGGGGTGCAGAGCAGCTTTAGGAGCCTTCCCCACCCACTCCAGCAGCACGGAAGGCTGAGCTTTGGATATAAAAGACTTTAATTCCAGTCAGGAAAAGTAAGGCTGGTGAGCCCTGTGGTATGACAACATGCATCTCAAGCACTTTCAAAAACTTTTGTTCAGGCTTTAACTCTGCTTTAAAACTGTTTATAAGCTAAATCTGTGAAGGAAATAACTTTATCTCCCTTTGCTGTAGGAAGGAGCACTAGCTTTTCTCTTCCCTCCTCTGTGTTTTTCTCTTCCCTCCTTCCCACTCCAACACCTCAAGAAAAATCTCTTAGCAAACCAGGTGTAGAGATTTGGGTTTTGGAGGCTATGCTGTGCCAGTTGGATGAATCTATCTCCAGTTCTTAGTTGGATAGGGAAAAATAATACGGCTCGAATCCTCTCCATGCTTCTGCCTAGGGGCATGTATGAAACCCATCTGCAGTCTGTCCTCTCTCTCCAAATTCCAATTGCCTGGGGTTTGCCACTTGCCTGTCCTGTCCTGTGCTTGGCTCTGCCTGCTTTCCCAGGGCAGATTCTCTGGGGAAGGTCACATTTATGGGCAAAACCACCAGCTTTCCCTGTGGTCACTCCAGCTCAGCAACAACCTTGCCCTTGGCTTCACTTTGCACAGGAGGGGAGAGAGGAGATGAGTGACTGGTGCTTGTCTGTGCTATCCCAGTATGTCTATTAATAGCTTCCCCCTCAGCTGGGGAACCAGGACCTGGATCAATCTGATCGGTCCACAGCCGTGATTTAACACGAGAGAGGTGGTGAACCCTCTTGAAAAGGCGTGTCCGGAGTCCCTGCGAGGGATCGGGAAGACAAGACACCGTTGGGATCCTCTCTAGGACCAGGTGCAGCCCCGAGCAGTTTGCCGTAGCCGGACGCCTCTGCCTTCCTTTGGAAGGTACTGATTTTCTGATAATAGTACTGCCCTGACCTGGGGTGGACTTTAACTTTGGGAAGAGATGTCTGCAGACCTGAGCACTCGTTTTTATTGTGTAGATGGTCTTATGTTTGCCGTCTGGAGAGATCTGGCTCGGAACCATGGAGTCTCTATCTCCGACAATGATTTATTGGAGTTTCTTCAATTTGCAAACAGTCGTGTTTTTTTTCACGAGTCTGGCTTTTTCCCTGGATCCAGAGGCTTGGAGGTCCCTGTATTTCGTCGTCAGGCAACGCGTCAGGCAAGATTTCCGAGTAACTCAGTACATGATAGGTTTTTTAAAGCTTTTTCCGATAGTCCTGGGATGGACCCCAGTGAGCACGTCTGTACGGGGCAGGGGGGTCCCCCGCACCCAGCGGGGGCCTTTCAGCCCCCCCCCATCACGGCCGGATGGAGACCAGTTTGTTCAAGGACAGTCTTCGCTGCTTGGTGCCTGCCGCGCAGGGCGCGGGGCAGAGCCTTTGTGCAGGGCTCAGAAGTTTTTTTTCTGCTTCTGCACAAGAGGAGCCGCCTCCACCGCCGCCTCCTCCGCCTCCTCCTCCTGCAGCGTGCGAGCCCCTCCTCCTCCCCTCGGAGGCTGCGGAACCACTGCCGGCCCCGGCGGAGGCACCGCCTCCCTTGCCGGTCCGCCCGCCAGCAGCCGTGCCGCCTCCTCCTCTGCCCCATTCGGAGCTGAGAGAAACACTCGCCACTGAGAGCCAGCCTGAAGCCGCTCCAGCGAAAGCGGAGACGCCGCCTCCCCGCCGCTTCGCGCCGCCCTGGCCGCGCCCGCGCCGGCCCCGCTCGCCGCGTCAGCTCCTGCCTCGGAGTCGGCGGCCGCGCCTCCGGCAGTGACAGCGGCGCCTCCGGCACCGCCCGTCATGGCTCCGGCGGCGGCGGCCGCGCCCCCTGCCCCGGCGGCCGTTCCCTCCACGGCGGCCGACCCCGCCGCGCCGGAAGCGACTGTTCTCTTCGTGCACCACACCGCGGAGGGCGAACGCCTGCTACCTGCAACCTCCGCTCCGCAACCTGCCTAGGCAGTGGCTTTGAAGTAAATAAGAAACGGCCAGGAGACCTTGCGCTCCTTTCTTGATAAGGCCTTTATTAAAAGATAGCCTAAGGGGGCGGGGGTACAGCATTCGCGAGGCCACCACTACTCCCAGGGAGTCGACGTTCCAGAGGAGGGGGCAGCGTCGGGATCTTTGCCCTCAGAGGATACATCCAGAGACTCAATTATGGCTCATTGGTCTAAGGGGGTTACTCCGTTCGGACTTCTCTCCAGTCATGGCGACCGGCTCCAGGGGTATTGAAGGCTTTCTCGGATACTTTGAGACTTTCCTGTCCCGTAGATGTGGATTGTTGTTCAGTCCCTACTTTGGTTTGTGGTCTGAGTCCAGTTTTAGTCCTCTGCTGGGGTCCGGCAATTAATATGCAGCATATGCTAGGCCTCCTGGGAATCAGGAAGTCACCTCAGGGAGCAGCGGCTGAACTACCCGACGCCATGAAGGGGACAAAGAGGGTTCAACTTACTAGGCATAAAAGGGTTAACACCAGGGGAACATACCAAAACTAGGGGAATACAACCGGAGTGTGAACTGGGCATAGGGGCACATACATCAGGTAGGGAAAATACGGACAGGGTGGAATCAGTGAATACACTCAAGTGAACTTCCAAACTGTGGAATAAGCAGACAAATGACTGAACATACAAACAATCGAACAGCGGAGTAAACATACAAACAAATGGTTAAACCTTAAATTTATTCATAACAATCCCCCCTCTGTTACTTTGACTGGGTGTAAGCCCGCCTCAATTAGCAGTTTCTGGCTCCTGATAGTAAAACTTCCTCAGTCTTTGGTATTTGTCATACACTTCCTTGGCTGTCATTCTCTCTGTACCCTCTAACCTCATTATATTAGTTTTTCTTTTCCCTTTCTTTTTGGAGGCTTCTAGGGAAGTGGGAATCATGCTGCCTGACTGGATTGCAGATATAATTATTTTAATTAAGCATGGTATAAGGCAGGGAAAGAATAGCAGTCCAGCTAACCCTGCTACTGCGATAAATGCTACCTTTTTCCACCAACTAGTCTTCCATGACCAAAAGTTATCCCACCAGTCTGTGTTAACAAGCGGAGTCCACTCTTGGGTTCCGACATAAGCAATTTTCCTGATTTCCTTAGATATGTTACAGATGACTTCACTCCTATTATCTATCTCAAGGCAATGCTCTGTGGTGTTAAACTTCCCACATATTCCTCCCTTGTCTGCTAGCAGGTAGTCAACAGCTAATCATATCTGGTATACAACAGTGCAGGTTTGGGAAAGTTGTTCACTAACGTGGTCTAGGGCTAGGGCAGTCCTATTGGAAATGGTTTCTGTTACTGCTTGGAGTTTAATTATACGTTTTAACATGTATATAGGGGTCCGGTACCCCCGCGAGCCATCTTGTGCCCAGGTGGCAGGTCCATATGTCTTAATGCTTTCCTCAGGAGTCCATGTTTTTCCTTTCCATTTTTGGGTTCCTCCCAATTCCACCAGACTCCTTTTTTCCCTTTTCGAAGATGTTTTCAGATTATCATATAAAGGAACTCCTAACCCTGGACCTGCCTCTTTGGGAAGTAGGAAAAAGGATGGCTTTATGATTCCTATTGTGCAACTGCCTGCCCAATCCCCTGGTAGATGCGTATAAGCTGCTTTCCCACAAATCCAAAAAAGATCTCCCAGAACCTTCCAGAACCCTTCCCCAGTTTCATGAGGGAATTCCCAAAACTTTGATATAGACGTCATTCCCCAAAAGGGGTTAATTCCTTTATCTGCACACTCAAACAAGTCATAACCTTCATTGTATACACACCCCCTTTCTCTTTTACTCATACTCCCAATACCGGTTGGGTTCCTGGGGAACCCAACGCATGATGAATGGTGTTCCTTTTGTTATTAAATATCGCTTACAAGCCGTCCTTCCCACTGGGGTGCAGAACTTGTTTCCTGTTCGTAAAATGCATTCTTCTCCAATCACACTGTTCTTTAATTCCCACCTCTCCTTTCTTCTATACTCTGGTGTCACTTGTCCCTCCTCTGTTTTGATTTCCAAAATTTCTCTTGGTTTGAGGCTCATGCCTTCCCAAGGCCACACATCTGACATTTGTGTGCTCCCACAAACCCAGCATCTGGTGATGTTTAACTCTTTGCTGATCTTTTCTACCAAATCAATGAACAGGTTCTTCCCACCTAGATCTTCCTGTTCTTTGTTACTAGTTTCTATATTCACTTTCTTTTCCTTAATTATATTCACTCCCCCTTCAGTTATATCTTTTTTTCTCCAAGCATAACCAGTTATCTTTCATGGGACAGTCCCCTAGGAGTCTTTGCCTCAAAGAGGCCGTATTCTTCGTGAACCAGTAGACCTTCCCTTCCTCTTTACAAGTTTCCAATTGGGACTGATTGTAACAGGAAGGACTCAAATTGGTATGTACTCTTACTAGAGACTCCCAAGTTCTCCCCGTCATACAAGGGGTGGTAACACTTGATACAGGAGTCCATTCCTCCTGTACTAGAGAGACTCATAATCATGATTATCATCACTTTTATAGAGGGTCGACTCATTTTCCTCAGGAGTCTGGTAGGGGTCATTTTCCCTTGACCTCCCCCGGTCTTGCCTCCTGGGATTATCTTCCGTGTCTCTACTGCACAGGGGAACTGAGTCTTAAGGTCTTTAAACCTTGTCCTTCCTGTCTCCCTCCCCTATTCCCTGTTTTGGACTTTGCTATTCCTGAGGGGCACTTGTCCAAGGGAAGATATATCTTCTAAGGAAGTGGAGCTATCTCTTAAGGGGGTTTTAAGGTAACAGTTTCAATACATTCAGAAAACTTACAACTTATTCACTTGTAACAGAAACTGTGCAGGCAACAACTATTACTGGTGCAGTTTAACAACTGTATTAATTTTTGGGAGTTTTCTTTAATTTCACCTTTAAGGCTCCAGTGGGTATAGCAGTCCAGGCTGGGGTACTGTCCGTTGACCCAGCCTCTTCCCTTGGGGGTTCCACAGGTCCTTTTACTCGTGAAATGTGCGTCCACCCTTTTTCCCTGGTCCTGACGGCTGTGTGTGTAGTAAGTAGGACTTGAAATGGTCCTTCAAATCATGGGCTAAGAGGAGCAGTAGTCCAAGATCTAATTAGAAACCAATCTCCGGGACTGATGTTATGGGTGCTTGTTTCTAAAGGAGCGGTCTGGGGGAGATATCCCTTTTTCCTGAGTTCCCCTAGTGTTTTTATGATTGCTTCTAGATATTTCCGGGATGCTTCTTCTCCCTCTACATATTGCGCAGTACTGTAAGGGGAGATTAGAAATGGGAGACCAAACAACATCTCGTAAGGAGACAATCCCAGGTCTGCTCTAGGTTGAGTTCTGATCCAAAGTAAAGCAAGGGGGAGACACTTCACCCAGTCCAATCCTGTTTCTAAAATCAATTTTGTGAGTACTGTCTTGATGGTCTTGTTCATCCTCTCTACCCTGCCGGAGCTCTGGGGATGCCATGGAGTATGTAACCTCCATTTTATCCCTAGAGCTTGCGTGGTGTCCTGCAGAATGCGAGCTGTGAAATGTGGGCCTTGATCAGAATCAATATTATTGATTCGCCCATACCGGGGGATAATACTTTCTAATAAAATTTTTACTACTGTCCCCGAGGTCTCGTTTCAGGTGGGGAAAGCTTCTGGCCAATGAGTTAGGTGATCTACGATCACCAGGAGATGTTTATATCTCCTCGCTGGGGGCATTTCTGTGAAGTCAATTTGCACATTTTGGAATGGTCGCTCAGCCAATTTTCTTCCTCCCGGTATAGGTTTCCTCATCACCTTTTGGTTTACCTTCTGACATGTTATACAACCTTGTGTGATTGCCCTTGCTATGTCGTATATTCCTACACAGACGTAATCCCTCAAGAATTGGTCACACAGTCCTTGTGTCCCCCAGTGAGTAAGCTGGTGTATCTCGGCTAGAACTCTCCGTGCTAGAGCTTTGCATATAAACTTTCTCCCATCTGGGAGAATCCACTCCCCTTGGGGCCCTTGTTGCAGTTTTAGTTCTTGTATAACTTTTTGTTCTCGCTCTGAGAATACCATGGGTTCCTTAAGGTATCCCCTTCCCCATTTGTGCTAGTAGCATCTGTTAACTTCAGAACTCTGACCGGTTCTTTTGGGTCTTGGGCTGCTTCTTTTGTGGCTAAATCGGCTGCCCGGTTCCCCCGTACTTCTAAGGTATTACCTTTTTGGTGCCCCCTCACATGTACTACTGCAATTTCTTCAGGTTTCAGTCACGCCTCCAAGATGGACTTAATCATCTCCCTATGGGCTAAGTCTTTGCCCTTAGAATTCAGGTAGCCCCTTTCCTCCCAGATTTTACCAAAGGCGTGGACAATACCAAAGGCATACCGAGAATCAGTGTAAATTGTTCCACACTCCTGGTCCAGAAGTTCTAATCCCCGCTTTAGAGCATACACTTCACATAATTGGGCAGACCAATGTGCTGGTAATTTTCCCTTCTCTTGGACTTCTAGATCTTTCTCATCAGATACTTTTATCACTGCATATCCTGACATCCGCTTTCCATTCACTACTCTCGATGACCCGTCACAAAAATATATTTCTCCCTGTCCTAGGGGTGTGTCTCCTAAGTCCAGTCTGACTTCTGTCTGCAAACTAATAGCTTCCACACAACAGTGTTCCAAACCGGGGGCTGGTCCTCCAGATAAAAATTGGGCTGGATTTACTAATCTGGTTGTGACTGATTCCAGGTGGTCTGAACTCATCAACATAATTTCATACTTTAGTACTTGGGCATCGGAGAGCCACTTGTGTGCCCCCTGACTAAGAATGCCCTTAATGTCATGCCGGGTATATACTCTGATTTTTCCTTGAAATGTCAATTTTTGAGCCTCCTCAACTATAAAAGCTGTTGCTGCTGTTGCCTGGAGGCACGTTGGCCATCCTCTGGCTACGGGATCTAGGAGTTTTGATAGATGCGCGATAGGCTTCTTGTGACTGGCCCATTCTTGAGTTAAAACTCCGTGTGCTACCCCTTCTTCTGCATTAACGAATAGATGGAATTCCTTCTTTAAATCTGGCAACCCCAGGACTGGTGCCGAGATAAGTGCTCCCTTGAGTCTCTCTAACCTCTCATCATCTTCTCTTGTCCATTCTATTGGGTCTGGAAGAACCAGCGTTTCATATAGAAATTTGACGTTCTGGGTGTAATTTTCCAACCATAATTTACAATAGTCAAATAAACCTAATAATTTCCTAATGTCTCTTTTTGTTTTTGGGGCTGGAATTGATACAATCCCTGAGATCCTCTCAGGATTCAACTTTTTGTACCCATGTCCAATCATGTGTCCCAGGTATATTACCTGAGGTTCCACAAACTGTAATTTGTCTTTTGATACTTTTAGTCCGATTGTCCCTAAATAGTTTAGTAATTTGATGCTGGTTCTCTGAACTAGCTCCTGGTCCTTCCCTGAAATTAAGAGATCATCTACATACTGGAGTATCTGTACTCCTTCCTCGGGGGTGAAGGCCTCCAATACTTTTTCTAGAGCTTGCCCAAACAGGTTAGGAGACTCACAAAAGCCCTGGGGCAACCGGGTCCACCTTAGCTGCATCCTTCTATTCCCCTCAAGGTTTTCCCACTGAAAGGCAAACCAGTCCCGACATTCCGGAGCTAATGGACAGGCCCAGAACGCATCCTTCAAATCTATGGTTGTGAACCATGCGTGATGATGAGGGATTTTGCTTAGAAGGGTATAGGGATCTGCTACAGTAGGGTGTCTCGCTATTGTTCTTTTGTTGACCTCTCTGAGGTCTTGTACTAAGCGATATTTCCCTTCAGCCTTCCGGATTGCCAAAATCGGGGTATTATGCGGTGACATACACTGTTCCAGAATACCTTTGCTTAGCAGAGATTGAACAATGGGCTCTAAAGCCCTTCTGTTCTCTAAAGACAATGGATATTGTTTGACCTGTATAGGAGGTCCCTCTGTCACCTGTACCTTTAAAGGGGGAATATCTGCCCATATTTTCCCTTTCCAGCCCAAACCTCTTGACTTATTTCCCCTAAATCTATTTCAGTCAACCTCAGCATTTTAACCACCATCCTTCCCCCTTGAGGAATTATTCTTATCCCTAACTGCACCTGGAGGTTTCTGCCTAACAAATTAGTATCTAAATCAGGGAGGTAAACCAAGTCTACCTGACCAGCCCAGGAATTTCCTTTTATTAGTATTTTTTCCAAAACTGGCGCTGGAAAGGGTCTGCCCTCTGCCTCCACAATTTCACAAGTCCTACCTCCCATTGTTACTCCCAGTGGAACTTGATTAATACTAGAACGATCTGCTCCAGTATCAACTAAAAATTCAAACTCTTGAAAGTAGGGACCTACTTCTAAAGTTAGCAAGGGCTCAATAAAATGGTACATGAGGTCCCCCAACACATAGAGCCCCTGACACCCCTAGTCCTGCCCTCTTAATATTCTTTCAAGGGCCTCCTGCTCTCTCATGATGGCTTCATCTCAAGAGGCCTTCTGACAATCTCTCTTAAAATGTCCTACCTCTCCACAATAATAACATTTGAAATCCTCAGGCCACCTGGGCCTCACTCACCAAGCTGCTACAGGAGCTTTATTAAAGGGTGTTCTCCCACTAGGTGGATTGGAATTCTCCTTCCCTTCAGCTATTTCTTTCCCTACCCCTACACTTTCTCTTGCCACTGCAATCATCATTCGTGCTTTGCTCTTGGCTTTCTCTTCTTCTCTGCGCAAGTACACTCTTAAAGCCTCTCTTAGCCAATAATTGATTCCTTTTTCCTGCCAGTCTTCCAGCCTCTCTAGCTTCCTCCTAATGTCTGGCCATGCCTTGGATACAAACTGAACCTTTAGCAAGACTTGGCCCTCTTGGCTCTCCGGATCTATATTGGAGTATTGCTGAAAGTTTTTTTTCAACCAGCCCAACCAAGCAGCGGGGGTCTTATCCTTCTCCTGACAACAAACGCCAGCTTAGAGTTGGTTCCTTTGGGGACTGCCTCTCTTATCCCTCTGATTATCAGAGTCCGGTACTCCTCCATATTCCTCCTATCTTGTGCCTGGTTGGGGTTCCAACTTGGATCTTCTACAGGTAACTTACGGTCTGCAGGAACCCCAGTTTGATTTTCCCTGTCCCAAATTTTTATGGCAGCAGCTCGAACCAACTTTACTTCCTCAGGACTAAGTAATATCTTTAAAATGGAGGTGAGCTCCCCCCAAGTATAAATATGAGGGCCAAGAAACTGGTCAAGTTGTTGCGATACCCCTACTAGGTCCTCTACTAGATTACCCATTTCTTTCTTAAAGCCTCTTACCTTTGAGGAGGTAAGGGGTGCGTTTACGTGTCCTACCCCACCAAAAACTCCCCCCATAGGTACCTGTCTTAAGGGGAATAACCAATCTGCCCGCATAGCTCGGGATCTTGTATTACAATATGGACCCTCATCTAATCTCTCCCGTGGGGTCTCATTGTGGGGTTGGGGAGGTTGCAAATCCTCAGCTTCAATGGAATTATCTATTGAGGGCCGGGGTTCTCCCCACTGACGAGGGGGCTTAGGGACCACCTTTAGTGAAGGAGACATGAACATAGGGGTAGCAATTTTTGCTAACGGGTGTTCAGAATAAACTAAAGAACTCAGGGTATATGGGGAAGAAGTAGGGGTAGAGAGGGAGTCAGGGAGTTGAGATGGGGCAGGGATGGGAACCTGGCGCTGGGAGGCTTGAGGCGGGTTACTGGGGGCAGTAGAGACAGGGGTCTGTAGGGATGACTGAAGAGGGGTTAAAGGAGTTATGGACGATGGCGGGGTAGTAAGTGGTGGAGACAAGGGAGAAGACACCTGAGAAGGAGGGGGAAGTACTGGGACAAGAGGTTGTGGAAGGGGAGTTTGAGGAGCGGGGGAAGTTGTTAAGGGTGATGAAGCAGACAAAGAACTGGTAGTTTGGGACAGAGAGGTTTGAGGGTCAGGTGAAGAAGAAGGTAAGGGAAGGAGGGTTGGAGGAGGGGGAAGAGGTATAGGAGTAAAGTTTGGTGGAGGGGGTAATGGAATAGGATTTGGTAGTGGCGGTAAGGGTTCTGGGGAACCTATAGGATGAAGAGGAGGAGGCAGGTGATCTAGGGAATCCCATGGTTTACTCTTTTCTTTCTGTTCTCTGTCTGGCTCCTCCTTGCATTCTTTTAACTTGCAGATCTTAACAGACTTCCTTCCAGACTTTTCCTACCCCCAACAGGCAGCGTATACCAGTTGTTCTTCCTCTGGCTCGGGTTGACTACGTAAACTCTGCATTAATTGAGCACACATCCAGGCGTCCTCTGACCCGAACCACGGCCATTCAGTATCTAGCTTTGGCCATACTTCCATACAAAGATAGATCATCTTAATCTTATCTAAATCCCGGGTTGCCTTATTCATTGCCCAGTCATCTAACCTTCTCCCGAGGGGGCTGTTCGGGGGAATGTTCTTAACTCTCTTGGCCTTTCTACCACGGGAGCTCCTTTTGCTAGTACATTGACCCATCCTGAGGGTATTACAAAAAAAACTCTTAACGTGCCCTACCCAAACACAAAACAACTGACGGACAACACAAATTAGACTAAAACTTACCTCTTTCTCAACAACTGATTCACTCAAAACAAACTTCTACCTCCTGAGACCAATTAAGAATCCACCGAAACAAAACAAAACTGCAGTCCCCCTCAATCCTTACTGCGCTCGACTCACACTTCCCCAGGGTCCTGAGTGCCTGGGTTAGTCTGGGGCCTGCAGGTCAACACCCTAATGCTCTGTCCTCCACCTGCCCGAAGGAACACGCTTCACACACACACTTCCCCAGGAGCCTAAGTGCCTAGACCCTAACCTGAGGTCTGCAGGTCAACACACCACGACTTTCAAAACCCTTCTACCTGCCCAGAGGGTTGGACTGCGCCCGACTCACACTCCCCCAGGATCCCGAGCGCCCGGGTTAGCCTGGGTCTGCAGGTCAACCCACCGCCACTTAAAAACTCTTCTACCTGCCCATAGGGTTGAAACAAACTAAACAAAACACACACCAAAAGACAGGGGAACTACACCAACTCAAATAAAACCTAGGGGTCCCTCCCCACACCTTCTCCTTCAGGTTGGGTTCCAATGGCCAACCCCTAGGGGGGGGAAGTTTTGGAGTGAAGTCCTAGCAGGCTAATCCCTCCCCCAGTCCTTAACTCCCCCTTTCCCAGAAACCCAGAGCCCGGTCCCAACAGGGTAGCGCTATCCTCTTCCAGCATTCCTGGGTCCTGACCTAGAGGCCGGGTCCTAGCGGAGATCTCGGGGGCCCTTTCTGGCCCCTACTCCCTCCCCGTACCTCCCATGAGGCTAGGTCTTAGCGGGGCCTGGGTCCTCCCTCCCTCCACCTCACAACTTAGTCAGGGGAAGCTAATCAGCTAACCCCTGAGGGAGGCGTCTCACTCGCTTCACCGGGCCCAAATCAGGCCTCTTTTGCTTCCCCCGTTCCCAGCCGGCCCCCTCGCGGGAGTCCGGAACCCCAGTACTAGGGGTCCTCACTTGCCATGGGGGTCCAAGCTGCCGGCCCCCGTCTCACTTGCACACACACTCGGTCACCGACTTTCCCCGTAGGCTGTCTTCGCCGTCCAGATGTGGACAGCTGTCCTCCGAAGGTCCGAGGTGGATGGCCAGTCCTCCTGGGCCCTCGTGGGTGTGGTCTATCCCGGACGAGCCCCCAATTGAAGTAAATAATAAATGGCCAGGAGACCTTGCGCTCCTTTCTTGATAAGGCCTTTATTAAAAGATAGCCTAAGGGGGCGGGGGTACGGCGTTTGCGAGGCCACCGCTACTCCCAGGTGAGTCGACGTCCCAGAGGAGGTATAGACGATCCTGTCGATTACGGCAGGGTCGGAGTCTTTGCCCTCAGAGGATACGTCCAGAGACTCAATTATGGCTCATTGGTCTAAGGGGGTTACTCCGTTCGGACTTCTCTCCAGTCATGGCGACGGGCTCCAGGGGTATTGAAGGCTTTCTCGGATACTTTGAGATTTTCCTGTCCCGTAGATGTGGATTGTTGTGCAGTCCCTACTTTGGTTTGTGGTCTGAGTCCAGTTTTAGTCCTCTGCTGGGGTCCGGCAATTAATATGCAGCATACGCTAGGCCTCCTGGGAATCAGGAAGTCACCTCAGGGAGCAGCGGCTGAACTACCCGACGCCATGAAGGGGACAAAGAGGGTTCAACTTACTAGGCATAAAGGGGTTAACACCAGGGGAACATACCAAAACTAGGGGAATACAACCGGAGTGTGAACTGGGCATAGGGGCAATTACATCAGGTAGGGAAAATATGAACAGGGGTGGAATCAGTGAATACACTCAAGTGAACTTCCAAACTGTGGAATAAGCAGACAAATGACTGAACATACAAACAATCGAACAGCAGAGTAAACAGACAAATGGTTAAACATACAAACAAATGGTTAAACCTTAAATTTATTCATAACAGCTTTGCTCTGCCCCCGCCGCCTTTGGAAACCAGCCCCCCTGCGCCGCAGCCGGCAATCGATCCATCAGCGGCAATGCCCGCAGCGCCGGCCAAGGACCTCCCCCCACCAGCTCCGTCACCGGCATCGGCCGTGACACCCGCCTCGCCCCCCTCCCCGCTGATTCTACCGGGTCACCAGGCGCTGCGAACAGCGACAGCAGCGAGCACCAACAGCCTGGCTCCTCGCAGGGGTGTGCACTCCCGTGGCTGTGCACCAGCCTGATCATGCTGTGGAATCTGAAGGTTCCTCTGGGGAACACACCTTCCCTGCTGTGTCCTGGGGCAGCCTGTGCGTCCCGCTTCCGTTCGGGGGGCGGGAGCCGCGGCGTCCCAAGGGGCTGTGGCTTCAGCAGCACCTGGGTGGTGTGGGGGGAAGGCAAAATGCTGGAGGAGTTGCCGTGACGCTGGCCGCATGGTGAGGGTGGGCTGTGAAGATGAAGAGCCCGTCCCACTGGCCGGGCTTGGGCCGCCCGCCGGGGCTCGGGCCACCACCCTGCCAGCCGGGTCTGGGCTCCTTGGTCCAGCCTCCTGGCCTGGGGCCCCCGTGCCCCCCACGGCCGGGTTTGGGATCCTTGCTCCGCCCACTCGGACCGCGTCCACTGTCCCGCCCAGCACCGCAGGGTCCTAAAACCTGCTGCTGATGGGCATTCTGATTCTGAAAAAAAAAAACCAAAATCATTAAAATTAGTTTTAAGATTAATTAAATAGAGATGGTTGAAAAGACAAAACATGAAAAAGTGGTTGATTTAAGAGCTTTGGCCATAGCATTCCAGGAATTTTCTCAGTTCTTTTGAATTTGGTGATGGTTTTTTTTTGCACGGGAAAGGTATGTTTGCATGGTTGACGATCACCCAGATGTATTTGCATCAAAATCAGGGGAGTTTGGAAAATCATGATCCGGAGATGATTTCCAGCTCTGCTCATTTGAGTTTTATCAGCTGTTGCAGTCTCTGAGACAACATTCAGTGTTCTGGTGTTTGATAATTATATGATGTCACATTTAGTGGTTTTCTATGGTTTTTTAATTGTTTCAGGACTTTCTTCAGTTCTCTGTTTCAGGATTGAGAAGGACTTTTAAGGATGTCAAGATCAACATCTCCAGTCAATGAACACCTTCTCCTGACACTCAGCTGTTTGGACTTTGAAACTTGAGCATTGTTTTCATTGTTATTTGGGTTTTTATATTGTAAGCTTTGTTTTAGAGATTTGATAGAAGTAGGTGTTTGGCAGGTAAAGGATCTCTTTGAACATGCCACATCGGCATCTGATTCGGCTTCTGATTGATAATTAGCAAGTTGATAAGGGAACCTCTTGAGATGTGTTTGCTCTCTCTTTTGCAAGGGCCCTGCAGAAGAATTGCAAATGCAGTTTTTATTTCTTTTTAATTTATTTATACAGAAAAGGGTGATATGTGGCAAGCACATTTCTCTCTCTCTCTCAGGATTTTTCATAGAGGTGCACAGAGATAGAGAAAACAATTTCTATGTCTGCTCCTTGTTTTTCCTATGTGGAATGTGTTTGGAGAATTGTTCAACTGGGGTGATTGCTTGATTGGATTCTGGTGAGGATTGTTTGAGCCTGATGGCCAATCCAATCCATCTGTGTCTGGACTGTTGCGAACAGGGTCACGAGTAGTTAGTGAGTTAGATATGGTAGTTAGAAAAGTAGGTATGTAGTTTTAGTAACTTCCTTTATATAGTATAACAATGTATTATAGTTTAGGTATAATAAAGAAATCATGCAGCCTTCTGAAATGGAGTCGGACATCATTTCTTCCCACCGGGTTCGCATGCATTTTACAATAGAGCACCACGAGGCCTCTGAGAGCCAGGGGACGCCGCTCCCTGCACTCGCTCTGCAGGTGCCTTGACATAATCTCCAGCATGCTGTCACCACATTTAGTCGTGTCCAGGCGCTCGAGGACCTGGAAGGCACAGGGCAGTGACAGGGGACCCGGCCGGCAGGAGCCCAGAAGCGCACAGGGCTGGGCCCAGGCAGCAGCACAGGGCGTGGGCACTGTCCTGGCAGCTGTGGCTACGAGAGGGCAGAGAGCTGGGAGGCAGCTCAGCGAGGCAGCGCTGGCCAACAGGCTCACCTCCACAAGGAATGCCAGGGCAGGTAGATCCCAGCACGGCTCCTCCCTGCTGAGCTGCCGGAGCAAGTGGAGCGTGATGCAGGAACAGAAGGGGACCAAGACATTGCACATCTCCCTGGCAGGAGGAAAAAGGCATCAAGACCCTGAGGTGGGGAGACCAAAGCTCTCCCAGCACTGACTCACAGAGCTCTGGTCTTTCCCCAGCATCCCTGGAGGGGATGTGGACCGTCTGAGAGGCAGCCCCTTCTGGGCGCCCTCCTCTCCCAGCCTTTTCCAGTCTTCTTGGCCATCCCTCACTGACGAGGCCCTCTGGCCCATGAGCACAGGGACTGTGTGGGGCACAGGGCACAAATGCTGGGGGCAGTGAGCAGAAGGGGGTCTCACCTGGCCAGCAGACCCACGGCATAGTGCTGGGTGTGAGCACACAGCATCATGTCCCAGCCACCCTTGCGCTCCATAGACACCACCACATGGTCACACTGCAGTCGGCAGCGCTCAGTGCCGAGGTGTCCATGGGGCAGGGCCCAAGGGCAGAGGCAGGGGGAGCAGCGGGCCTGGTGCCCCCTGAGCCTGCCCCTAGGCCAGGTTTCAGCCCAGCGCCTGAGGCGTGGAGAGGATGGTGAGCTGCTGGAGAGGTGACCTGGGGCTGAGCAAAGGCCCAGAAACTCACAGCCAGGGCAAAAAGGTCCTTGTTGTCCCCATCGGAGGTGCACATTCTGTGCAGAGGCCAGTCCTCCATCACACAGAGCAGTGTTGGCAGCGCTTTCTCCAGTGCTGGTCCCGATGAGCCTATGGCTCTCCACATCTTTGCAGCAGCTCTGTGGGATGGCAGCTCTGTGTCAGGGGCATCTCAGTCACAGCACCATGCCCTGTGCAGCTGTGGGGGCCCAGGTGACAGAGGCCTGGTGCCCTGAAGGGCAGGGGGGGAGCATTGGCAGCAGGCTCAGGAAACAGAGGGGCCCGAGGGTCCTGGGCCTCTCTGCCTGTCTGGCAGAGACCATTGGACAGGCTGTGCAGGGCCACGGGCCCTAAAGGCTGCTGAGCCCTGAGCTCTCAAGGCTCGTGGGCCCCGTACCTGTCACACGTTGGGGCACAGCGCAGGAGGGTCAGCACCACGTCAGCAGGGTGTTCTTCTGCCAGCCTCACAATGTCCGTTTGCAGCCTGGCATCCACAGAGACGTGGGACATGAGACTCTGGTGGATGTTCTTCACCTTGGCTGGCACCTGGAGGAGGCATGGGGGAGACTTGGAGCGCTGTCCAAAGGAACAACTTCCCCAGCTTCCCCCAAGAAGTGCTTCTGTTCCCACCACACTGTGCTGGCCTCAAAGGCTGAGGGGGCCCAGAGACCATGGCTTGAGGGGACACACCATCCTGGGAGGCCTCCAGGTGTGGACCCAGGCTGCTTACCTGCTGCTGCTGGTGAGAAGAAACACAAGGCTCCTTGAAATAGTCAAATATGAGTTCCTGACTCAGAGTGGGAGTGGGCGTGGTGTCAGTATTTGCAAGGCCCTGAGTCTCTACACTGTTGGCGTTTGTGATGGCCACATCCTCAGTCACTGCCATGTCAGCCTTTGCCCTGTGATCGTTCATTGCAGCCTCAGAGCTTTCTGAGTGCTCCAGTGAATCTGGGCTGGTGTCAGTAGTTGTGATGCCCTGAGTCTCTTCATTGTCGTTGTTTGTGATGGCCACGTCCTCAGTCATTGATGTGAGAAGAGCCTTTGCCCAGGTTTCAGTCTCTGAGGTCTCAGCGTCTTCTGAGCGCTCAGCCAAGTCTGGGCTGCCATCAGGCTCTGCCTGGAGCCCGGTCAGCCCCGAGTCAGGCTCGGCTGTGCCCTCAGCTGCTGTGCTGCCGGTCTTCCTACGCTGAATGCGCAGGAACTGCCGGAACATCTGCAGGAGAAGAAAGGCCAGGGAAGCCCGGGATGTTCCATGGAGTGCTCCAAGCGTGGTGCTGGGCTGAGCAGTGACAGCAGGCCCAGCCCAGGTGGGGATGGCTGCTGGTACCTTCAGGCTTTTGCGGAAGCGGCCACGGGCGGGTTCCTGCTCTTGTGTCCGGTCCAGGGCTGCATCTGGCAAAGAAGCAATGCAAGGGCTGGCTGGAGGGCATCCCCCCAGAAAATGCTCTGGTCAAAAGAGAACTGGGGGAAAAGAT
Source organism: Vidua macroura (assembly GCF_024509145.1). Classification (NCBI taxonomy): domain Eukaryota; kingdom Metazoa; phylum Chordata; class Aves; order Passeriformes; family Viduidae; genus Vidua; species Vidua macroura. The sequence continues at coordinate 2,300,998 of NC_071577.1, forward strand.
GAGGAAAATGAAATGTCTGGTGAATGCGGGTGCAACACATTCTGTATTATATATAGAGTTGGAAAAAATTGGTCCTGGTAAAGTTTTGAATGTTAGTGGAGCCACAAGTCACCAGCAGAAGTTTTCCCTTTTAAAACCACAATCTTATAAACTGGGAAAAACAGTAGGAATACATCGGTTCCTATATATGGCTACGCCCCCCCAAAACCATTCGTCCCACACAGATGGGAGTGGCTTTGTAGGAGCAGATCAGTGAAAATCACTGATATGATATACAGTTAGCACAGAGCAACAGGGGATAGAAGCCCTACCTCTACGAGTTTTTGTCTCTATAGATTGGTTTTTTTTGGATTATTTCATTAATTTTGTTCATTTTATTAATCTCAATTACAAGAATTCCAATTTGGTATTTTGGATTATTACTAGTTATATTTAGTTTGATCTTTTTATTGTAATCTATTCAGATTGATTTATTTAATTGTTTCTGTTAGATTCATTTGGTGTTCTAATAGTATCATTTTATTTTGATTCTACATTTTAATAATTTTATTACAATTTATCAATTATTTTATTTGATTGTTTTACTCTACAAAGTTTTGTCAAATTTCATTATTTAATTTCAATCATTCAATTTAATTATTTTATTTAAAGTTGACAATTGTGATTCCAATTATTTAATTTCAGTCATTCTGCTTCAAATCTACTAATTATTTCATTTTATTTCAATGATTTGATTTTCAGTTATTTAAACCTGAACTGGATTAGAAATTGTTATTCCAATTGTTTTATTTCAGTTGTTGTATTCCATTTTTTAATTTCAAGTTATTAATTATTGTCATCAGATGACACAAGGAAAAACGACGCACCACAGCTTTGGTCACAATGAAGAGACTAATTTATTTTCTCTGACTCCAATCTTTTATAGTTCTCAAAAGATGCCAATGGATTGGAGGGTGAACGTGCCACCTCTCCAACGACACTGGACAAACTACCTGTGCATCAAATTTCTCCGCCTCTATGAAAGAATGCAAAACAATAGGTTGTTTACAGAAAGTTGTGTGGGAAAGTTCTCTACAAGAATGTAAACTCAGAAGGCTTTAGAAAACTCTTGAAAATCAGGGCGACAAATTATTTTATTCAATTGTTTTAATTTTAAAATTGTGTACAATTGTGATTTTAATTATTAATTTCAATCATTCTGCTTCAAATCTACTAATTATTTCATTCTATTTCAATTATTTGATTTTCAATTACTCTCATTTAAATCTGAACTGGATTGAATGTTGTTATTTCAATTATTTTATTCCAATTGTTTTATTTCAATTTTTTTTCAATATCTTATTTCAATTGTTTTACTTCAATTCACCAATTATTTTATGTAATTGTTTTAATCATTTCATTCTATTTCAATTATTTGTTTTTCAAATATTCTTATTTAAACCTGACCTGCATTAGAAATTGTTAATCCAATTGTTTTATTCCAGTTGTTTTATTCTGGTTGTTTTACTCCAATTGTTTCATTCCAATTGTTTCATTCCAGTTGTTTTATTTCAATTGCTTTATTTCAATTGATTAATTATTTAATTCAATTGTTTTAATCGAAAAAATTGTGAACTCCATTATTTTGTTAGATACAATACTTAAAATTAAATGATCATATTCTAGTCTGATTGTGGATTTCCAATAATTTTATTGAAATTTAATTGTTTTACTCCAACTGTTTCTTTATTGCAATTACACAATTCTCATTTTGTGATTCCAATTAATTTAATTCTGATCATTTTTACTTTAATTCAATTATTTTATTTTAATTATTTATTTCAATGGTCTTAATTAAATGCCAATACATTAATTTTTTGTTTGATTTCAATCACTTGATTATTCAATCTGGTGTTAATTACGTTATTTTAGATTGTTGTATTCAATATTTTGGATAGAATTTATTTTTGACCAATCAAGGTTCCAATTGCTTTATCAGTTTACTTTGTTAAGAGTAATTTCAATTGTCCTATTTCAAATAAGTGTAGATCCTTTCATGGGCTCATTTGAGTTATTGTTTGCTAGGTTAGTTAGTTGTCCAGTTCATTTATAAAATGGGGCTGTGTACTAGTAAGAACTCCCGTAGGGGAAGGACTGAGAAGGGTAAACTGAAAGAAATTCCACCCAGTAGCCCTTTAGGAGAAGTGACTGAAAAATGGGAAAGTGATGAGAAGTTTAAGGAATTAGATAAAATAAAGATGAGACAGTACTGGGTCGAGGTATGGCCAAAGGAAGCTCTTCAAGAAGGGTCAGTTTACTGGCCTTGGTATGGTTCAAAGGACAGGTGGTTGTGTTTAGCTGTAAACAAACATGTGAATTCGAGGGAAAGTGTGAGTAAAGAAGAAACTAAGTATGCAAGTTGTTGGTTAGAAAGTAATACCCTGGAGGAAAAAGCTAAAGCGTACAAAGTGTCCAAGGACATTAAGGACGTGGAAGACGCAAGGGAAGAGCCCATAAGAAGGTGAGACCCTTTAGATTATCTTCCACCCTCTCCCCCTGCTGTTCCTCCAACACCTCCACCTGCCCAACCTGCTCCTCCAGTACCTCCACCTGTCCAACCTACGCCTTCAACCTCTCAAATTCCTCCCCATATTCTCTGCACACCATCAGTAGGAAGTACATTAACAACCTCAAGTCAGCTGGTTATAAGCCCTGACTCCAGTATTAATGTTTTGTCTTACCCTCCAAACCTCCTAATATCGGGTGCTAATCAATCTCCTCCACAGAATGTTGTCTTAACCCCTCCAAGACACATAAGTGAGACAAAGATCGAAGAGAGAGCGGGATCAGTAACAAACAGTGATTGGCAGAATAGTGTGCAAGGTAATAAAGTTCAAGGTTGTAATTGTGGTAAAACTGAAACAGATAGTCCAATATCCCGCCGTTACAACAGTCGATTGAAAACAAAAGAGTGCTGCTCAGGAGGAGAAAGGGCAGAAAGACTATTTCCCCTAAGGGAAGTTCCCATGGGAGGAGCCAATGGGGGAATAGGATTTGTGAATGCCCCATTAAGAGCTTCCGAGGGGAGGAATTTTAAGAAAGAAATAAAGACCTTAGTAGAGGATCCCCTTGGAATCGCAAACCAGCTAGATCAATTCCTAGGTCCTAATATCTATACCTAGGAAGAATTAAATTCAATAATGGGGATTTTATTTTCTCCTGAGAAGATACAGCTGATATGAATTGCAGGAGTAAAAGCATGGGAGAAAGAAAATAGAAGGGGCAACCCTGCAGATGTTCCCCCCGGGGATGTTAAAATGCCTCTAACACCACCGGATTGGAACCCGAATAATGAAGCAGGGCGGAAAAGTATGACGGAATATAGATCTCTGATCATAGAAGGAATCAGGGGCGCAGTTCCCACAGCAAACAATGCAAAGCTAGCATTTGATAGCCATTGGGAAAAGGACGAGGCTCCAAGTGCGTGGTTAGCCCGGTTCAAAAGAAATTTTCAACTTTACTCCAGTGTGGACCCAGAGAGCCAGGAGGGAAAGGTACTCATTAGGGTACACTTTGTGACAAGGGCTTGGGATGATATCAGGAAAAAATTAGAAAAGCTTAAAGATTGGCAGGAAAGGAGTTTAAATGAGTTACTAAAGGAAGCACAAAAGGTGTATCTAAAGAGGGAGGAGGAAAAGGCGAAAATGAAGGCAAAGATCATGATAGCAGTAGCAAGGGAAAGTCAGGGAAAACAGGAAGATACCCAAAAGGAGGTAGAATGGTATAAGAGGGAGAGAAAACCAGACCGAAGAGGAGAATTTGAAAAACGAGAGTGCTTTTACTGCGGTAAAGGGGGTCATGTTAAGAAATATTGTAAGCAGCTCGTAAAGGACCAGAAATTATACAGAGAAACTGAGACAGGAGTTGGAGAAGGAGAAGATTAGGGATGTCAGGGGCTCTATTCTCTGAGGGCAGTAAAAGATTTAAAAGCGGAGCCCTTGATAAATTGAGAAGTAGGCCCTCAGAGAGAAGAATTTGAATTTTTAGTAGATACAGGAGCTGATAGGTCATGCGTTTTTAAGATACCAGAAGGAGCAAACTTAGTAGAGCAACTTGTAAAGTAAGAGGGGCAAGCAACAGTCCATTTGAAGTACCTGTAATTAAACAAGTAATAGTGAGAGGAAATTCAAGGGAAGGATGTGTTGATTCACTATTTATGCCTAAGTTGAACTGTAACTTACTCGGCCGTGATTTACAAGTAAAGATGGGGATGGGGTAGTTCCGAAAGAAGGGAAGATGGTAGCAACAATTATGAGATTAAATAGAGAAGACGAGAAAGAAATAGATTCCCAGGTGTGGGCAGAAGAGGGTGGTCGAGGTTTATTAGACATACCACCGATAGAGATAAAAATGAAACCCGGAACTACAGCCATTCAAGTCCATCAATATCCCATCTCAGCTGAAGGAAAACAGGGGTTAAGTCCCGTAATAAAAGGATTGATTCAAGATGGGATATTAGAGCCGTGCATGTCACCCCAGAATACACCAATTTTACCAGTTAAGAAACCGGATGGAAGATAGCGATTAGTACAGGATCTAAGAGAGGTCAATAAGCAAACTGTAGCCAGATATCCAGTAGTGCCCGACCCTTACACTCTGTTGAATAAAAAACCACCAGAACATTCCTGGTTTAGTGTGATAGCTCTTAAAGATGTGTTTTGGGCGTGCCCATTAACAGAGGAAAGTAGGGGGTGGTTTGCTTTTGAATGGTATGGTGAGAACGCAGGGAGAAAACAACAATATCAATGGATGAGATTGTCCCAAGGGTTTACTGAATCACCAAATTTGTTTGGACAAGCACTGGAAGGGTTATTAGAGCAATTTGAGCCAAAACAGAATACCCAGATTTTACAATACATGGATGATCTATTAATTTCAGGGGAGCAAAAGGAACTAATATGAGAAACTACTGTAGAACTTTTAAATTTTCTGGGAAAAAAAGGGGTTAAAAGCATCAAGGAAAAAAGCTCCAATTTGTAGAGCAAGAAGTAAAATATTTAGGACATTTAATTGGGAAAGGTTATAAGAAATTAGCAATGAGTAGAATTGAGGGAATCCTATCCCTGCCCTCCCCAAAGACAAAAGGGGATGTAAGAAAATTATTGGGTTTGGTTGGGTACTGTAAATCCTGGATTGATGGACACACCAAGTTAGTTAAATTTTCATACCATCAATTGGTTGAGACCAGGACTTTTGAATGGACTGAAGCAGATGAGGGGAAATTAATGGAATTGAAGGAAAGACTGATGAAAGCTCCGGTTTTAAGTTTGCCTAATTTGGAAAAACCTTTTGAACTGTTTGTAAATGTAGATGAAGGAATTGCTTAATGGTGTATTAGTGCAAGAGTGGTGCGGAGAAAGGAAACCAGTTGCGTATCTATCTAAATTGTTAGACCCTGTGGTGAGAGGCTGGCCCACCTGCCTACAGTCAGGGGCCACTACTATGACTCGAGTTGAGGAAAGTTATCAACTAACTTGTGGAGGTAAAATTAAGGTACATATCCCCCATGATATAAAATTAATATTAAGCAAGAAAGCTAGTCAATGGATTACGGACAGTCGATTACTGAAATATGAAATGAAGTACTCACTAATATTGATAACATAGAACTTACAACTACAAAAGTGCAAAACCCTGCACAGTTTTTATATGGGAAATCAGAAGGCCACCTTGAACATTGTTGTGAAGAATTAATTGATCTGCACACTAAAGCAAGATCTACAAGAATTCCCTTTATTAGAAGGGGAAGTGTTATTTGTAGATGGCTCTTCTCGAATTGTCGAAGGGAAAAGGATGTCAGGTTACGCAGTCATAGATGGGGAAACGATGAAAGTAATAGAGAAAGGAAAATTGCCAACGAAATGGTCAGCTCAGTGCTGTGAATTGTATGCCCTAGTAAGAGGTCTAATTTGGTTGAAATACAATAAAGGAACTATCGATACTGATTCTAAGTATGCTTATGGAGTTGTTCACACATTCAGTTAGATTTGAGGGGAAAGAGGGTTCATAAACTCTAAAGGTAAAATGTTAATTCATGAAGAATTGATAAAAGACATATTAAAAGCACTAAAAGATCCATTAGAAGTCGCAGTAGTACATGTTAAAGGACATCAAAGGTGGACATCAATAGAAATACTCGGAAATAATTTAGCGGATCAGACAGCTAAAGGGGCAGCTTTAGGAAAAGAAGAGCGGCTATTTAAAATAGAAAACCTAAGAGTAATAGATGGGGAAGAGATTCCAATATTCACAGAACAAGAGCAAGAAGAATTGCAAAAACAAGGGGGCGTTAAGGATGAATTTGGGAAATGGACAATGCCTGATGGGAGGCAAGTATTGAATAAAAATCTATCTCGGAAAATCCTAGAAATTCTGCATGCCTCTACGCATTGGGGAACTCAAGCACTGTGTGATCACTTCTTAAGAACATATGTGCGGATTGGGTTATTTGGGCTAGGAAAAGCTGTAACAAAGGATTGTATGACTTGTCAGAAAAGAAACAATAAAATAATGGAGGGGGAAGAGAATTAGCTAAAAGGCCTTTTCAGAATATACAAATTGACTTCACTGAATTTCCTCAAGTACAGAGGTTTAAATATTTATTAGTTATCATCGATCACCTTACCCATTGGATAGAGGCTTTTCCAACAGTAAAAGCAACTGCAGAAACTGTTAGTAAAATTCTACTTGAACAAATTATCCCATGTTATGTTATAGTGAATACAATAGATTCAGACAGAGGGCCTCATTTTACTGCTAGAATTTTACAATATGTAATCAAAACCCTTGGTATGACTTGGAAGTTGCATACTCCTTGGAGGCCCCAAAGCTCAGGAAGAGTAGAGCGAGCTAACCAGACCCTGAAAATTACACTTGCCAAGCTAGTAGATGAAACAAAAATTAATTGGATCAAATGCCTCCCATTAGCCCTGATGAGAGTGAGAACAAAGCCTAGATCTGATGTGGGTATTTCCCCTTATGAACTGATGCTTGGACTCCCATTTTTGACCACCTCACATTGCATGGGGACATCCGAAGGAGATAAAGGTGTGAAAATTCACCTAAAAATAATTGCAAAACCATTAGAAGAGTTAAGAAGAAATGGCTATTGTTGCATCCCGGAGTTTGGGTTTAGATTAGGGTTTTTAATTTATGCTAAAATAAGTCAAGTTCTGTAATCCCGTGTTTCCCCTGTGTTGTTCCCCCCCGCGGTTTCTGGCCCCATGTTGCCTGCTGCCGGCTCTTACCCCTGTGCCGCTCCTGTAACCACCCTGCCGTCCGGCCCTGGGAAACCCCGTGCTGGCCACACGATCCCGCTCAGCCCGCTCTGGCTCGGTGCCCGCCCCTGCGGGGTTCTCTGGTTGGTTGCGGTTGCTGGCGTCACTGCCACGGCAGCCGCCCCTATTGGGCGGCAGGCCGTGGATCCTCTCGCCCCGCCCCTCTATAAAGCCCTATCCCGCCGGCAGTCAGGCGCCATTTTCTCCCATGCGAGTGCCGGGAGCGGTCGTGTCTTTCCATCGAACCGCGCCACGTGACCAATAAACCGTTCCTGCCAAGCACGGAGTAAATGGACAAATTCCTTCCTCTTTGCCGGGTCCCTAGCGCACGGTAACAGCGGTTGGCCAGCCCACGCGCCCGAGACACGGAGCCGTGTCCGGGAACCCGCGGCAGCAAACCCCGGTAGCACGTGGAAGCTACGCCACAGCCAGGCTCCCAAGAGCCGCGTGCAGCCGGGGAGAGCAAAAACCCACGCCGCAGCTATCTCCCGCAAAGTACTCCTATTGATTTTAAAATCCATAAATATCAAGCAGGAGATTGGGTATTAAATAGATCGTGGAAAGAACAGCCGTTAACCCCCAGATGGGAAGGCCCGTACCAAGTTTCATTGACTACCAAAACTGCAAAAAGAACACAAGAGAAAGGGTGGACCCATGTTACCAGGGTCAAAAGTCCAGTTCCGGCTCCCACAGAATAGACTATGGGAAATTCGACTAACGTCAAGCAGCACCTCTTGTTTTTATAAGTGTTGTTCTAATGTTGTAATTTGTGAACTGTTATTTAAAGATATTGTTTATCAACCTGTTGTTTAATATCCTATTTAAATCCAGTATTAGTGTAAAAGTTAAGATAAAGAGTTATATGAATATTTATTGTCATATTTATTCAAGTGTTACTATTGAAAATATTTGTTGAAGTTAGAAAAGCATCTCTTTGATTTTAAGAAGTAAAAGTAAAACATTCAACTAATGGCAACTAATTACAATTTCTGGTATTTCTCATTACAGAATCAGTGACAAGAAGTCCCCATAAGATAGAGCATTCGCCCACCATAGTAGTGATCTGACCCTAAAACGGAAAAAATAACAAGTCGACACAGGGAAAGAGTGGAGTGAGACGTGGATACCGGTAAGAACGTAAGCACAGGGGGCAAGCCCAGATCAGGTGACAGCACTCTTACCATCCGAAGCTGACTAAGGACCATGAGAATCAAGAGAGTAACCTGTACTGGACCCCTATGGGGGTTGATAGCAATAATGACTGTGAGTCTCCAGGAGAGCTCACCAAACTCCTGTGATAAGTGCTATCATGCTGTCTATACCGGAAATGCGCGAAGCGCAGTTCTCAGATTCCACACTAATCTTAACCCTGAGTGTGTTGACTTGTCACAATTACAAACCTGTGTAGAAGATGGAAAAACCTATTGGCTATTTGAAAATGAATGGACCCCTAAACAGAAACTAGTGGGGGAATGCCCTACAAGGGAGAAATGGTTATGCACTGACAAGAAACCAGGGAATAAGGTCATTAAAGGATTGGACTTAATAAAAGAAAAAGAAATTAAAAGGGTGAATAAACCAGGGGTAGAAACAAAATTACCGAATGGAAAGAATTTGTTTTCAGATCTAGTAGAAAGAATCAGCCATGAGTTCAACGTATCGAATATACGCTGGATATGTGGGGATACCGGGAGGTCAGAAATATGGCCCTGGGAAGGAATCGCACTCAGCCCTCAAGAAACTCTAAAAGCGATGAAAAACCTAGATAGAGATCGAAAACCAGACATCTGGAATGCAGAAGAAGTTTGGAACTTAAAGTCCGAGGTAATCAGGGAAGAATGTATATGGAGAAAAGGACTGAAATTTCTTTCCTATGTAGGTGAACTGTCTTGTAAAAGGTATCTAACTACTAATGATACCCATGAGTGGTGGATTCCCCAGAGTAAACATCTGTATTGGGCACAAAAACAAAAGCCAGGCTCAAACTGTTCATATATACAAAGAGAATAGTTGTAGGAGTGTCTAGCTAAAGAACCGAATCTAGTTCAAGACGAACCCTGGTTGTCTAAATTTTGGAACAAAAATGAAGTTAGAAATACCAGATCACTAAAATTCTGGAAAGGCCCGAAAGGATTGTTTTGGATTTGTGGAAAGATGGCATATGTGATGCTACCAAAAGACTGGAAGGGCAGTTGTACATTAGGTGTAATAAGAGTGTCATTCTTTTTACTTCCAAAAGATGACCATCCAGATTTAGGGGTACCCCTCTATGATGAATTAAAATGTCAAAAGAGATATCTAATTGGAGGAACCCAGAGCTGGGGAGACGAAGAGTGGCCCCCAGAGAGAATTATTGAAACCTATGGCCCTGCCACCTGGGCCCAGGACAGTTCATGGGGGTATAGAACCCCCATTTATATGTTGAACAGAATTATAAGGTTACAAGCACTTCTAGGAATAGTTTCTAATGAGACAGCTTTAGTTTTAGCCTTGTTATCAGTACAGAGCCGCCAGATGAGGACTGCCATATATCAGAACCGGCTAGCCTTGGACTACCTGCTGGCCGAAGAAGGAGGGGTATGTGGAAAGTTTAATTCATCTGAATGTTGTCTAGAAATTGATGATCATGGGGACCTAATTAAAAATATAGCCACCAGGATTAGAAAACTTGCACATGTACCAGTACAACGATGGACCCCATTGATAAAAGCTAATTGGTGGGATAACATCTGGAATGGAGAATGGTGGAAAAAGATACTGCTTATAGTGGGGGGGGGGGGGGGGGGCACTCATAAATTTAATTTTCCTTCCTTGTTTAATACCTTGTCTTATCAGAATGATTAATAACATTGTCCAGACTTCTCTTGAAAGGTCAACAGATGAGAAAATTATGATGATGAAAGAAAACCAAGACGGAAAAGGAACAGAGAGCGCAAAAGAGATGTATGAGAAATACCAGAAGTTAAGAGAATTTTACTGAAAGTATGAAAGTCCAGTTTGATAAGTTAAGGCTGATGCGGGCCAAGCCCGATCAAAGAATTAGAGGGAGGATTGTTATGAACAAAAATAAAATTTAAACCTTTGGGGAACTTAGTTGACAATGGTTAAATGTTGTTACAAAGTTAAATGTTGTTAATACCAGTAACAAAGTGTGATTAGTTCTATGAAAACCCAGTAGTGTGGTTCATGTATAAAGGGGGAGTGGAACCAGGGAGGAGATGGGGTGCCAATCTTTGTGCAGGGGCAGAGAAACTTCCAGGAGTATTCCATCATAGAACACAACCACAACTTGGATCAAGATTGGAAGAGAGACCAACCAATGGGAGGTGAGAATTCCAAAATGATTGGCCAAGACTGCACCAACTTATAAGTCAATCAGCAACGGAGAAATAGACCTGTCACAGCACGGATCCTGAACGCCCCAATCAGGAGACAAGAGAGAGACTTGAAAAGGCCTGGGGTGTCTAACTCCCGCGTCTTTCCTGGGAGCCGCTTTCCCTGGAAACACCCCTAGGTTACAATTACTAAGCTGTTGAAACAGTATCTGGACCAGCCCGAGGTTTTTGCTTCCAGTTGTTCATTTTGTAATAAACAAGCTTACTTTTTTAATCAACATGCCTCCTTTTTGTTAGTTTAAAGTTTCTTTCTAAGCCTGTTTGCAACATGTACTGTGGACTATGGAGAGGATCTTGCAAAAGAATTTGCATCAGGATAAAGAGAAGGGGAGAATGAAACAAGGTCTTTGCTTGACATAAGCACAAGCAATTCACAGAAGTAAACGAGTACTTAGCACAGATATACATAACTACTTAGCACCAGTTAGCATAAGGAAAAGCTGGAGGGCCAAACCTGACAGGAGAGTGACTTGACAAAAAGCTTTAGACATAGTCTACCAGAAGAACTAAGGGCAAGTACGGAATCAGCCCTGTGCAGGGAAACCATGAGGAGGAAGTGCTGCTTTAGGGCATGAACACTGCTCCTGGACAGCGCCTGGGCATTAGCTTCGAGGACAGGAATCTGACAGAATGTATTTCTAACCTCCTGCCTATCGAATCACCGCAGCAGGGTAAAGATGGATGGTATTTTTGATACAATTCCTACATAAACGCACTGAAATTGATACATGGCAGAGAAGCGTGTTAGTGGGGTGCAGCCCCCTGCCCTCCCGCCAGATCAATAAAAGGGCTTTTAGGGGACAATGCATTTGTCTGCTGATTACTTTGAATTAGGGAGGCCCCTCAGGACTGCAGTATCCTGAGGGAACACCATTGGCCTTGACCTGTAGGCACCTGCAAAAGCTAAAAGTCAGCTGCCTCAGCTTTCAGAGCCTCTCTGGGCCAGCATCCTGACGTGGATGCAGGACTGCTGCCAGGCACTGCTGGGACCCAGCGGGACAGGACCGGCTGTCTCGTGTCCACGTAGCACCCCTGACACAGCCAGGGCTGTCCTGAAAGCAGACAGACGCTCCCATGTCAGCAGAGAGGAGTAAGGAGCACTGGGCTCCTCTCAGCTGGGCTCACCACTGTGCTCCAGTGGGAGGGGCAGACAGGCCACCCACCTTCAGGGCATCCCCTGCATCAAAAGGACGTGCATTTTGGCCTTTTCGTCCCTTCACCCCAGAAGCAGGCCTGACATCTCCTCCTCTGGAGTGGAGTTTTTCCAGTTCTGATGTCATCTCACGCTTGGCCAGCGCCTGAGATGAGCTGCAATGGCTTGTGATACCACTTCCACGCCAAGCACAGCTCCATTGTCTATTGTTCCTCTTTCACAGGTTAACTTCCCTTCGATTGACCAACCCATTGTTTCTTTTAAGGGTCAAATTCACAGTAATTTCACAATAAGGTTTCCTTCATTGTCTGTTCTTCATTACCTGCCTGATGTGCACAACAGCAGACCAAATACGGCAGGGCCTTAGACACGATTTCAGTCCCTGACACACAGGCTCCTTGTCCCACTGCCGGCCTTCCGTGTGCTCGGCAAGATCTGCAACTCCACAGTGTTGTGGAACTGCACCTTCAGCACAGGCACCTTTCCAGCCTGATCTGCCCTCGTTGCTCTGTGCGTGTGCACAAAACACGGCGTGGAAGAGAACGGCAGCAGGGGCCTGTGTGTCCAAGGGCTCGGGATTTGTGTCACTTCATCTCCACAGAGATGCAGGCAAAGTGAAAAAGCCAAACTGTTTATTAATAGAAGACAAACCAAAGGGATGGGGTGGGAGGGAAAAATGGGATGGGCAGGATCTGAGGGCTAGAGGGAAAGAGCTGTCAACAGGGAGGGAGAGTGGAAGGGAAAAAAGGGGATGGGCAGTGTCTGAGGGCTGGAGGGAAGGAGCTATCTATAAGCAGGGAGAGGGCTGAAGCCCTGCAGGTTTCCCACAGGGTCAGCTGTGCCAATCATCAGCTGTGCCTGGAGCTCCAGCTGGTCTCTTCTGGTCTCAAGGTAGTCTCATCTTCCATGGCATTTGGAGGCCTGATGCAGACACTGGTTCCTCTGAGCCACTTCTGCAGCTCTTTCACTGAATGTATCATGAACTACTATGTTTGTCTGGGAAGGACTGTAATCTCTCCACAGGGCCTGAAGGGCTGGAAGAGAGAGGGACAGAGCCCCGGTTAGAGCCAGGATCTGTGGGAATCCTAGCAGACCTTCCTGCGAGGTCCATCCCACCCAGCTCTAGCCATGGCCACAAGAAAAAGGGGGTGTCAACTGGATCAGCCTCCCATGAGTCTGACCCTCCGAGATCCTGAAATCTCTCTGTGCTCTGCCCATGCCAACTCTCATCCACACAAGGAGCAAAGCCCACCACAGCAAAAACAGGGATTGCAGCTCCCTGCCCAAGCATCGCACCTCCCCTGCCAGCCCCCGCTGTCAGTCCGCAGCCCTCACTCACCCTGACTGAGGGCATGGAGCTTTCCCTGCTGCCCCCTCGAGCTGCGCTCGGCCATCCCTGCGAACACAGAGCCTGTCACGGCCCAGCGGCACAGCTCCCTGCCAGCGGCGCTGCCAGCCCAGTGGCCACACGGCCTCGTGGCCCGGCAGGGCTCAGCCCGGGCCCTTGCCGCACGCTGCCGCCCAAGGGCACGGCTGCCGGAGGGTGACAGCAGCGCCCAGGCCAGGCGGGGCTCCGTGGCGCCGGGCCCGGATGGCGCTGCCGGGGCAGAAGGCGGGGCTGGGGCCGAGCTGCCCGGCGGGGCAGGGAGGGAGCCCGGGCTCCTGGCTCACCCATGAACCTGACGGCCGCCTCTCGCAGGGGCCCCTGTGGGCTCTGCAGGTAGGGCCGGGCCCGGCGCAGGTGCTCGGCCGCTCGGCTCCTGTCCTCTGCCAGCTGGAGAGAGCGGCAGGAGGGAAGGGTTGGCGTGGGCTCAGCCCCTGGGCCGGGCACTCCCTGCGCCCAGCCCCGGCCTCCCCTGCCCGCACAGCCCTGAGGCCCGGCCAGCAGCCGCTGGCGCCGGGCTCTGGAGGGGGCAGAGGGCCGGCTGCTGCCCGGGGAGCCGCGGTGCCACCCCGCAGCCCCGCTGGGCCGGGGCTCCATCGGCACCCGGCTGGGACCCACGGGAGCCTGGAGAAGAGCCCGTGCGGCCTCTGGCTGCAGCAGCGGGCAGGGGCACAGCTGCCAGCCCACACACTGAGCACTGTGCCCATGGGGCTTCTCCAGCCTGAGCCTGGGCCTTCCAGGCCATCCTTACCAGGACCTCAGCAAACTTCCACAGATGCTCCTTCTCCAGCAGCTGTTCGAGATTTCTCCTCTTCAGAAACTTGGCTGCACAATGCAGCGTTTCCCGAGAGGCCTGGAGAGCAGCAGAGACCCCGAGATGGCCCCACAGCCCAGGGCACAAGACCTTTGTCCCTGTGCCAAGGCCTGGAGGAGGCTGCAGCCCGCCAGGCGCCAGGGAGGAGGCAGCTGAGCCCCCTCCCAGCATCATAGAAATGCTCACCTTTGCCACGTGCCAGTTCTCATCATGACAGTAGATGAAAAGTGTGTCCAGGCTCTTGTTCACAATTGTCTTCAGGGACTTTTTTCCCTCATCCACTACCAAGTCCATCACCTTACAGAAGAGTTGAATGGAGAGCAACTGCACATGGCTGTTGTCCTAGAGGAAAGGAAAAGACCTACACCAGCTACTCCAGGCCCACCTGGGCAAAGGCCTGAAAATCCACAGGGCACAAACTTTCTGGGAAGCACCCAATGCCTGTGGATGCAGAACCTTACGTGGTCAAAGAGCAGCAGGAGAGCCTCAGCCAGCTTCGGGGCAGTGGTGCTGGATACCAGGATGTCTTTGTGCTGGAGCACATTTGTGAACACACGGAGGCTCATGCTGACCACCTCTCTATCTTCATCCCCCAGCAGCTGCAGAAGGCTTTGAGACACGCTACACATTCTTCTGGCCTGGGTGGAACACAAGGCTGTGCTGGGAAGCCATGGACGGCTGCACGGCCAGCAGCGCCCTGGCACTGCAACCCCACCCTGCTGCTGCAGGGCCCACAGGCCAAAGGCCTGTCCCAAAGCACTGGGGCAGGTGAGGCAGGAGAGCTGGGAGCAGCTGCCTCAGCTCCTGAAGCCCTGCCAGCCCAAGGGGCTGCTTTGCCCGGCGCAGCTTCAGCCGCTGCCCCCTTCTCACCATCGAGGGATCCTTGCTGAGCACCACGAGGCCTCTGAGCGCCAGGTGACGCCTCTGACTGCATTCACTCCGGAGGTACCTTGACATGATCTTCAGGACGCTGCCACCACATTTACTCATGTCCAGGCGCTCGAGGACCTGAAAGGCACAGGGCAGTGACAGGGGACCCAGGCACCAGGAACCCAGAAGCGCACAGGGCTGGGCCCAGGCAGCAGCACAGGGCGTGGGCACTGTCCTGGCAGCTGTGGCTACGAGAGGGCAGAGAGCTGGGAGGCAGCTCAGCGAGGCAGCGCTGGCCAACAGGCTCACCTCCACAAGGAATGCCAGGAAGGGCAGATCCCAGCACGGCTCCTCCCTGCTGAGCTGCCGGAGCAAGTGGAGCGTGATGCAGGAACAGAAGGGGACCAAGACATTGCACATCTCCCTGGCAGGAGGAAAAAGGCATCAAGACCCTGAGGTGGGGAGACCAAAACTCTCCCAGCACTGACTCACAGAGCTCTGGTCTTTCCCCAGCATCCCTGGAGGGGATGTGGGCCCTCTGAGAGGCAGCCCCTTCTGGGCACCCTCCTCTCCCAGCCTTTTCCAGTCTCCTTGGCCATCCCTCGCTGACGAGGCCCTCTGGCCCATGAGCACAGGGACTGTGTGGGGCACAGGGCACAAATGCTGGGGGCAGTGAGCAGAAGGGGGTCTCACCTGGCCAGCAGACCCACGGCATAGTGCTGGGTGTGAGCACACAGCATCATGTCCCAGCCACCCTTGCGCTCCATAGCCACCACCACATGGTCACACTGCAGTCGGCAGAGCAGATCCTTCATGGCCTGCACTGCAAACCTGTGTGCAGAGCAAAGCCCAGGTCACACTGGGAGCACTGCCGCTGGCCACAAGGGCACGGGAAGGACAGGAGGACTGGGACCTGTTGGGCTCGTAGGGAAGGCGGTGTTTCGCCTGGCATGCACTCCAGAAGTTATCAACTTCCTCTGGTGGCATCTGCTGTGTGGTGATGACAACATGGGAGAGCAGAGCCACAAACAGTTGCCCAGAATAAGGGATCATGGCCTTGTTGCACTCAGGCACAATCACCCAGATCACCAGAGTTGCCTGCAAAAGAAGCAGCCCAAGGCAGCGCTCAGTGCCGAGGTGTCCATGGGGCAGGGCCCAAGGGCAGAGGCAGGGGGAGCAGCGGGCCTGGTGCCCCCTGAGCCTGCCCCTAGGCCAGGTTTCAGCCCAGCGCCTGAGGGGTGGAGAGGATGGTGAGCTGCTGGAGAGGTGACCTGGGGCTGAGCAAAGGCCCAGAAACTCACAGCCAGGGCAAAAAGGTCCTTGTTGTCCCCATCGGAGGTGCACATTCTGTGCAGAGGCCAGTCCTCCATCACACAGAGCAGTGTTGGCAGCGCTTTCTCCAGTGCTGGTCCCGATGAGCCTATGGCTCTCCACATCATTGCAGCAGCTCTGTGGGATGGCAGCTCTGTGTCAGGGGCATCTCAGTCACAGCACCATGCCCTGTGCAGCTGTGGGGGCCCAGGTGACAGAGGCCTGGTGCCCTGAAGGGCAGGGGGGGAGCATTGGCAGCAGGCTCAGGAAACAGAGGGGCCCGAGGGTCCTGGGCCTCTCTGCCTGTCTGGCAGAGACCATTGGACAGGCTGTGCAGGGCCACGGGCCCTAAAGGCTGCTGAGCCCTGAGCTCTCAAGGCTCGTGGGCCCCGTACCTGTCACACGTTGGGGCACAGCGCAGGAGGGTCAGCACCACGTCAGCAGGGTGTTCTTCTGCCAGCCTCACAATGTCCATTTGCAGCCTGGCATCCACAGAGACGTGGGACATGAGACTCTGGTGGATGTTCTTCACCTTGGCTGGCACCTGGAGGAGGCATGGGGGAGACTTGGAGCGCTGTCCAAAGGAACAACTTCCCCAGCTTCCCCCAAGAAGTGCTTCTGTTCCCACCACACTGTGCTGGCCTCAAAGGCTGAGGGGGCCCAGAGACCATGGCTTGAGGGGACACACCATCCTGGGAGGCCTCCAGGTGTGGACCCAGGCTGCTTACCTGCTGCTGCTGGTGAGAAGAAACACAAGGCTCCTTGAAATAGTCAAATATGAGTTCCTGACTCAGAGTGGGAGTGGGCGTGGTGTCAGTATTTGCAAGGCCCTGAGTCTCTACGCTGTTGGCGTTTGTGATGGCCACATCCTCAGTCACTGCCATGTCAGCTTTTGCCCTGTGATCGTTCATTGCAGCCTCAGAGTCTTCTGAGTGCTCCAGTGAATCTGGGCTGGTGTCAGTAGTTGTGATGCCCTGAGTCTCTTCATTGTCGTTGTTTGTGATGGCCACGTCCTCAGTCATTGATGTGAGAAGAGCCTTTGCCCAGGTTTCAGTCTCTGAGGTCTCAGCGTCTTCTGAGCGCTCAGCTGAATCTGGGCTGCCATCGGGCTCTGCCTGGAGCTCGGTCAGCCCCGAGTCAGGCTCGGCTGCGCCCTCAGCTGCTGTGCTGCCGGTCTTCCTACGCTGAATGCGCAAGAACTGCCGGAACATCTGCAGGAGAAGAAAGGCCAGGGAAGCCCGGGATGTTCCATGGAGTGCTCCAAGCGTGGTGCTGGGCTGAGCAGTGACAGCAGGCCCAGCCCAGTTGGGGATGGCTGCTGGTACCTTCAGGCTTTTGCGGAAGCGGCCACGGGCGGGTTCCTGCTCTTGTGTCCGGTCCAGGGCTGCATCTGGCAAAGAACAAGCGCAGCCAGAGCTGAGGGGCTGCGGGAGAGGCCGGAGAACACAGCCCAGCCCTGCACTCCCCAGGCAGGGAGAGCCCCAGAATGCCCCAGGGGATGGAGCACGGCCACGGCGGGGTGTCTGCCCGGCCCCTCCTCCATCCTGTCCATGGGCCTGTCCCCAGGGGATGGGATGGGATGGGATGGGATGGGATGGGATGGGATGGGATGGGATGGGATGGGATGGGGCCAAGCTGACTGCAGCCATCAGCCCTGTGGCTCAGCTCTGCCACTCACCATCCTGCAGTGTCTGGAACTGCTTCGCTTCTTCATGCTGTTGTGCTGGGTCAGCTCCAGGGTGTTTCTTTTTTTTCCCCCTAATAACTTTGAACACACTGAGAAATCTGTCTGCCATGCCAGAGTCTGGACTTGAGGGCACCTTGAAGGAAGATGGAAGGGTGAAGTTCTGAGTCAACAAGTCGTGTAGTTGTGCCTTGAAGGCATCTGAGGCAGAGAAACCTCAGGACGGCTGCAGGACAGCAAGTCCTGCACTCTGGTCTTGAGGGCTCCTGCCACAATGACAGGAGACTCCTCGTAAGGCTTGTGGTCACCAATTCCCTCAGTCTGGCCTCGCAGGCACCTGCAAAAGAAAAGCCTCGGGAAGGCCACGGGCTGCCAAGTCCCACAGTCCTGCCACGAGGTCACCTGCAGGAATAACGCCTCGGAAAAGCTCCGGGTCAGACACGAACAAGCGCGCTGTGCGAGGGCTCCTCACGGCACCGCTCTGTCCTGTCCCGTCCCGTCGCCTGCTCCGAGCACTGTGGCGTGCTCTTGTCACCGCCAGCTCCTATGTCACCACGTGTCACAAAGGGAGGGCCCTTGGACACCCTGGCCTGTTCCATGACACGGTGACCGTGCTGCAGCGTGTCACAAAGGGCCCTTGCACACACTGCCACCTGCCCTGGGGCCACCCCCAGCCCCACCCAAAGTGGCCCAGGCTGGAAGGAATCCCTGGCCCCAAGTGTCTAAGAATGCCCAACAGGATCTTTAGGAACAACTCAAACCATCAGCAAACCCTGCCGTGTTCTGTGGGATCAAGTAGCTCCAAAATTTGCAAACTTCTCAAATTAATAGCGATTGCCGGAGAATGTGAATGATTTGGAAGTTTGTTCCTACCTAAAAGCAGCAACTCATTTGCCTTAACACATTCCATTGGAAGTCCCTTTTGAAACATAGCACTATACAGAGGCAAAAAGAAGGCCATTCTTTGGTGTGCAAATGGTTTTCGATGAAGGGATGATAATATCGTAATTCTCTTAAGGAATAAAAGCTCTCAAGGAATGAAAGTCCACTCAGTGGTACAAAAGTAGCCCAGACAAATGAGTAGATGGACAAAGGGCTCGTCCTCCCCCAGTACAGATATCTAAGTGGCCAATAAAGTACATCTCTCCCATCTTGTTCCTTGCAGGAGAATCAGGACCATGAAGAGAAATAGTCACAGATATTCCTTCTGGCCTCCATAAGCAAAGCTGTGCCAAACCACAGATGCTGCCTTCAAGCTGACTCAAATTCCAGCCTAGACCTCTCACCTTGCAGACAACTCCTTCCCCAACACGCTCCCCAACACCAACCCCCTGCAAACACCCGCAGAGAAGCCCTCAACAGCCTGCCAGGACTGTCCCCACTCCTCTGAAGAGCTTTCCCACCCTCCAGCAGACCCCCTGGTTCCCTGTACGTGCTGTGGGATGGCACTCGGGAGCATCCGCTCCAACGCCTTCCCTGGCAGCAAGCTCAGGCTGCCAGGCCTATGGATCCTGGCTCATCCTTCCCACCGAGCCTTCCTGTGCACGGCTGCTCCATTGGCACATCTGCGCTCAACTCGGACTTCTCCACTCAGCCAGGGCTGCTGGGAAAGGATGGAGAGCAGCCTGGCAAGCTCTTTCTCCAGCTCCCTCTTCCCTCTCGGGGGAGGTAGAACATTCCAGAGGAAAGCAACTGGTGCCGCAAGGAGTGGGCGGCATCAGGCAGCTCTGGGGAGGCCCCTCAGGACTGCAGTATCCTGAGGGAACACTGTTGGCCATCCCCTGCGTGTATCTGCAAAAGCTTAAAGTCAGCTGCCTCAGCTTCCAGGGCCTCTCTTGGCCAGCATCCTGACGTGGATTCAGAACTGCTGCCAGGCACTGCTGGGACCCAGCGGGACAGGACCGGCTGTCTCGTGTCCACGTAGCACCCCTGACACAGCCAGGGCCGTCCCGAAAGCAGACAGACGCTCCCGTGTCAGCAGAGAGGAGCAAGGAGCACTGGGCTCCTCTCAGGGTATCTCAGCTGGGCTCGCTCCACAACACGCCCCCATTTTAAGGCCTGCTGATGCCCAGCTGCCAGAAATGCCTACCTTGTGCTCTCCAAGATGCACAGGGAGAGTCAATGAGCAGGACACATGGGGAGGCAAACCTTCCAAGCCTTTCTGAGGCCAGGAGCACACCAAGATCAGCCAAGACTCTCCACGCTGCCTGGCCCACCCAGCCCAGCTCTGGGCTGGCCCTGGGCCACAGCAGCTCCCACCAAGCAGGAGGCAAATGCGTATTGCTGAGAGTCGAAACACAGCTGTCTTGGTTTGGAAAGACAGGTGTCTGCTAAGGAAGGTGGGAGCCTCCCCTGAAATGGAAAAATGTAGACCTCTTCCCTCTGAATTGTTAGAAGTTTGAAATTAAGGGGGGCTCTTGGGCAAAAATATGGGAGCAGGAATAACAGTTCTTTACTAGGGAAGAAATTAAAAGATAAAATAAACAATGCAGTGAACTAAAACAACAGGAACAGAGTCAGAATACAACCTGACACCCTGTTGGTCAGGTTGTTGGTAGCAGTGCAATTGGAATTGTGGCTGCAGTCCTCCTGGAGTGTCAGGTGTGGTTCTGTTGGAGTAGTGATCTTGTAGAAAAGGGTGCAGTCTTCCTCTGAAGAGGCAGTGGAAGAGGCAGCTGTTCCTCTGGGAAAATCCAGCGCAAAAAAGCTGTGCTCCTGGGCCAGAATTTCAAGCCTATATTTGCAGGTAGGAATGCTTGGCTCCTCCCTCTGGCCAGAGCCTCTCCCAATGGGAAGTTAGAGTTCTTATCAGTCATGCAGTGACACTCAATGGCCCCTTATCAGCAGATGTCTCCCCATAAGGAAGGATTGATTGTGGAAGAGATAAGGAACAAGTGCCCACTTAACACAAGACAACACAAGACAATTTGCCTTACAGATGGCAAATAGAATACATCTTGCTTTTTCCAGTCTGGGACAACAGCAGCCAGGGAAGATGTGAAATGTGAGTGTGTAAAGGCCCTTGAATTCACAGCTCCCAGAGAGAGCTTTGCTGCTCACAGCAGGACAGAGATGGTTCTGCTCACACCTCTGTTCAAAGGGGGGTAACACATCCTGCTGCAGGTGCTTGGGTTGTTCTCTGCAGCTCCAGGTGGATGCCAAAGCTGCTCTTCACAGCCTTCTTCCTGCCCCTCTGCCAAGTGCAATGGGCCTTCAAGGACTGAAAGGAGCACAGAGAGCCAAAGGGGGACACTTGCAGCTGCCTCACTGGGAGCTCCCTGGGGAAGCACTTTCCTTGAGAAGCAAGCCCCCTTCCTCCAAAGGCGTTTCCCTAAATGTGCAGCTTTTCCGGGGAACACCAACACAGCCTTAAGAAACGCTGGCAAGGCTGAAGGAGTTCAGGTCCTTTCAGGACAGGCACTCCAGCTCTAGCTCGTATTCCCCCAAGTGCTTTTCCAGATGAAGGTTCAGACCTGCAGCCCCAGGCCCTCTACCAATAGAAGCTGCTCACTGCCTCTTTGTGCCGGATCAGTCCGTGTCTCACAAACGGGATGGGACCCTGACTGGTTGCAGACTTAGGATTTATTATCTGTCTGTATCATACAAGCAAAAAGTAAGAGACACAGGAAAATAACAACATCCATGCAAACACAGATCAGAGGCAAGATGGCAGCCCATGCAAAGCCTTTTTCTACATATTCTTTGAATCAATAGCAGAAAAGAAAAGGTGTAAATGCATTATACTCTAACCAGTTACAAAAGGACCCATGTGGGTTTAACGTTAACAAAAGGACTTCTATGAACCACAAACAATACACAATTATTCACTCTTTAAGATGGAAACTTTTTCTATCTTTGCAAGGCATATATCTAGGACTTCTCACATCTTGAGCTATCAATAAGTTCTTGTTCTTTCTTGTTCCTCGTGATAAATATCAATGTATTCACTTGGTTCTTAACTTCCTAGCTTTCTCATGAGAAGGTTTATAAATTTCCCAGCCTTTCTCAGCTTTAGAAAGTGTCTTTTACCTTTTTATATTCCTACAGATGTGGACTTGGGGATGCCAGTGCTCCCCAGGGCATTTCTGTGCGCCTTGGAAAACATTGAGTGACTTTTCCAAACAGTTTATAATCTGTGGGTTTGGCATTTGTCTGTTTCACTTGGATGGCATGAGCCTGCTCTGCTTGGCACCGTGCCTTTGTTAAACAGCTGAGGCAAAGGTTAGTGCTAATTTGACAGGGTTTGGGATTGGGTCCAAGACAAAAATGGTTGTGTGTGGCTTGGTGTGACTTGAAGAGTTGGGAGCTCCTGGTTTTTGGATGCCAGGTACCTCTAGAACCTGTTCAAAGAGAAGTGTTTGCCATGCGTGAAGCTTGTCAACTCCCCCCAGCGTAACCCAGTCTGAGAGAGCAGATCTGGCTCTGGGGTTGTTACCAATAACCTTTTATTTTCAGTGCTAAATCTATGCCAGAGGCAAGGGATGTGTTTTTGTCTCCATGGCTGCCTTGCCGTGCTTTTCTTTGGGAATGTGATGGGCAAAAAAGGGAAGAGATTAGATGACTTTGCTCCTTCTCCCTTCTTTCTCCTGCTGGAATTTTTTCCTCCATTGCAGGGCTTAGGAACCTCCTTGCAGAGGCAAGAAAGCCAATCCATAGGGGGGTGCTCTTGGGGATGTATGGGGCACATCCTGATTCATTGATGCTGGAGGCTCTACTGATCCTGTCTGGCATCTTCCCTGGCTGAGTGAAAGCCTTGCAGTCTTTGGGGATCACACCAGCAGCAGGAACCCTGCAGTGCTCTGGCTGGTTCAGGACAGAGCTGGATTTTCCCTTACTGTCTTAAGAATTACACACAGCCTCTGTCCCAGCACTTTGAAAATGTAAGTGACAACCACACCTGCTCCAGCAGATGCCTGGGACTTACCTGGTAATGCAGATGGCTTTTGCCACGGTCTTTTTCATAGAATTACAGAATCATTAAGCTTGGAAAAGACCTCTGCAATCACCAAGTCCAACCATTAACCCAGCACTGTGAAGCCCACCACTAACCCATGTCCCTAAGCACCACATCCACATGTTAATTCCCATTAATTGTGCAAGATGCACTGCAGGAGATTGGAAAAACTGGGCACAAACAGCAAATGTGAATTGTCTTATTAGCCAGTTACTTTTGTTTTGTGGGTATATTATCGATTGGATACATGTTGGACCTGTTTCCTTTAATCCCATTAATTTGTGGTCTCAGCTGCTTTGTGTGGGAGTCTGAACTGCTCCATTAGAAGGAGTGTGTTAAATGGGATGAATTAGCCAGCTTTTAATACAGCTCGTCACCTGCTTTGTCCTGCCTGGCAGCCAGCGGGTCTCTCTTCCTCCTGCCAGCCACTGTTTCCAGTCCATCGTAGCCATTGGCCCCTTGGAGACCTGGCTTCAGCAGGCTGAGGGATCCGTAGCTCCGGGGGGGATTCCAGAGGGTGGCATCTCCCCATCTTGTTTCAAGCAAGGGGATGTTTCAGGAGTGACCCCTCCTTCCCATGAGGTTTCCTGTGTTGTAAATGAGCTGGGATATGGTTAAAATGTTGGGTTTTCCCTTCCAAGTCAAAAAGTGACTGGGAATAGTCTCTGTACCCTTGGTGGTTGCATGGGCCTGGAGTCCTCTACCTGGAAGTGCTTGGGTTTCTCTTGGGATTGCTCCCAGTCCTGATGCCTCTTGGCAGTTTGAGAGAGGATGAGTTCAGAGACCTGTTTGAAGGAGGAGAGCCACAGGAATAACATGGCCCCTGGCTGTGGATGGTGAGGACTGGGCTGGATATGACCACCAGCTGCTCCACACCACCAGTCCTTTGGTGGCAGACAACATCTCTTTGAGTTTCCTCCCCTCTCTCCATGCTCCAGACCTTCTCCCCAGGTCAGGTGTGTCCCATGGGAGACAGCTTCTGGAGGATTTTTGAGCTCAGCTCTGCAAAAATGGACTGCTCTGTGTTTGAGAGAAGGGGAAGTGAGCACCTTTGGTGGGAGATTAAAAGCCCCTTGCTAAGATCAGTGGGAGAGGTGAAGAAATTTTGCTGGAAAGCACAAAATGGGTATTTCCTGCTGGATTCTGAAAGCCACAGCAGCTCTCCCCAGCTTTCCCTGCAGATACTGCTGGTGGATGCTGTGGGAGAGAGCTGGAGACCAGATGCTCTCAGGATGTGCATGCTCTCAAAAAGTTCTGTGCCCTTTTAGAGCTTTATTTTGGAAGAACTTGCTTCTTTTTGAAATCCCCTGCCAGCCTGCCTCATTTCAATGCTTTCGAGAGGAGTCAACCCTTCAAAAGAAATAACATTTTAAATGAGAATCAGTGTTTCATTTTGAAACTATTATACTCCATGAAGTGCAAATTGAAGCCATGTGGTCTCGATGGGATTTTTTTTCCTTGAGCATCACTCGGCTATCATGTGAGGAGGCTTTTTGCTTGGTGTCTCCAAGCAAAGATTCTGTTGAATCTCGTCTTTCCCAACCTTTCCCAGAGGTCTCACATCCCCTGAGCAGGCTGGTCTGACAGCACAGGATGGAAAAGAGCAGAAGCCACGGCTGATGGATAAGGTGGAGATGCTGCCTGAGCATCTCCAAGGAGTACTGAAGGTTTGAGGGAACAAGAAGTATCCCAGCTCTGCCAGCGATGGAGATGGAGGCTGACTCTGCTCCAGAGCACCCTCTCCACTGCTATTTGTGTCACCTTGTGCAAGACCTGCAGCTAGTTACCCTAACCCTACTGTATCCATACCTTGGTTGATGAAAGCCTCCACGGGTGGGTACTTGTTGACACTCGGGCTCCGGGTGTAAATACATCCCAGGGATGCTTTGATTCCAAATTAGTTTTGAATTCAAGCATGCCAATCCATCACATTTGCTGCAAAGCAAAATGTCCCAGATCAGCAGTTGCACATGAAACTGCTTTAGATTCCAAATTTGGTTTTGAACTTAGTGTTACCAGGGAAGAAACCCAACAAACCTTCAAAACATTTCAGTGGTGAAGTGAGAGCTTCTGCCAGGGAGAAAATTAAATGTATGGTCAGACTTGGGATGGTTTGAGGTTCTTCCTCATATCCAGCTTTCAGAGGATCTTTTCCCTTTGGATCCAGCACCATCTGACAGCCAGGGCTGAGATGGGGCAGGCAGTGCTCTCTGCTGGGATGTGAATTACACGGGGGGTGTGAGCTCAGTCGGTCCTCAGGGAGCTGCATGAGCTGCTGGTGGTGGTGGCAGATGTGGGGTGGCTCCTACACAGGAGCTGCTTTGAGCTTTTCTGTGATTTTCCTTTTTTTTGTGTGAGCTGGCACAAAGACATGTCTTGAAAATCATCCTTTTGCTGGCAGGTGAGCTTGGATTGAGTTTTTTCAATGATAATCAGCAGATAAAGGATCATGCTGGAGATTTGCCTGGGAGCCCCTGTCCTCATTCCTGTTCCCTGAACAACTGGTTCTGTGGGAGTCCTGTGATGCTTGAGGTCCCACAAGCAGGGCAGCAGGAGGTTTCATGCTGGCTGCACCCAGGGGTGTTGCCTTGAAGGCATCCAGTGCTGAAGCATGAGGCAGCTCCTGAATCAGCCTAGGGAGGTCATGGCAGCAAGTCCTGGGAGCTGAGAGCTCTCAGGTGTCACTGGGAGTACCATGGCCGCCAGCTCTTGATCTGCTTCCAGGCAGCCAAAGGTGGAAGGGAGAAAACAAGTATGGGTGCTTTGATGGCATCTGAGGTGCTTTGGGAAGCTTTGTTTCTGTCATTCTCTAACCCTGAAGGGCAGCGGAGCAGACAGAGCACCCCAGTGGGGTGGCTTGGAGCCAACTCCAGCTCTGCCAGGCTCTAACCAGAAGCCTCCTGGCTGTGTTGGGTGGTGTTCTCCAGCCTGGGCAGCAGAGAAGCACTCAGCCCCCCTCTGTCCGTTGCATCTCTGCCTCACACCCTGGCAGGAGTGAGGTTTCCCAGAAATGAGATCAAGCAGGGGAAAGAATCTCTTGGAGGAAGCCTCAGGCAAGCTGGGCATGGCTCTGTAAGTGGGCTCTGTGCCAGTTCCCACTGATGGTCACATCTTCCTCCACACTGCGCTGGGTCCACGGCATCCAGTAGCTGCATGAGCAGCCCTGGGGTGGGAAGGAGAAGTGGGAGGCTCCTGCCTTGCCTCTTCCACACTGATTTCTTGCCTTCTCACTTGCAGCTACAGCTCCAAACGTTGGCAGCTGCATGGATCAGCCCAGACCCCCAGGAGGGGACAGATGGACAGAGCCGCAGGGTGACAGGGAGCTGTTTCCTGAGGGGGAGCTACTGCTGCAGGTATGGTGCTGTGGCTTGGTCATTTGGGGTCTCCCCAAGCTGCTCTGGAGCTTGTGGTCGCATCTGTGGAGCGGGAGGAGACCCTGCCTTGCCCAGAGCTGCTTCACTGTGATTCCTGCAGGCAATGAGTTCCTGGGGACAGAGACCAGTGGCACTGCCTGGCTGGGATGGGTCCAGATCCCCATTCCCACCATTCCCTCTCATCCCACAGCAATTTGCTGCCCCTTTGATTATATTACATCTCATGGACGTAAGCTCCATCCCAACCAAGAGGTTCAGGGATGTCATATGGTGGTGTAAGGATTGATCCCTGAGTAGTTCCCAAGGTGCTGGCTTGGTTCATTATCTTTAGCAAAGGCCAAGAGGAGAATGTTGAGAGCTGTGAGACAAAACATCCCCCAGGAACTCCTTGCCTTACCTGGGGCATTGTGTGAACTCTGGAGGGATGAGTTCACAGCCTGCCTAGGATGGGAAAAGCCCAGCTTCAGTTTGTAGGTTTTGGGGGAGAAAAGAAGAGCACTTGGATGTTGGGCAACAGTGGTGGACAAAACCAGTGGGAAATGAGAGCTATGCTTTGTAGAAAGGCCACGTGTGTCTCATGAAACAGCTGACAGTGAAGCTCGGAGCACGAGGGCCTGGTGAATCAGCCTCCCACAGTGCTGCTGCTTTGGGCTGCCATCTATAAATGTCAGCTGGAAGGGCCTGGCATGGAAGGTCACATGGAAAGGCTGACTGCTGAACAAGCATCTGGGCACATCAGCTGAGGAACATGCTTACTGGGGCTGCAGGACGAGTCTGTGCAAGACCTTCAATCATTCTGTGTTCTTGGCATCTCCCATGCCTGGCCTTTCACAGAATCCCAGAATGGCTTGGGTGTGAAGGGACCTTAAAGGTCATCTTGTGATGAGCTGCCATGGGCACAGACACCTTGCACTATCCCAGGTTGCTCCAAGCCCCATCCAGCCTGGCCTTGGTCACTTCCAGGGATCCAGGGGAACCACAGCTTCTCTGGGCACCCTGTGCCAGGGCCTCACCACCTTCTCCAGCTCTCCTATAGGCTTTCTGGGCCTTCAGTCCTCTTCTCCCACCTCTCCAAACACCAGCAGATGAATGCTTGGCTCTCTTTAAGCCTGGCTTTGGTTGCTTCAGCCCTGCTCCTGCAGAGCCCTCCAGGCAGCAGGCAGTGTGAGCAGACCCCCAGCAGGAGCCTCCATGTGGGATTTGGGTGAGGCAGTGACTTCTGGGAGCTCAGTGTGACTGTTGGCAGTGAATCTTGGACTACACGAGGTCCCCCATGGTCCCAGCTGTGTGCCAGTGTGATGGTCACAGAGGAGCAGCTGGATACCAGGAGGGAGCCCGTGACTGCCCCAGCCCCAGCATCTCCTGAGCACTCCCCAGGACTGTGGACTTGGACCATATGATGGCAATTTGTTGAGCCATCAACATCAGAGCATTGGCAGGCTGGGGTGACTGAAGGCATCTGGAAAGCTTATGAGGTGTTACTGCGACAGAAATCTCCCCCGCTGAGCTGCCTGGTGGCTTTTTTTCCTCCCCACAAAGATCATTTTAAGCATATACTGTGATTTGCAGCAATCTCTGACTTGGGATCCCTCAGGGGGCTCCCAAACAGCACACAAAGGGAAGGGACTGGTCCCTCAGCAAGCTGGATCTGTACGCTAAGATTCCATTTCGGGTGTTCTTTCCCTAATTTCTCTCCTTCCATTCACTAATAAATTAAACACATCACAGTGAAGAACAGGGGGCATGAGTTACTATCTAGTGCAGTGCTTTGCTTTTGAGGAAAATCAGCCTGAAATGGACACCAGAATCATAGAATATGCAGAGCTGGAAGGGACCCACAAGAAGTGTCGTGTCCAAAGCACAGCCCTAGGAGAGTGGAGCTATTCCCAGCTGGAAAGGAGGACTCCAGATCCTCCATGAAACCTCTCCCTATCTGGTCCCTCCTGACGCAGGAGCTGCCCTGCAGTGAGAGGGGGTTCCATGGGAGGTTTGGAGAAAGTGGTCAGTCCAGCTTGGATCATTGCTTGTGCTGAGAAGAAGAAACTCCGCAGAAGAGAATCTTGCATGGTTACCAAGTGCTGTCCTTCTTTGTGGGGCTCCTTGTTGAGGAAGAAGGTCCCTTCCTGTCCCTGGATGCTGAAGAAACAGCTGGGGGATTTCATCGTTCAGCAGCGGGATTGAAGCTGGGCAGAGTAAGTTTGGACCGAACTTTTGCTTTCAGGCACTCAATGGATTTGCCATCGCCGCAACTGGAGATGGCTACATCTTCTACATCTCCCCTGCCGTGCGGGACTACTTGGGCTTCCACCAGGTGAGCACCATGTTTTCCTGGCTGGAAACAGATGGATGCAGTCCTGGTGTGGGAAGGAGGTGCAGATGGAGAGCAAAGCTTCCCAAAGGGCAGCAGCTCCTGTGGCAGGGGAAGGAGCTGGAGTTTGCCTGTTCTTTACACTCAGTCCTGCACTTTAGTGCCCAGGAAGGGAAACCTTCTGCCATGTCCTCCTCCCGACACCTCTGCCAGGCTGTCCAGGAGCAGACACTATTCTGTTTTGTCATTCCAGTCGGATCTCATCTACCAGAGTGTGTACGAGATGATCCATGCGGGCGACAGGGCCGTCTTCCGCCGCCAGCTGCACAGGACCCCACTGCATGCTGCTGACAGTGAGTGCCAGGGTGATCCCTGCAGGGGTTCACTTGAGCAGCTCTGATCCGTGAGCTCAGGGTGTGCAGCACAGTTTGGAAAGCTTCCTTTTGATTTTCCAGCTTTTCCCCCTGAGCAGCCGCTGCTTGCCAGACGCAGCGCCACGTCCAGCCCCCAGCACCTCCATGCTGAGAAGCAATCCTTGGTGGAGAGGAGCTTCACCTGCCGCTTCCGCTGCCTGCTGGATAACTCCTTGGGATTCTTGGTAATGCTGGGACACCCTTCTGCTCCTCCTGTGCCTGCAGAGTGTTCCCCCAGAGTCACTTGTGTCCCATAGGGATGAGAGCACAGCCAGTTCCCACCACCCTGTTTGCTTCACACCCACATTTTCTAATCCCTGTAAGGCCTTGAATTTCCACCACCATTACAGGGTGCCTGAAGTTCCTTCTTGGGCAGCAAAAGTCAGCAGCAGACAAGTCCCCAGTTGCTCTCTTTGCCATTGCCACACTCCTCCAGCCTCTCTCCATCCTGGAGCTCCAGACCAAAACACTGATCTTCCAGACAAAGCACAAGCTGGACTTCACTCCCATGGCCTGTGATTCCCGGTAAGGCATCTCTCACTTTCCCTGTGGCAAAATCCCTGGTGCTGGACAGAAAACTAGATCTGGTGGGGACAAGGAACACCTGACCCAGCTCCCATGGCCTGATGTTTTTGTCCCTCTACTGCAGGCCCCCAGTAACACAGGGAGCAGGTTAACAGGGCACCAGCACTTCTTGTCTGCTGTGGTTTGCGTGGTTTGTGGAACAGAGGATGCAGCTCAGCCCAGGGCGAGGTTGCACCATCCAGAGTGGGGGTCTGGCCAGTGAGGTGCAACTGTGGGGGATGCATCCCTGGTGTCACTGCACTCCTGTGCTGTTTCCAGGAGGAAGGTTGTCCTGGGATACACAGAAGTGGAGCTGTGCAGAAGAGGGTCCGGATACCAGTTTTTTCATGCGGCTGACATGATGCACTGCGCAGAGCACCATGTGAGAAGTGAGTGCTGGGGGACTGTTGTGGGGGTGTTTGTGGGGTCCCTCAAGGCTCTGGCTGTACTATTGCTCCTTGGTGCTGTCCGTCCCGGGGCTGGAGTAGCTGTGACAAAGGCTCTTCCTCCTGGATGAGCTTGGGCAGCTGGCAGAGAGACAGCACACTGCATCTCCTGCCCCCGTAGCACGGCCACGAGGTGATAGTCAACTTCGTGGCAACTTGCGTGTGTCATTGGTCTGCCTCCGTGGAGGAGCTCTGTCAGTGGCAGTTCTTTTGTGTCCCTGCCCCAGTGATGAAGACAGGGGAGAGCGGGCTGACGGTATTCCGGCTGCTGACCAAGAGGAGCAGCTGGGTGTGGGTGCAGGCCAACGCACGGCTGGTGTACAAACGATGATGCCCGACTGCATCATCGCCCGCCAGCGAGCCCTGTCGTGAGTATTGCTGGCCCCCTTCAGCTGCTCTGGGCTTGGGGGGCTGTCCGAGGCACACAGAGGCCATGAAGGTGGAGGAAAGGGTAGGTGAGGTTGGCACTTTGCAGCATTTGTCCTCCTGTAGTGTGAGTGAAACAGCTCTGAGGAGGTGGTTGTGGACATGCTCTTGCCTGAGAGCAGCAGCCCTTCCCTGAGCCATGCAGACCTCCCTGTGGGCTCCCCAGAGCTCTCTTTAGCCAGCCCAGTCCAGCCCCCTTTTACTCTAGAAAAGCCAGGGCAGGGCTGTGAGTTCCCCTCTTGCTGTCAGAAGGGAGGTTTTGCCTGGCCTGGAGGAGCTGCTCATGCTGTTTCCATCCCTTTTTGCCTCCACACCGAAGGAATGAAGAAGGGGAGGAACATCTCCAGAAGAGAAACTTGCCGCTGCCTTTCAGCTTTGCCACAGGGGAAGCAGTCTTGTGTGGGAATGACCTTCCTGGGTTCTTTGACTCGTTCCAAGCCAAGGAGGAGTTGCAGGTGCAAGCAAACTCCAAGTCAAGTCAGAGCAGCGCTTGGTAGACCCCAGCTCTCTCCTTGGGGCCATGATGAAGCAGGATGCATCCGTATACAATTCCCACGCTGATAACGTGCCTCAGGTCTCCCTGCTAGCTCTCATTCCTGAGCCTGATGGGCTGACTCAGAAGGAGGATGTCAGCAGGGCCAAGGAGGACAGCAACTCCCTCCTGGTGGTCATCGAAACCCTCTTTGAGAAGAGTGAGGTGGATGGAAACGTCTGCCAGACCCTAAAGGTGGACAGCACAGAGCTGCAGCAGTGGGAGGAGGATCTGCTCAGCCTGGGGGTAGAGGAGGAGCCACTAGCTCAGGGGCTTGGCCAGAGGCCGGGCACCAAGGTGACATCCTATATGGAGCAGATGCTCCCCAGGGAGGGTGTTGGAAAGAGCCTGGACTTCCCACACTGCCATGAGGAAAACAGTGCTATGGCTCACTTCCAGCGCTGCTGGGCAGCTGGTTCAGCATTCCCAGCACAGCCCCAGGCAGCGGGCACATGGGGAGGCCAGGGGGCTGTGGGCTCCGTGGGCTCCGTAGCCTCCGTTACCTCTGAGGGCAGCTTTGCCCAGCCAGAGCAGCAGGTCCCGTTTAACCCAGCCGGGCCGGTGGCAGGGACTGTGCTGGCTGTTCCCATCTCCAGCAGCAAATCCTCTGCAGACTTCAGCTGGCAAACCAAGCGTTTCAGGCAGAAGCTACCCCCTCTGGTCCTGTAGATAACACTCTTCCTACTGCTCAGAGCCAGCCTGGGTGCCAGCTGGTGGGCTCAAGCTGCTCACCCCCATTGCACTCAAACACGTTGGTGACTCTGTGGCACAATAAACTCCTCCAGGCAAACCCAGTCAGTTGCCCATCGGAGGCTTTGCTGGCCATAGTTCCAAAACAGCTGGAAGCTGCAGGAGCATACGTGGAGTCCCAGACTCTGCCAGGTGGCAGTCCTGAGAATTCCCCGGGGGCTGGGCTGTGGTGGCCACCCCCCTCCCAGTCTTTTCCTTGCCCTGTCCAGGGTTTGCATCAGTCCCTGTTCTCTGGGGATGGGAAGCTCGATGATGTGGAGGCTGCTCTCCCTGCACCCTTAGAAGCCAGAAGGCTGCCAGGGCATGGCGGCTTCCCCAAACAGCCCCTGGTAGCCCACATAGACCCCAGCTTTTCCTGGGAGGGGGAGCAGGCAGTGCTCTGAGAGGACAAGGGGTTCTCACAGCTGTGGCTCCCACAGGCTGGGGCAGCTCCTCAGAGGAGCCATGGGGCAGGGCCAGTGCACCACAGCGGACTCCTGCTGAACTCCAGCATGGATCCCAGCACCCACGAGATGGACTGCGTTGTGCTGTCCAAGTGCCACTATGGAAACAGCCTTTTTAGGCATGAGAGCAACTTCCTGAGGGATGCTGCTAAAGTATCCCTTCCCCAGCAGCCAGGCACTTTGCTTTGCCCTGCTGAGAACCACCCTGGAGCACCTTCCTCCTCACCGGGCTCGGTTTCAAGGTGCTCAGCAGCTCTCCCTGTGAAGGTGGGTGCAGGAGCACCCCTGTGCTCCGGGCAGGGTCCTGGCTGCCCATCAGTTCCCTTCTCAGCTGGGCAGCCCCTCGGTACCTGTGAGATCCAGGCTCAAGGTGAGGTGCGAGGGCTGCAGAACCTGAGGGGTGTCCGGCTCCTGTGGAGGTCTGCCAGGGGTGCAGCCACACCATCCTTTGTGGGCAGCCTGGTTTGGGGCTCCATGTGAACCAGGAGCCCTGTCTTGAAAAGCCACCAGCAGCTGTGAGCTCTTCTGGTACCCGCCAGGTGCGTCCCATGCTCCCTGGTCTCTCGGGATTTTGTCTTCCAGTGCTTTCAGGCAGTCTAAGATGAAGTGGTTTGGACTTTTTGTTCCATAAGAAGTCTTTCAGGGAGATGCAGCTGTGCCTCTGGGGAGGCTTGTGGGCTTCTGGGCTCCAAGGAAGAACATTGCTTGCTGGCACATCCGTGTGCTTGGGGCAGCCTCTTGCAGATGGAGCTGCTGCCTCAGAGGCAGGTAGCACTGAACTGCTGTTTCTCAACAAAACAGCGTGCTCTTCTCGTCTCCTGTGTTGGACCACCCTTGTCATGTTGCTGTTTAGTCCCCTGCATCATCTCTGCCAGCCTGAGCCTCTTTTCCTCCTGTGCTCTCCATCTCCTCCAGAGATCATCCAAATCCTTTGGAAAAGATGTTACCAAGCACTTCAAGAAGCTCAGCAGCATTGAAGGGTCTCAGTGAGAGGTGGAGTTGGTGGGAGTGGAGGCATCCTGGGGATTTGGGCTCTCCAGCAGCCTCCCAGGGGAGTTTGGGAGAGGTGGGTACCAGGCACTGTGACTTTTCTGGGATGCAGGGTGGGGAAGGTCCAGCCAAGCTCCCCTTGGGTTTGTCACTGGCTTGTCCTTGTTGTCCTCTTCTCTGCTCCACAGTGCCATGGGACAGAGAAGAGTGGGGCTTCCCCCTGTGGTTTTGCCAAAGCAGTGAGAAGGAAAGGCAGGGAGGGATGCAGTGACCACTGGCTGCCTCTCCACTTCAGACCCACTTGGTGCCCTTCAAACCATTGTTCTGCAGCCCAGAACAACCACTTTGTTGAATTCTCTTCCTTTTCTAGATACGTAACCTAAGATTTGAATGAATTGGTTTTTCCCCACCATGAGAACAAAGTCTTGCAGATCCATCAGGGAAATCCACAAAAAAAAAGCAATGATTTTTTTTTTGGGGGGGGAGGGTGGGGATGATTTGAGACCACACTGACTTGCAACATTGGGTTAGAGAGGTCAGAGTTCTTGGGGACATTCACACCTTCCCCTCATGCACCCATCAGCCTGAGCATCACATCTGCCTCGCACACCAGTGTTAAGCATTTGCAGATCAAATTAAATCAGGCAATCAGCACAGGGCCAGCAGCAAGCCCACATGTCCCGGTGTAGAGTGGCCTCATCTCCCTGGGTCTCTTCCTTCATGCCCAGCCTTGCCTCCGCTCATGGGGCCTGGGAAAGGTCAAGCTCCTCTCTGCAGGCTGGGAGCAGAGCAATGCTGAAACGTGCTGGACCACTCTAAGGTGGCTTCGAGGAGCACCTAGGTCGGGCAGGGAGTTGACTGGCCATGATCCAGATCCAAAAAGCGGCAGGATGGACTCTGCTCACTAGCCTCTCATGCTGGTGACTGTGAAACGCTGCTGGGGGCGTACCAGGGGCTCCCAGTGTTGCAAGAGGTGGGCCTTGGGTTGGGGACACTGTTGCTTGGGGCCGTGACAGACCTCCCTGTGCTCTGTCACTGGTGTCTGATCTCTTGTACCTCGTGGCTGTACAGATAAAGTCTGTTCTGGTGGCAGCATCTCATTTCTGCTCCATGATTTCTTTGTGCTGCTGGTGGCAGCTGGATGGTGCTGAGGGGAAAAGAGCTGTCCGGTGAAATGAACAGGGCTAATGCCTTTATTAAATGTTCAGCTCTTTATTAAAAAGATCAGCTGGGCAGGGGGCTCGACGCAGAGCTCGCCCCTGCAGTCGTAGCTTTCCCAGGCGGCCGAAAGGAAGGAGGCGTGCAGAGTCTGTCACTGAAGTCCAGAGCAGCAGCTGTCCCTTCTTCTTTCCTTGTAGCACACCGGTGGCCAGAGGGTGAGGAGGCGTGGCATGCAGAGTCTGTTGCTGAAGTCCAGAGCAACAGCTGTCCTCGCTCCTTCCATGGTGGCAGCACCAGGGCTCTCTGTCTCTGTCGCCCTGCTTCTCAGAGCCTAATACAGTCTTCTTTCTTAGGTGATGGCAACGGGTAAAAGTCAATCAGGGGATGTGTTTCCCTCTTCCTCAGCTAGGGCATTCGTCTAGACTCCTCTACTGTGTTCAGTTTTTGATTTATAGTCCTTTTTATCTCCTAAAAATGCTCCCACGATCCTATGGGGTTTTTATTTGCATGTTAGTCCCAGAATGGCAGCGTGGAGGGGTGGGAGGCCAGTTATCTCCAGGTAGTTTAGAGAAAACAAACAGAGCAATTAGCTAATTAGCATTTCAATATCGGTACTTAGCTAGAGTTAGTAGTTTTTTTTAGTGTTGCCATGGGAACTAGGAAGGCCCTGCCCGCGTCTCTCAGGAACACGTGGAAACTGTTCATTACAAATCCCTCCTCTATTTCTTTGATCGGGCTTAAGCCCGCATCAACTTACAGTCTTTGGCTTTTGAGGGCTAACTTCTTTTGGCTTTTGTATGCTTTTACTCATGTCTGATGGTAATTCTCGTGGCCTTTAGAAACCAAGTAAGACTTAATAATATTCTAATTAAATTTTTTTTTCAGTTAACTCCTTTGGCTAAAGGACACTTAGTCTTATTAAACAATTACCAAGTACTTAAACCTTTACTATGGTACTTTAACTCAGAAACAGTTATTAACACCTTACTGTATATCAGCCTCTAGCAAGTCTTCTTTAAAGTTAATTTTAAGTCCTCTGGTTTCTTCATTACTGTCCATGCACAAGAGGAGGCGGGTAACACTGTTGGGTCTGGTCTGGCGTCTGGGGGTGGCACTGGTCCTTTAACTCTGGTGACGTGGGTCCAGCCTTTTTCTTGGGTCCGCACCGCAGTGTGTGTAGTGAGTAGTACCTGGAAAGGTCCTTCGAATTTGGGGGTTAATGGAGTGGTAGTGTTCCAGGACTTTATCAACACCCAATCCCCAGGACTGATGTTGTGGGCATTGGCGTCCAGAGGGGAAGTTTGGGAGAGATACCCCTTCTTTCGGAGGCCTTCTAGGGATTTTCCTATGACCTCTAAATATTTCTGAGTTGCTGCCTCCCCTTCCAGGTAAACTGCTGTACTGAAAGGGGTGATTAAAAAAAAAGGGAGTCTAAACATTATTTCATAGGGAGAGACCCCTATGTCAGACTGAGGTCTGGTTCTGATGCGCAAGAGAGCGAGAGGTAAACACCTGAGCCAATTCATCTTTGTTTCTTCAATTAATTTAGTTAACACATTTTTAAGAGTTCTATTCATCCTTTTCACTCTTCTAGAGCTTTGAGGATGCCATGGGGTGTGCAATCTCCACCATACCCCCAGGGCTTTTGTTACTTGATGTAAAGTTTGAGCGACAAAATGTGGACCTTGGTCCAAGTCAATGTCATTGACTAGCCCATATCGTGGTATGATGTTTTCTAAGATTATTCTTGCAACTTCCTGCGCAGTTTCCTTTTTGGTTGGGAAAGCCTCCACCCAGTGAGTGAGGTGATCCACGATCACTAGTAAATGTTTGTACTTTAATTTTCCCTTGCAGGGTCAACTTTCGGGCTTCTTTTATCAGGATAGCTGCTGCTGCTGCGATTACTTGCAGGCAAGTTGGCCATCCTCTGGCTACTGGGTCTAGTAGTTTTGAGAGGTAGGCTATTGGCTTTTTTTATCTTTCCCACTTAAATACATTCTATGGGCTTCTTTGAGCAACTCATTCATGTTCTTTTCTTGCCAGTCCTCTATCTTTTCTAGTTTTTGTCTAATATCGGGCCAGGATTTGGTGACAAACTAGACCTTTAAGAGGACTTGACCCTCTGGGCTATCTGGGTCTATATTTGAATACAACTGGAAATTTCGTTTTAGTCGGTTAAGCCAAATTGCCGGGGTCTCATCCTTCTCCTGAGTACCATCAAAGGCCAATTTCGTGTTGCTTCCCCTAGGGATACTCTTTCATCCCTCTTATCATGAGGGCCCTATAGTCTCTCATGTTTTGCCTACCTTCTTGTTGGCTGGGACTCCAGTTGGGGTCTACTAAGGGCATCCCCTGGTTCCCTGGGGGCCCCAGTCCACCCTCTCTTTCCCATATCTTCACCCCTGCCACTCGGATCATCTGGACCTCTCTCGGAGAGAACAATGCTTAGAATAGCTCAGGTCTCCCCAGGTACAAATACTCAGCCCTAGAAATTGGTCCAACTGGCTAGATATTCCAACAGGGTCTTCCACGAAATTTCTTAGCTCTTTCCCAAATCCCCGGACTTTGGAAGCTGCCAAAGGTGCATCCACAAACCTAACTCCCCCAGCTGCTCTACCCATAGGAACCCCTCTAAGGGGAAAGAGACCCTCCACCCTTGGTGCTTTGGATTGGGTGCTACAATACGGCCCTTTTTCTAAGACATCAGGCAGGGAAATAGTAGTGGAGACAGACACTGGAGGCCAGGGGGCATGCCAGGTGGCGAACCAACCCTGGGCAAGGGTGGCCTCAGCTCCCAAGTGGGAGGAGGCAAGGAAACTCCAGCTGGAGAAGGGGAAGAGGGAGTTGGGGAGATGGTTGAGGAAACTAAGGAAGGGACGATGAAACAGAGGTGGGAAAACGGGGGAAAGGAATCAGGGACTCAATAGGAGGGGCTGAAGGACCAACTGGGGAAACTGGAGCAGAAGGGGGCAGGCAATCGAGGGCGTCCCATTCCTTTATTTTTCTAGTCTCCCCCTCTCTATTCTCTTTGTCTTCCTCTCTATTTCTTTATAATTTGCATATTCTCAGTCTCATTATTTATAGAATTCTCCAGCCAGCAAGCTGCATAAGATAGTTGTTCTATATCAAGGTCCTCTCGGGTTTTTTAGGTGCTGGTTTAACTGATTACACATCCACTGATCTTGGGTTCCATACCACGGCCACTCTCCCTGTAATTCTAACTTCGGCCATACTTCTATACTGTAATGTATCATCTTACTCTTGTCGAGACCCTTCATGGTCTCCCGAGAATCCCATTAGTCTAACAGTTGCCCCAAGGGGCTGTTAGGGGGAATTCTCTTTGCTTTGGAAGGATTTGCTCCTTTACTATAACCTCTTCCCATTTTCAGGCCTCAAAACCAAAAAAAATATATATATACCTTAAATGGTGCTTCTATCTAAAATGGAATATACTGACAGGCAGCTAAAGCTCATCAGGCCTCTCCCAACTTAGTCTTTTGAATCACTTGACTAAACTTAATCTCTTTTAACTAAATTCCCACTCTTGGTCCTACCCTCTTGGCACTTTACATTGTCTCTTGGCCAGGACAATCACTAGTCACACTTCCATCTATTGTCTTCTGTTCTTTTTCTCCTTGGCCTAAGTTTTGAACTTCTTGATGGACTTTCTAGGCTTGGACCCCTGCTAAGTCCCGCCCAAACTCTTACTTGGCCTTTTGCCTAACCTTCTTACTAGGCTTGGGAAGCTTGGTCTCCCTGCCGAGGTAAGGTCGAACGTCCTGCCGAGCCTTACACTCGAACTCCGGCCAAGCCCCCTTGCCTGACTCTCCTACTAGGTTTGGGAAGCTTGGTCTCCCTGCCGAGGTAAGGTTGAACGTCCTGCCGAGCCTTACACTCGAACTCCAGCTAAGCTCCCTTGCCTGACTCTCCTGCTAGGCTTAGCTTGCTTGCCTTCCTGCCTTTCTGCTTACTTGGGTTCATGCCTGCTCTGACAGAGACATCCTGCCCTGCCTTCCAGAGACATTCCCCTACCTGCTATGCCGGGGACCTCCGTCCATGCCTGCCATGGACATCCTACCTGCCCTGTTATCCTGTCCTGCCTGGTAGGGACATACCTTCTGCCTGGCGGGGACACGCCCCCTGCCCGGTGGGGACGTGCCCTCTGCCTGCCGGGGACATGCCACTCCTGTCTGCTAGGACATCCTGCCCTACCTGCCAGGGACATCCCACCTGCCATCCTATCCCATCCTGCCTGCCAGGGACATGCCCTCTAGGACCTCCACATCCCACCTGCCCTGCTGGGGGCATTCCCCTTGCCCTGATTGCCAGGGACTTACTTTGCCCCTAGGGGACCTCCACACGCTCGGAGGAGGGCCTGCTTTACTTCTAAGGAGACGCCTTAGTCGCTCCTGCATTCCACTCGCTTCCCCCCGTTCCCGGCCAGCCCCTTCGCAGGAGTCTGGAAACACGGTACTAGCGGGTCCCTCTCACTTCGGGGGTCCGAGCTGACGGCCCCCGTCTCACTCACTTACTCATTCGCTCGTCTCCCGGTTTTTCTTACCAATCCGACGCTCCTCTGTGTTGCTCGTCTCACACTGATCCTAGGGTCCGAAGGTAGCCAGTGACTCCCGAGGGTCTCTCGAAGCAGGTGGTCAAGCTGTCCAGCTGTCCGGGGGTCCTCTTTGGGCGTGGCTATCCCGGACGAGCCGGCAATTGAAATGAACAGGGCTAATGCCTTTATTAAATGTTCAGCTCTTTATTAAAAAGATCAGCTGGGCAGGGGGCTCGACGCAGAGCTCGCCCCCGCAGTCGTAGCTTTTCCCAGGTGGCCGAAAGGAAGGAGGCATGCAGAGTCTGTCACTGAAGTCCAGAGCAGCAGCTGTCCCTTCTTCTTTCCTTGTAGCACACCGGTGGCCAGAGGGTGAGGAGGCGTGGCATGCAGAGTCTGTTGCTGAAGTCCAGAATAACAGTTGTCCCCGCTTCTTCCGTGGTGGCAGCACCAGGGCTCTCTCTCTGCCTTTCTCTCTCCCTGCTTCTCACAGCCTAACCTAGTCTATTCTTTCTTAGGTGATGGCGACGGGTAAAAGTCAATCAGGGGATGTGTTTCCCTCTTCCTCAGCTAGGGCATTTGTCTAGACTCCTCTACTGTGTTCAGTTTTTGATTTATAGTCCTTTTTATCTCTTAAAAATACTCCCATGATTCTAAGGGGTTTTTATTTGCATGTTAGTCCCAGAATGGCAGCGTGGAGGGGTGGGAGGCCAGTTATCTCCAGGTAGTTTAGAGAAAACAAACAGAGCAATTAGCTAATTAGCATTTCAATATCAGTACTTAGCTAGAGTTAGTAGTTTTTTTAGTGTTGCCATGGGAACTAGGAAGGCCCTGCCCGTGTCTCTCGGGAACATGTGGAAACTGTTCATTACAGCAGGTGCTTGGGTTGTTCTCTGCAGCTCCAGGTGGATGCCAATGC
The DNA here is from genome assembly GCF_024509145.1 of Vidua macroura. Classification (NCBI taxonomy): domain Eukaryota; kingdom Metazoa; phylum Chordata; class Aves; order Passeriformes; family Viduidae; genus Vidua; species Vidua macroura. The sequence goes on from NC_071577.1 coordinate 2,340,754, forward strand.
TGCTCTTCACAGCCTTCTTCCTGCCCCTCTGCCAAGTGCAATGGGCCTTCAAGGACTGAAAGGGGCACAGAGAGCCAAAGGGGGACACTTGCAGCTGCCTCACTGGGAGCTCCCTGGGGAAGCACTTCCTTGAGAAGCAAGCCCCTTTCTTCCAAAGGCGTTTCCTTAAATGTGCAGCTTTTCTGGGGAACACCAACACACCCTTTAAGAAACGCTGGCAAGGCTGAAGGAGTTCAGGTCCTTTCGGGACAGGCACTCCAGCTCTAGCTCGTATTCCCCCAAGTGCGTTTCCAGGTGGAGGTTCAGAGGTGCAGCCCCCGGCCCTCTACCAACACAAGCTGCCCGCTGCCTCTTCACCTGCCTCAACTCCTGCCTGCGTTCATGGCACCAAAACCAGGCTGTTCCCGGCCACAGATCAGAGCCCTGTTCCCGCAGGACGCTCTTGCCAGCACCTTCCAGGACTCTCCGCTCTGCACGCAGCGCTTTTCATGCCTGCTCCCAACAGGCTTTGGAAGGCAGAGCACAACCTGGCTGCCTCTGCCAGCAGCACACCCCAAACACAGGCGGAGGAAGAAGCAGCAGGGGCTGTTTTGCGGCCATGCCCAAGAGAAACGGGAAGGGTGCCCTCCCTGTGGGCTCACTTGGTTGGCTTTCTGACTGGCTCTGAGCCTGGGGCTGCCATTCCTCACCTGTGGGGACCAGAACCACACCCGGGATCCCGGCACTGCCTGACAGCGCTCCGGGCACTGGCACGGTCGCACGTCCGAGTCTCGGGCCCCGCGCTGCTGCTGCATTTGCTCTTAGGCACACCCAAAGCCGCCTGTTAAGCCTGGATGGTTGCTGGTTCTGTCCTCTTCCTCATCCTGTGCAGGGATGGAGCACTGCTGAGCTTTCAAGAAGCTGCTCTTGAAAACTTCCAGCATTCCAAGCTCCTTTGAGCTCCGTGGATGCTTGCCATGGAATCCCTCACAGCTGGGTTCATCCTCAGGTTGGCTCTTCCAAATTCCAGGGGCTCCAGGGTGCTCAGCAAGATCTGCAACTCCACTGTGGTGGTGCCTGGCTACGCAAACGGAGCAGAAAGCTTTGTGAATTTGGAGTTTGGATTTTCTGTTTCCTAAACCTAAAGTTGGAATTTCTATTCTGTACTTTTACGTGTATTTACCATTTCCCCTGAAGCTATTCCCATGGATTTTACCTGTAATGTATTCATACTGGACATTGCTCTATTGGTTTCACCTTATCTCTCACTTTCCCCTATAAAAACAGTAAACCAACCCCAGACCGGGGTCACTTGTATGTGCGGCGTTCGAGCAAATACAACCTACTTCGGACTGCGCAACAAGTGTCCAATCTCTTGAGTCTCTTTATCCCGGTCATGGACGTGCTCTTGAAATAGCTCTGTCTGTATCAAATGAACCCCAAAGTTGGTTGTTGCTTCTCTCTGACTGCCCCCGGCAGCGCCTGGCCAACGCCCCTGGAAAAAGGAGCCGGGCGGAAACAAGGAAGTCGGATAGAGAAAGCGACAAGTGTCGCCACAATGTGTGGCTCTGATACAGCAGCTGTTTTTAGGGCATGGCAGATAGCGCTCCGGTTTGGGGCTTTTCCAGATGCTGTTTTCCACAGCCGTCACCGCGGGAGACACAGCCGCTGACGCCGCCACTGCTGAGCCGTCAGCGCCAGAGTCTGCCCGGTGGGAAAAAGCCCTTGGACCACGGCATCTGTGAAGGGGTTCTCGCCCCCTTTCATGCAGCTCCGCAGCTCTATTGCTGCTGAGAAACTGTTCCGGTTTCTGTCCGCTTCCGTTTTCAGCAGGGAGTAGACGCAACTTCCGCACACCCTGAAAGACGGCTTCAGACCAGGAACCGCTGCTGTTTTTTGTTTTCTAAGAGTCGGCGGTGTGGTAAGTTTCAGTTCTAGCATGGGAAGGACCCGGCTAGGGAAATCTTACTTGGTAGAGGCACCCCTGTCCCTGTGGAGGGAAAGGGCATGTGGGTGCGCAGCGTGTGGGGTGCCGCCATCGGTTTTTAGACCTTTTCAGGTTTTTTTCTTTGTTTTTTTCTGGCAGCAGGTGGGTGAGGCTTGCTGGTGGGCAGAATGGGTGGGAAATTGTCCACACAGCAGAAAGAGATTTATAACCAAGTAAAAGGAGCCCTGACAGAGTCAGGAGAAAGTTTTTCTAAGAGTTTTGTGAAAAAGTTTATTAAGTGGTTGGTTTTAAGATTTCCAAACGTCTCAGCTCAGGATGTGAGGGAAAAGGGTTTTTGGAAGCGGGTTGGCTTCCAAAACACCTTGTGGGTGAGGGGGATTGGAACCAATCCCAAAAGCAAGCAGCCGAGATTCCAAAGCCAGTGTTAGATCTCACAAAAGACGCAGCAGAACAAGCATTTCTTAGTATGCCCTCAAAGGAACCTATAATACCTTATATCGCACTCAAGCAATCTGTTTCAGAGCCATTCATGGATTTTGTTGATTGAGTGAGAGACACGGTCGAGAAAAAGGTGGAAGGGCAAGAAGCACGAGACGAAATCATGTTAGAAATTATTACCACAAATACAAATGAGGCCTGTCGGCGAGTCATCATGGCTCTTCCAGCGTCTCCTCCTCCAACGCTGGATCGGCTCATCAAGGAGTGCACAAGAAAAGCCACCCTGATGGCAGAGGACTTGGTGAAAAATCCTCAGGAAAAAGTGGTTGCTCTGACATCAGCAACCCCAAAAACTCCAACATCGAGTTCTCCTCCTCCCAAACGCAGGTGTTTTTACTGCAATGAGGAAGGCCATCTCATCAGCCAGTGCCCCTTTCGGGGGACAGCACTTCCTCACGGGGGGAGGGAGGTGGAGGGAGAATTCTCCAACCAGAAAAAAAACTAATTGGGGAGCGCGGATCCACCCCGCATGATGATACAAATGGGGTGGGTCAGGGGGTTGTTGGAGACCCCACAGATGACGCAGTTGCGTCAAACAGGAAACGCCGCATGGGAGGAAGAGAACCCTAATTCCTGTTTTTCCTTTATACTGGCAGAACCTTTTATAGTTAGTTTACCCTGTTGTATGATTTCATTTTTCTTTCAGACTAGCAGGATGTCAGTTTCTACGTTCCTGCTCCCCATTTGGCTCCAGAAAATGACCTTCTACCTGTCCACAGGGGACGCGTGGATCGTCCCTCAGACACGGAAAAATGTGTGGGTCACCCTTGCCCAAGCCTTGAAACAAGAACACCTGTGTTTAGCTTCTGCCTCAGCAGAAAATCCAATGTCCATATGCCTGGTAGGGATTCCGAGTAAGGGGCAAGAATTTCCAAAGTCCTTGATCCATTTGCAAACAGAGTTAAATGAAAACAATCCACCTAATATCTGGGCAGAGTTCTACAGGCACCAGGGAGTCGTAGAACATGTTAAAATACCTGTTCAGAATCCCCTGCTCCTGTGGCAAAAGTTTGCTCTAGACCTGCCCGCTGCTGATGGGGAGCCCCAGGAATTAGAACTACTGGGCTCCACAAAAGCTGAATTTTGCGTTCAATTTAATTTTTCACCAGATAAAGAAATAAACCTATATGCAGAGGTCAGACAATACAAGATAGAATTCAGAGCAGGCCAATGGTGCACAGCTGTTGCTGTTTTGGAGATCCCTAGCACCGCAGATTTCTATCCCCACAAGCTGGAAAAGGGAATGTTTTTCATCTGTGGGGATAGAGCATATCCAGGAATCCCTTCTCATCTTATTGGAGGTCCATGCACTCTGGGGCATCTTTCCCTTGCTTCCCCCAACATGACTCAAATTCCAATTGGGCAAGCAAAAAGTGAAACAAAAATTACTAAACGGAGTGCAAGTCAATTTGATGAACACTGTGACGCCGAAATTTACCATTGAGCAGAATCAAAAAGGGTTGCCGTCTCTGTGTTTTTACCATGGGTAGCGGCAGCCAAAGCATTGAGTGAATTAGGCAATTTAGAATGCTGGGTGACAAAGCAGGCAAGTTTGACATCGGCAGCTTTGAGTGATCTCCTGGCAGACGAGGAAATTACCAGGAAGGCTACCCTGCAAAACAGGGCAGCTATGGATTTCCTGCTGTTGGCACATGGGCATGGATGCAAAGAATTTGAGGGATTGTGTTGCTTTGATTTGTCATCAAAAGGCCAAAGTGTTCAATCATCCATCCGGGAAATGAGAAACCTCATTGGGAGCGTGAAGCAGGAGAATGAGGACTGGGTCAAGGGCATGTTTAAAGGCTGGGATCTCTCTGGGTGGGTGTTGTCCCTTCTTAAGGACATTTGTTATTTTGTAGTTGCAATTTTTTTAGTTCTGCTATCATTTGGGATTCTTAAGCGAATCATTTCTAGCATTGCTTCCTCCAAGTTTGCAGCCTCCGCACCTGTCGTTGCTGCTGCCACCATGGGAAGAGAATGGTGGGAGAATGGCAAACAGGTAGGCACTGCAGTTTAATAGCTGCAGTTTCTCCTTCCCCCAAAGCTCTGTTCATTTTATTAAACAAAAAAGAGGGAGATGTGGTGGTGCGTGGCTACACAAATGGAGCAGAAAGCTTTGTGAATTTGGAGATTGGACTTTCTGTTTCCTAAACCTAAAGTTGGAGTTTCTATTCTGTATTTTTACGTGTATTTACCATTCCCCCTGAAGCTATTCCCATTGGATTTTACCTGTAATGTATTCATAATGGGCATTGCTCTATTGGTTTCACCTTATCTCTCACTTTCCCCTATAAAAACAGTAAGCCAACCCCAGACCGGGGTCACTTGTATGTGCGGCGTTCGAGCAAATACAACCTACTTCGGACTGCACAACAAGTGTCCAATCTCTTGAGTCTCTTTATCCTGGTCATGGACGTGCTCTTGAAATAGCTCTGTCTGTATCAAATGAACCCCAAAGTTGGTTGTTGCTTCTCTCTGACCGCTCCTGGAAGCCCCTGGCCAGCGCCCCGGGAAAAGAGAGCCGGGTGGAAACAAGGAAGTCGGAGAGAGAAAGTGACACTGCTCTTGTGACTTTCTAAATACAATCCAAATTATTCATTTGCTGTTATTTTAATTCAGCTGAGAAGAGTTTGGCCATTTCTCCCTTGGGTTGTGCTGTCAGATGGTTGCTGATCAGTTATCCAAGGTATGCTTGGTAGAAAATAGAGAAAGAACCCTTCCCGTTGCCGTGGTTTCCACTTCTAATTCCTGTTTCAAGTGCAAAGTGTGAGAGACCAGTAGGAGAAGTAGATCAGATAATCAGAGACAAGGAAGCTTTGGAGAGGGTGGGAGTACTTTTACTGTATCTAGCACGAGGTGCAACCATTCAACACTGGTTTTGATTGCATGATCTGATACAAAATTATTGTGATGTGGTGTTAGACCTTGTGCAGTTTTCATTATAAGTAGATAAACTTTAGGCATAAAACCCTTGAACCTCTAATTCTTGCAACTATGAACTGAGATACACAGCTAAGTTGCAGTTCATAATATTGCTATGACTATTGAGCCACGGACTCAAAGTACCTGAGATTGCTGCAAATGCCTCTTTATGTTGCCTAAAATAGGAACAAATGCAACATAATTCAAATATTGTGACAGATCTTGAACTGCCTTTGGTAGCAGCAGCATAATAAATGTAAAAGTTAAACAGACTGTCAAGTATGAAGTAGGAAAAATGACTTCTGTGGGTCCCTTCCCACTCAAAATATTCTATGATTCAGAAATAAAAACAAGTATTTTCTTTAGCAATGAGGTTCAGACACAGCTCAAGGAATCACTGCTGCTTACCCACAACTTTACTGTTGACAATTGTGCGAATCGGAGCAGTTCCAGACACTGCAGGATGGTGAGTGGCAGAGCTGGGCCACAGGGCTGATGGCTGCAGCCAGCTTGGCTCCATCCCATCCCATCCCATCCCATCCCATCCCATCCCATCCCATCCCATCCCATCCCATCCCATCCCATCCACTGGGGACAGGCCCATGGACAGGACGGAGGAGGGGCCGGGCAGACACCCCGCCGTGGCCGTGCTCCATCCCCTGGGGCATCCCGGGGCTCTCCCTGCCTGGGGAGTGCAGGGCTGGGCTGTGTTCTCCGGCCTCTCCTGCAGCCCCTCAGCTCTGGCTGCGCTTGCTCTTTGCCAGATGCAGCCCTGGACCGGACACAAGAGCAGGAACCCGCCCGTGGCCGCTTCCGCAAAAGCCTGAAGGTACCAGCAGCCATCCCCAACTGGGCTGGGCCTGCTGTCACTGCTCAGCCCAGCACCACGCTTGGAGCACTCCATGGAACATCCCGGGCTTCCCTGGCCTTTCTTCTCCTGCAGATGTTCCGGCAGTTCCTGCGCATTCAGCGTAGAAAGACCGGCAGCACAGCAGCTGCGGGCGCAGCCGAGCCTGACTCGGGGCTGACCGGGCTCCAGGCAGAGCCCGATGGCAGCCCAGATTCGGCTGAGCGCTCAGAAGACGCTGAGACCTCAGAGACTGAAACCTGGGCAAAGGCTCATCTCATGTCAATGACTGAGGACGTGGCCATCACAAACACCAAAACCAGAGAGACTCAGGGCCTTACAAATACTGACACCATGCCTGCTCCAACTATGATTCATGCTCCCACTATGGATTTTTTCGAGGAGAGTGTTGTTCCTTCTCACCAGCAGCAGCAGGTAAGCAGCCTGGGTCCACACCTGGAGGCCTCCCAGGATGGTGTGTCCCCTCAAGCCATGGTCTCTGGGCCCCCTCAGCCTTTGAGGCCAGCACAGTGTGGTGGGAACAGAAGCACTTCTTGGGGGAAGCTGGGGAAGTTGTTCCTTTGGACAGCACTCCAAGTCTCCCCCATGCCTCCTCCAGGTGCCAGCCAAGGTGAAGAACATCCACCAGAGTCTCATGTCCCACGTCTCTGTGGATGCCAGGCTGCAAACGGACATTGTGAGGCTGGCAGAAGAACACCCTGCTGACGTGGTGCTGACCCTCCTGCGCTGTGCCCCAACGTGTGACAGGTACGGGGCCCACGAGCCTTGAGAGCTCAGGGCTCAGCAGCCTTTAGGGCCCGTGGCCCTGCACAGCCTGTCCAATGGTCTCTGCCAGACAGGCAGAGAGGCCCAGGACCCTCGGGCCCCTCTGTTTCCTGAGCCTGCTGCCAATGCTCCCCCCCTGCCCTTCAGGGCACCAGGCCTCTGTCACCTGGGCCCCCACAGCTGCACAGGGCATGGTGCTGTGACTGAGATGCCCCTGACACAGAGCTGCCATCCCACAGAGCTGCTGCAAAGATGTGGAGAGCCATAGGCTCATCGGGACCAGCACTGGAGAAAGCGCTGCCAACACTGCTCTGTGTGATGGAGGACTGGCCTCTGCACAGAATGTGCACCTCCGATGGGGACAACAAGGACCTTTTTGCCCTGGCTGTGAGTTTCTGGGCCTTTGCTCAGCCCCAGGTCACCTCTCCAGCAGCTCACCATCCTCTCCACGCCTCAGGCGCTGGGCTGAAACCTGGCCTAGGGGCAGGCTCAGGGGGCACCAGGCCCGCTGCTCCCCCTGCCTCTGCCCTTGGGCCCTGCCCCATGGACACCTCGGCACTGAGCGCTGCCTTGGGCTGCTTCTTTTGCAGGCAACTCTGGTGATCTGGCTGATTGTCCAAGTGCCTGAGTGCCACGAGACCATCGTCCTTTATTCCTCCCGCCTGTTTGTGGCTCTGCTCTCCCATGTTGTCATCACCACACAGCAGATGCCACCAGAGGAAGTTGATAACTTCTGGAGAGCATGCGGGGAGGAACGCCGCCTTCCCAGCAAGCCCAACAGGTCCCAGTCCTCCTGTCCTTCCCGTGCCCTTGTGGCCAGCGCCAGTGCTCCCAGTGTGACCTGGGCTTTGCTCTGCACACAGGTTTGCAGTGCAGGCCATGAAGGATCTGCTCTGCCGACTGCAGTGTGACCATGTGGTGGTGGCTATGGAGCGCAAGGGTGGCTGGGACATGATGCTGTGTGCTCACACCCAGCACTATGCCGTGGGTCTGCTGGCCAGGTGAGACCCCCTTCTGCCCACTGCCCCCAGCATTTGTGCCCTGTGCCCCACACAGTCCCTGTGCTCATGGGCCAGAGGGCCTCGTCAGCGAGGGACGGCCAAGGAGACTGGAAAAGGCTGGGAGAGGAGGGTGCCCAGAAGGGGCTGCCTCTCCAAGCGCTCACATCCCCTCCAGGGATGCTGGGGAAAGACCAGAGCTCTGTGAGTCAGTGCTGGGAGAGCTTTGGTCTCCCCACCTCAGGGCCTTGGTGTCTTTTTCCCCCCTGCCAGGAAGATGCTCCGTGTTTTGATCCCTTTGTGTTCTCGCATCGCACTCCACTTGCTCCGGCAGCTCAGCAGGGAGGAGCCGTGCTGGGATCTGCCCTTCCTGGCATTCCTTGTGGAGGTGAGCCTGTTGGCCAGCGCTGCCTCGCTGAGCTGCCTCCCAGCTCTCTGCCCTCTCGTAGCCACAGCTGCCAGGACAGTGCCCACGCCCTGTGCTGCTGCCTGGGCCCAGCCCTGTGCGCTTCTGGGCTCCTGCCGGCCGGGTCCTCTGTCACTGCCCTGTGCCTTTCAGGTCCTCGAGCGCCTGGACATGAGTAAATGTGGTGGCAGCGTCCTGAAGATCATGTCAAGGTACCTCCGGAGTGAATGCAGTCAGAGGCGTCGCCTGGCGCTCAGAGGCCTCGTGGTGCCCAGCAAGGATCCCTCGATGGTGAGAAGGGGGCAGCGGCTGAAGCTGCGCTGGGCAAAGCAGCCCCTTGGGCTGGCAGGGCTTCAGGAGCTGAGGCAACTGCTCCCAGCTCTTCTGCCTCACCTGCCCCAGTGCTTTGGGACAGGCCTTTGGCCTGTGGGCCCTGCAGCAGCAGGGTGGGGTTGCAGTGCCAGGGCGCTGCTGGCCGTGCAGCCGTCCATGGCTTCCCAGCACAGCCTTGTGTTCCACCCAGGCCAGAAGAATGTGTAGCGTGTCTCAAAGCCTTCTGCAGCTGCTGGGGGATGAAGATAGAGAGGTGGTCAGCATGAGCCTCCATGTGTTCACCAATGTGCTCCAGCACAAAGACATCCTGGTATCCAGCACCACCGCCCCAAAGCTGGCTGAGGCTCTCCTGCTGCTCTTTGACCACGTAAGGTTCTGCATCCTGAGCCACAGGCATCGGGTGCTTCCCAGAAACTTTGTGCTCTCTGGATTTTCAGGCCTTTGCCTAGGTGGGCCTGGAGTAGCTGGTGTAGGTCTTTTCCTTTCCTCTAGGACAACAGCCATGTGCAGTTGCTCTCCATTCAACTCTTCTGTAAGGTGATGGACTTGGTAGTGGATGAGGGAAAAAAGCCCCTGGAGACAATTGTGAACAAGAGCCTGGACACACTTTTCATCTACTGTCATGATGAGAACTGGCACGTGGCAAAGGTGAGCATTTCTATGATGCTGGGAGGGGGCTCGGCTGCCTCCTGCCCTGGCGCCTGGCGGGCTGCAGCCTCCTCCAGGCCTTGGCACAGGGACAAAGGTCTTGTGCCCTGGGCTGTGGGGCCATCTCGGGGTCTCTGCTGCTCTCCAGGCCTCTCGGGAAACGCTGCATTGTGCGGCCAAGTTCCTGAACAGGAGGGATCTCGAACAGCTGCTGGAGAAGGAGAATCTGTGGAAGTTTGCTGAGGTCCTGGTAAGGACGGCCTGGAAGGCCCAGGCTCAGCCTGGAGAAGCCCCATGGGCACAATGCTCAGTGTGTGGGCTGGCAGCTGTGCCCCTGCCCGCTGCTGCAGCCAGAGGCCGCGCGGGCTCTTCTCCAGGCTCCCGTGGGTCCCAGCCGGGTGCCGATGGAGCCCCGGCCCGGCGGGGCTGCGGGGTGGCACCGCGGCTCCCCGGGCAGCAGCCGGCCCTCTGCCCCCTCCAGAGCCCGGTGCCAGCGGCTGCTGGCCGGGCCTCAGGGCTGTGCGGGCAGGGGAGGCCGGGGCCGGGCGCAGGGAGCGCCCGGCCCAGGGGCTGAGCCCGCGCCAACCCTTCCCTCCTGCCGCTCTCTCCAGCTGGCAGAGGACAGGAGCCGAGCGGCCGAGCACCTGCGCCGGGCCCGGCCCTACCTGCAGAGCCCACAGGGGCCCCTGCGAGAGGCGGCCGTCCGGTTCATGGGTGAGCCAGGAGCCCGGGCTCCCTCCCCGCCCCGCCGCAGCTCGGCCCCAGCCCCGCCTGCTGCCCCGCCGGCGCCATCCGGGCCCGGCGCCACGGAGCCCCGCCTGGCCTGGGCGCTGCTGCCGCCCTCCGGCAGCCGTGCCCTTGGGCGGCAGCGTGCGGCAAGGGCCCGGGCTGAGCCCTGCCGGGCCACGAGGCCGTGTGGCCACAGGGCTGGCAGCGCCGCTGGCAGGGAGCTGTGCCGCTGGGCCGTGACAGGCTCTGTGTTCGCAGGGATGGCCGGGCGCAGCTCGAGGGGGCAGCAGGGAGAGCTCCAGCTGATCTGCAATGGTGAGTGAGGGCAGCGGGCTGACAGCGGGGGCTGGCGGGGGCAGCTGCGAGCCCTGCCCCGGCTGCAGTGGGCTCTGCTCCCGGTGCGCACCAGGGCTGCTGTGGGCAGAGCACACAGAGATTTCAGGCACACGTCGGGGAGTCGTGGCAAGTACCTCCCGGCTGATTCCAATGTCTCCTACTCCCTTCTGGGTGGGATTGGCCCTGTTCAGAAGGACTCCTAGCATTCCCACAGATCCGGGATCTCACCATGTCTCTGTTGCTGTCTCTTCCAGCCCTTCAAGCCCAGAGGCGGGATGCCAGCCCGTCATGCTCTAACCTGGAAAATCAAGCCCAGTTTCCCCAAAGAGCTAAAGAATTAGGCACACCTTCTGGATCCAGTGAACCAGTGTCCCAAGAACACACCCGGAGACATTGAAGAGGACATCACCTCTCAGTGCTGCTGGAAATCCTGGCATAGCTGATGCTGGGCACAGTTCTCGTGGCTTCAGCACTCTCCCTGCCTGTAGATAGCTCCCTCCCTCTAGATAGCTCCCTTCCTCCAGCCCCCAGACACTGCCCATCACCTTTTTTTCTCTCCACATGTCCTCCCTTTTGATAGCTCTGCCTCACCAGCCCTCAGCCTATCCATCACCTTTTCTTCCCCTCCACTCTCCCTCCCTGTTGACAGCTCCCTACCTCCAGCCCTCAGACCCTGCCCATCCCCCTTTTCCCTCCCATCTCATCTCTTTGTTTCATCTTCCATATAATAAACGGTTTGGCTTCTTCACTTTGCCTGCATCTCTGTGGAGATGAAGCGACGCAAATCCTGAGCCCAGGGACACACAGGCCCCTGCTGCCGTTCTCTTCCACACCGTGTTTTGGTGTTTTGTGCACACACACAGAGCAACGGGGGCAGATCAGGCTGGAAAGGTGCCTGTGCTGAAGGTGCAGTTCCACAACACTGGAGTTGCAGATCTTGCTGAGCACCCTGGAGCCCCTGGAATTTGGAAGAGCCAACCTGAGGATGAACCCAGCTGTGAGGGATTCCATGGTAAGCATCCACGGAGGTCAAAGGAGCATGGAATGCTGGAAGTTTTCAAGAATAGATTCCTAAAGCTCAGCAGTGCTCCATCCCTGCACAGGATGAGGAAGAGGACAGAACCAGCAACCATCCAGGCTTAACAGTGGGATTTGGGTGTGCCTAAGAGCAAATGCAGCAGCAGCGCGGCGCCCGGGACTCGGACGCGCGACCGTGCCAGTGCCCGGAGCGCTGTCAGGCAGTGCCGGGATCCCGGGTGTGGTTCTGGTCCCCACAGGTGAGGAATGGCAGCCCCAGGCTCAGAGCCAGTCAGAAAGCCAACCAAGTGAGCCCACAGGGAGGGCACCCTTCCCGTTTCTCTTGGGCATGGCCGCAAAACAGCCCCTGCTGCTTCTTCCTCCGCCTGTGTTTGGGGTGTGCTGCTGGCAGAGGCAGCCAGGTTGTGCTCTGCCTTCCAAAGCCTGTTGGGAGCAGGCATGAAAAGCGCTGCGTGCAGAGCGGAGAGTCCTGGAAGGTGCTGGCAAGAGCGTCCTGCGGGAACAGGGCTCTGATCTGTGGCCGGGAACAGCCTGGTTTTGGTGCCATGAACGCAGGCAGGTGTTGAGGCAGGTGAAGAGGCAGCGGGCAGCTTGTGTTGGTAGAGGGCCGGGGGCTGCACCTCTGAACCTCCACCTGGAAACGCACTTGGGGGAATACGAGCTAGAGCTGGAGTGCCTGTCCTGAAAGGACCTGAACTCCTTCAGCCTTGCCAGCGTTTCTTAAGGCTGTGTTGGTGTTCCCCGGAAAAGCTGCGCATTTAGGGAAACGCCTTTGGAGGAAGGGGGCTTGCTTCTCAAGGAAAGTGCTTCCCCAGGGAGCTCCCAGTGAGGCAGCTGCAAGTGTCCCCCTTTGGCTCTCTGTGCTCCTTTCAGTCCTTGAAGGCTCATTGCACTTGGCAGAGGGGCAGGAAGAAGGCTGTGAAGAGCAGCTTTGGCATCCACCTGGAGCTGCAGAGAACAACCCAAGCACCTGCAGCAGGATGTGTTACCCCCCTTTGAACAGAGGTGTGAGCAGAACCATCTCTGTCCTGCTGTGAGCAGCAAAGCTCTCTCTGGGAGCTGTGAATTCAAGGGCCTTTACACACTCACATTTCACATCTTCCCTGGCTGCTGTTGTCCCAGACTGGAAAAAGCAAGATGTATTCTATTTGCCATCTGTAAGGCAAATTGTCTTGTGTTGTCTTGTGTTAAGTGGGCACTTGTTCCTTATCTCTTCCATAATCAATCCTTCCTTATGGGGAGACATCTGCTGATAAGGGGCCATTGAGTGTCACTGCATGACTGATAAGAACTCTAACTTCCCATTGGGAGAGGCTCTGGCCAGAGGGAGGAGCCAAGCATTCCTACCTGCAAATATAGGCTTGAAATTCTGGCCCAGGAGCACAGCTTTTTTGCGCTGGATTTTCCCAGAGGAACAGCTGCCTCTTCCACTGCCTCTTCAGAGGAAGACTGCACCCTTTTCTACAAGATCACTACTCCAACAGAACCACACCTGACACTCCAGGAGGACTGCAGCCACAATTCCAATTGCACTGCTACCAACAACCTGACCAACAAGGTGTCAGGTTGTATTCTGACTCTGTCCCTGTTGTTTTAGTTCACTGCACTGTTTATTTTGTCTTTTAATTTCTTCCCTAATAAAGAACTGTTATTCCTGCTCCCATATTTTTGCCCAAGAGCCCCCCTTAATTTCAAACTTCTAACAATTCAGAGGGAAGAGGTCTACAATTTCCATTTCAGGGGAGGCTCCCACCTTCCTTAGCAGACACCTGTCTTTCCAAACCAAGACAGCTGTGTTTCGACTCTCGGCAATACGCATTTGCCTCCTGCTTGGTGGGAGCTGCTGTGGCCCAGGGCCAGCCCAGAGCTGGGCTGGGTGGGCCAGGCAGCGTGGAGAGTCTTGTCTGATCTTGGTGTGCTCCTGGCCTCAGAAAGGCTTGGAAGGTTTGCCTCCCCAAGTGTCCTGCTCATTGGCTCTCCCTGTGCATCTTGGAGAGCACAAGGTAGGCATTTCTGGCAGCTGGGCATCAGCAGGCCTTAAAATGGGGGCGTGTTGTGGAGCGAGCCCAGCTGAGATACCCTGAGAGGAGCCCAGTGCTCCTTGCTCCTCTCTGCTGACACGGGAGCGTCTGTCTGCTTTCGGGACGGCCCTGGCTGTGTCAGGGGTGCTACGTGGACACGAGACAGCCGGTCCTGTCCCGCTGGGTCCCAGCAGTGCCTGGCAGCAGTTCTGAATCCACGTCAGGATGCTGGCCAAGAGAGGCCCTGGAAGCTGAGGCAGCTGACTTTGAGCTTTTGCAGATACACGCAGGGGATGGCCAACAGTGTTCCCTCAGGATACTGCAGTCCTGAGGGGCCTCCCCAGAGCTGCCTGATGCCGCCCACTCCTTGCGGCACCAGACGCTTTCCTCTGGAATGTTCTACCTCCCCCGAGAGGGAAGAGGGAGCTGGAGAAAGAGCTTGCCAGGCTGCTCTCCATCCTTTCCCAGCAGCCCTGGCTGAGTGGAGAAGTCCGAGCTGAGCGCAGATGTGCCAATGGAGCAGCCGTGCACAGGAAGGCTCGGTGGGAAGGATGAGCCAGGATCCATAGGCCTGGCAGCCTGAGCTTGCTGCCAGGGAAGGCGTTGGAGCGGATGCTCCCGAGTGCCATCCCACAGCACGTGCAGGGAACCAGGGGGTCTGCTGGAGGGTGGGAAAGCTCTGCGGAGGGGTGGGGACAGCTGGGGCTCCTGGTGGGCTGTTGAGGGCTTCTCTGCGGGTGTTTGCAGGGGGTTGGTGTTGGGGAGCGTGTTGGGGAAGGAGTTGTCTGCAAGGTGAGAGGTCTAGGCTGGAATTTGAGTCAGCTTGAAGGCAGCATCTGTGGTTTGGCACAGCTTTGCTTATGGAGGCCAGAAGGAATATCTGTGACTATTTCTCTTCATGGTCCTGATTCTCCTGCAGGGAACAAGATGGGAGAGCTGTACTTTATTGGCCACTTAGATATCTGTACTGGGGGAGGACGAGCCCTTTGTCCATCTACTCATTTGTCTGGGCTACTTTTGTACCACTGAGTGGACTTTCATTCCTTGAGAGCTTTTATTCCTTAAGAGAATTACGATATTATCATCCCTTCATCGAAAACCATTTGCACACCAAAGAATGGCCTTCTTTTTGCCTCTGTATAGTGCTATGTTTCAAAAGGGACTTCCAATGGAATGTGTTAAGGCAAATGAGTTGCTGCTTTTAGGTAGGAACAAACTTCCAAATCATTCACATTCTCCGGCAATCGCTATTAATTTGAGAAGTTTGCAAATTTTGGAACTACTTGATTTGCGCAATGAGATGTAAAGCCTTCCGGAACTGAGGAGTCTTAAATGCAGGGCAGGGTTTGCTGATGGTTTGAGTTGTTCCTAAAGATCCTGTTGGGCATTCTTAGACACTTGGGGCCAGGGATTCCTTCCAGCCTGGGCCACTTTGGGTGGGGCTGGGGGTGGCCCCAGGGCAGGTGGCAGTGTGTGCAAGGGCCCTTTGTGACACGCTGCAGCACGGTCACCGTGTCATGGAACAGGCCAGGGTGTCCAAGAACCCACCCTTTGTGACACGTGGTGACATAGGAGCTGGCGGTGACAAGAGCACGCCACAGTGCTCGGAGCAGGCGACGGGACAGGACAGGACAGAGCGGTGCCGTGAGGAGCCCTCGCACAGCGCGCTCGTTCGTGTCTGACCCGGAGCTTTTCCGAGGCGTTATTCCTGCAGGTGACCTCGTGGCAGGACTGCGGGACTTGGCAGCCCGTGGCCTTCCCGAGGCTTTTCTTTTGCAGGTGCCTGCGAGGCCAGACTGAGGGAATTGGTGACCACAAGCCTTACGAGGAGTCTCCTGTCATTGTGGCAGGAGCCCTCAAGACCAGAGTGCAGGACTTGCTGTCCTGCAGCCGTCCTGAGGTTTCCCTGCCTCAGGTGCCTTCAAGGCACAACTACACAACTTGTTGACTCAGAACTTCACCCTTCCATCTTCCTTCAAGGTGCCCTCAAGGCCAGACTCTAGCATGACAAACAGTTTTTCCAGCCTGCTCAAAGCGATCAGGGAGAAAAAAGAGGAAGACCCTGGAGCTGACCCAGCCCAGCATCATGAAGAATCGGAGCAGTTCCAGACACTGCAGGATGGTGAGTGGCAGAGCTGGGCCACAGGGCTGATGGCTGCAGCCAGCTTGGCTCCATCCCATCCCATCCCATCCCATCCCATCCCATCCCATCCCATCCCATCCCATCCCATCCCATCCCATCCACTGGGGACAGGCCCATGGACAGGACGGAGGAGGGGCCGGGCAGACACCCCGCCGTGGCCGTGCTCCATCCCCTGGGGCATCCCGGGGCTCTCCCTGCCTGGGGAGTGCAGGGCTGGGCTGTGTTCTCCGGCCTCTCCCGCAGCCCCTCAGCTCTGGCTGCGCTTGCTCTTTGCCAGATGCAGCCCTGGACCGGACACAAGAGCAGGAACCCGCCCGTGGCCGCTTCCGCAAAAGCCTGAAGGTACCAGCAGCCATCCCCAACTGGGCTGGGCCTGCTGTCACTGCTCAGCCCAGCACCACGCTTGGAGCACTCCATGGAACATCCCGGGCTTCCCTGGCCTTTCTTCTCCTGCAGATGTTCCGGCAGTTCCTGCGCATTCAGCGTAGAAAGACCGGCAGCACAGCAGCTGCGGGCGCAGCCGAGCCTGACTCGGGGCTGACCGGGCTCCAGGCAGAGCCCGATGGCAGCCCAGATTCGGCTGAGCGCTCAGAAGACGCTGAGACCTCAGAGACTGAAACCTGGGCAAAGGCTCATCTCATGTCAATGACTGAGGACGTGGCCATCACAAACACCAAAACCAGAGAGACTCAGGGCCTTACAAATACTGACACCATGCCTGCTCCAACTATGATTCATGCTCCCACTATGGATTTTTTCGAGGAGAGTGTTGTTCCTTCTCACCAGCAGCAGCAGGTAAGCAGCCTGGGTCCACACCTGGAGGCCTCCCAGGATGGTGTGTCCCCTCAAGCCATGGTCTCTGGGCCCCCTCAGCCTTTGAGGCCAGCACAGTGTGGTGGGAACAGAAGCACTTCTTGGGGGAAGCTGGGGAAGTTGTTCCTTTGGACAGCGCTCCAAGTCTCCCCCATGCCTCCTCCAGGTGCCAGCCAAGGTGAAGAACATCCACCAGAGTCTCATGTCCCACGTCTCTGTGGATGCCAGGCTGCAAACGGACATTGTGAGGCTGGCAGAAGAACACCCTGCTGACGTGGTGCTGACCCTCCTGCGCTGTGCCCCAACGTGTGACAGGTACGGGGCCCACGAGCCTTGAGAGCTCAGGGCTCAGCAGCCTTTAGGGCCCGTGGCCCTGCACAGCCTGTCCAATGGTCTCTGCCAGACAGGCAGAGAGGCCCAGGACCCTCGGGCCCCTCTGTTTCCTGAGCCTGCTGCCAATGCTCCCCCCCTGCCCTTCAGGGCACCAGGCCTCTGTCACCTGGGCCCCCACAGCTGCACAGGGCATGGTGCTGTGACTGAGATGCCCCTGACACAGAGCTGCCATCCCACAGAGCTGCTGCAAAGATGTGGAGAGCCATAGGCTCATCGGGACCAGCACTGGAGAAAGCGCTGCCAACACTGCTCTGTGTGATGGAGGACTGGCCTCTGCACAGAATGTGCACCTCCGATGGGGACAACAAGGACCTTTTTGCCCTGGCTGTGAGTTTCTGGGCCTTTGCTCAGCCCCAGGTCACCTCTCCAGCAGCTCACCATCCTCTCCACGCCTCAGGCGCTGGGCTGAAACCTGGCCTAGGGGCAGGCTCAGGGGGCACCAGGCCCGCTGCTCCCCCTGCCTCTGCCCTTGGGCCCTGCCCCATGGACACCTCGGCACTGAGCGCTGCCTTGGGCTGCTTCTTTTGCAGGCAACTCTGGTGATCTGGCTGATTGTCCAAGTGCCTGAGTGCCACGAGACCATCGTCCTTTATTCCTCCCGCCTGTTTGTGGCTCTGCTCTCCCATGTTGTCATCACCACACAGCAGATGCCACCAGAGGAAGTTGATAACTTCTGGAGAGCATGCGGGGAGGAACGCCGCCTTCCCAGCAAGCCCAACAGGTCCCAGTCCTCCTGTCCTTCCCGTGCCCTTGTGGCCAGCGCCAGTGCTCCCAGTGTGACCTGGGCTTTGCTCTGCACACAGGTTTGCAGTGCAGGCCATGAAGGATCTGCTCTGCCGACTGCAGTGTGACCATGTGGTGGTGGCTATGGAGCGCAAGGGTGGCTGGGACATGATGCTGTGTGCTCACACCCAGCACTATGCCGTGGGTCTGCTGGCCAGGTGAGACCCCCTTCTGCCCACTGCCCCCAGCATTTGTGCCCTGTGCCCCACACAGTCCCTGTGCTCATGGGCCAGAGGGCCTCGTCAGCGAGGGACGGCCAAGGAGACTGGAAAAGGCTGGGAGAGGAGGGTGCCCAGAAGGGGCTGCCTCTCCAAGCGCTCACATCCCCTCCAGGGATGCTGGGGAAAGACCAGAGCTCTGTGAGTCAGTGCTGGGAGAGCTTTGGTCTCCCCACCTCAGGGCCTTGGTGTCTTTTTCCCCCCTGCCAGGAAGATGCTCCGTGTTTTGATCCCTTTGTGTTCTCGCATCGCACTCCACTTGCTCCGGCAGCTCAGCAGGGAGGAGCCGTGCTGGGATCTGCCCTTCCTGGCATTCCTTGTGGAGGTGAGCCTGTTGGCCAGCGCTGCCTCGCTGAGCTGCCTCCCAGCTCTCTGCCCTCTCGTAGCCACAGCTGCCAGGACAGTGCCCACGCCCTGTGCTGCTGCCTGGGCCCAGCCCTGTGCGCTTCTGGGCTCCTGCCGGCCGGGTCCTCTGTCACTGCCCTGTGCCTTTCAGGTCCTCGAGCGCCTGGACATGAGTAAATGTGGTGGCAGCGTCCTGAAGATCATGTCAAGGTACCTCCGGAGTGAATGCAGTCAGAGGCGTCGCCTGGCGCTCAGAGGCCTCGTGGTGCCCAGCAAGGATCCCTCGATGGTGAGAAGGGGGCAGCGGCTGAAGCTGCGCCGGGCAAAGCAGCCCCTTGGGCTGGCAGGGCTTCAGGAGCTGAGGCAACTGCTCCCAGCTCTTCTGCCTCACCTGCCCCAGTGCTTTGGGACAGGCCTTTGGCCTGTGGGCCCTGCAGCAGCAGGGTGGGGTTGCAGTGCCAGGGCGCTGCTGGCCGTGCAGCCGTCCATGGCTTCCCAGCACAGCCTTGTGTTCCACCCAGGCCAGAAGAATGTGTAGCGTGTCTCAAAGCCTTCTGCAGCTGCTGGGGGATGAAGATAGAGAGGTGGTCAGCATGAGCCTCCATGTGTTCACCAATGTGCTCCAGCACAAAGACATCCTGGTATCCAGCACCACCGCCCCAAAGCTGGCTGAGGCTCTCCTGCTGCTCTTTGACCACGTAAGGTTCTGCATCCTGAGCCACAGGCATCGGGTGCTTCCCAGAAACTTTGTGCTCTCTGGATTTTCAGGCCTTTGCCTAGGTGGGCCTGGAGTAGCTGGTGTAGGTCTTTTCCTTTCCTCTAGGACAACAGCCATGTGCAGTTGCTCTCCATTCAACTCTTCTGTAAGGTGATGGACTTGGTAGTGGATGAGGGAAAAAAGCCCCTGGAGACAATTGTGAACAAGAGCCTGGACACACTTTTCATCTACTGTCATGATGAGAACTGGCACGTGGCAAAGGTGAGCATTTCTATGATGCTGGGAGGGGGCTCGGCTGCCTCCTGCCCTGGCGCCTGGCGGGCTGCAGCCTCCTCCAGGCCTTGGCACAGGGACAAAGGTCTTGTGCCCTGGGCTGTGGGGCCATCTCGGGGTCTCTGCTGCTCTCCAGGCCTCTCGGGAAACGCTGCATTGTGCGGCCAAGTTCCTGAACAGGAGGGATCTCGAACAGCTGCTGGAGAAGGAGAATCTGTGGAAGTTTGCTGAGGTCCTGGTAAGGACGGCCTGGAAGGCCCAGGCTCAGCCTGGAGAAGCCCCATGGGCACAATGCTCAGTGTGTGGGCTGGCAGCTGTGCCCCTGCCCGCTGCTGCAGCCAGAGGCCGCGCGGGCTCTTCTCCAGGCTCCCGTGGGTCCCAGCCGGGTGCCGATGGAGCCCCGGCCCGGCGGGGCTGCGGGGTGGCACCGCGGCTCCCCGGGCAGCAGCCGGCCCTCTGCCCCCTCCAGAGCCCGGTGCCAGCGGCTGCTGGCCGGGCCTCAGGGCTGTGCGGGCAGGGGAGGCCGGGGCCGGGCGCAGGGAGCGCCCGGCCCAGGGGCTGAGCCCGCGCCAACCCTTCCCTCCTGCCGCTCTCTCCAGCTGGCAGAGGACAGGAGCCGAGCGGCCGAGCACCTGCGCCGGGCCCGGCCCTACCTGCAGAGCCCACAGGGGCCCCTGCGAGAGGCGGCCGTCCGGTTCATGGGTGAGCCAGGAGCCCGGGCTCCCTCCCCGCCCCGCCGCAGCTCGGCCCCAGCCCCGCCTGCTGCCCCGGCAGCGCAATCCGGGCCCGGCGCCACGGAGCCCCGCCTGGCCTGGGCGCTGCTGCCGCCCTCCGGCAGCCGTGCCCTTGGGCGGCAGCGTGCGGCAAGGGCCCGGGCTGAGCCCTGCCGGGCCACGAGGCCGTGTGGCCACAGGGCTGGCAGCGCCGCTGGCAGGGAGCTGTGCCGCTGGGCCGTGACAGGCTCTGTGTTCGCAGGGATGGCCGGGCGCAGCTCGAGGGGGCAGCAGGGAGAGCTCCAGCTGATCTGCAATGGTGAGTGAGGGCAGCGGGCTGACAGCGGGGGCTGGCGGGGGCAGCTGCGAGCCCTGCCCCGGCTGCAGTGGGCTCTGCTCCCGGTGCGCACCAGGGCTGCTGTGGGCAGAGCACACAGAGATTTCAGGCACACGTCGGGGAGTCGTGGCAAGTACCTCCCGGCTGATTCCAATGTCTCCTACTCCCTTCTGGGTGGGATTGGCCCTGTTCAGAAGGACTCCTAGCATTCCCACAGATCCGGGATCTCACCATGTCTCTGTTGCTGTCTCTTCCAGCCCTTCAAGCCCAGAGGCGGGATGCCAGCCCGTCATGCTCTAACCTGGAAAATCAAGCCCAGTTTCCCCAAAGAGCTAAAGAATTAGGCACACCTTCTGGATCCAGTGAACCAGTGTCCCAAGAACACACCCGGAGACATTGAAGAGGACATCACCTCTCAGTGCTGCTGGAAATCCTGGCATAGCTGATGCTGGGCACAGTTCTCGTGGCTTCAGCACTCTCCCTGCCTGTAGATAGCTCCCTCCCTCTAGATAGCTCCCTTCCTCCAGCCCCCAGACACTGCCCATCACCTTTTTTTCTCTCCACATGTCCTCCCTTTTGATAGCTCTGCCTCACCAGCCCTCAGCCTATCCATCACCTTTTCTTCCCCTCCACTCTCCCTCCCTGTTGACAGCTCCCTACCTCCAGCCCTCAGACCCTGCCCATCCCCCTTTTCCCTCCCATCTCATCTCTTTGTTTCATCTTCCATATAATAAACGGTTTGGCTTCTTCACTTTGCCTGCATCTCTGTGGAGATGAAGCGACGCAAATCCTGAGCCCAGGGACACACAGGCCCCTGCTGCCGTTCTCTTCCACACCGTGTTTTGGTGTTTTGTGCACACACACAGAGCAACGGGGGCAGATCAGGCTGGAAAGGTGCCTGTGCTGAAGGTGCAGTTCCACAACACTGGAGTTGCAGATCTTGCTGAGCACCCTGGAGCCCCTGGAATTTGGAAGAGCCAACCTGAGGATGAACCCAGCTGTGAGGGATTCCATGGTAAGCATCCACGGAGGTCAAAGGAGCATGGAATGCTGGAAGTTTTCAAGAATAGATTCCTAAAGCTCAGCAGTGCTCCATCCCTGCACAGGATGAGGAAGAGGACAGAACCAGCAACCATCCAGGCTTAACAGTGGGATTTGGGTGTGCCTAAGAGCAAATGCAGCAGCAGCGCGGCGCCCGGGACTCGGACGCGCGACCGTGCCAGTGCCCGGAGCGCTGTCAGGCAGTGCCGGGATCCCGGGTGTGGTTCTGGTCCCCACAGGTGAGGAATGGCAGCCCCAGGCTCAGAGCCAGTCAGAAAGCCAACCAAGTGAGCCCACAGGGAGGGCACCCTTCCCGTTTCTCTTGGGCATGGCCGCAAAACAGCCCCTGCTGCTTCTTCCTCCGCCTGTGTTTGGGGTGTGCTGCTGGCAGAGGCAGCCAGGTTGTGCTCTGCCTTCCAAAGCCTGTTGGGAGCAGGCATGAAAAGCGCTGCGTGCAGAGCGGAGAGTCCTGGAAGGTGCTGGCAAGAGCGTCCTGCGGGAACAGGGCTCTGATCTGTGGCCGGGAACAGCCTGGTTTTGGTGCCATGAACGCAGGCAGGTGTTGAGGCAGGTGAAGAGGCAGCGGGCAGCTTGTGTTGGTAGAGGGCCGGGGGCTGCACCTCTGAACCTCCACCTGGAAACGCACTTGGGGGAATACGAGCTAGAGCTGGAGTGCCTGTCCTGAAAGGACCTGAACTCCTTCAGCCTTGCCAGCGTTTCTTAAGGCTGTGTTGGTGTTCCCCGGAAAAGCTGCGCATTTAGGGAAACGCCTTTGGAGGAAGGGGGCTTGCTTCTCAAGGAAAGTGCTTCCCCAGGGAGCTCCCAGTGAGGCAGCTGCAAGTGTCCCCCTTTGGCTCTCTGTGCTCCTTTCAGTCCTTGAAGGCTCATTGCACTTGGCAGAGGGGCAGGAAGAAGGCTGTGAAGAGCAGCTTTGGCATCCACCTGGAGCTGCAGAGAACAACCCAAGCACCTGCAGCAGGATGTGTTACCCCCCTTTGAACAGAGGTGTGAGCAGAACCATCTCTGTCCTGCTGTGAGCAGCAAAGCTCTCTCTGGGAGCTGTGAATTCAAGGGCCTTTACACACTCACATTTCACATCTTCCCTGGCTGCTGTTGTCCCAGACTGGAAAAAGCAAGATGTATTCTATTTGCCATCTGTAAGGCAAATTGTCTTGTGTTGTCTTGTGTTAAGTGGGCACTTGTTCCTTATCTCTTCCATAATCAATCCTTCCTTATGGGGAGACATCTGCTGATAAGGGGCCATTGAGTGTCACTGCATGACTGATAAGAACTCTAACTTCCCATTGGGAGAGGCTCTGGCCAGAGGGAGGAGCCAAGCATTCCTACCTGCAAATATAGGCTTGAAATTCTGGCCCAGGAGCACAGCTTTTTTGCGCTGGATTTTCCCAGAGGAACAGCTGCCTCTTCCACTGCCTCTTCAGAGGAAGACTGCACCCTTTTCTACAAGATCACTACTCCAACAGAACCACACCTGACACTCCAGGAGGACTGCAGCCACAATTCCAATTGCACTGCTACCAACAACCTGACCAACAAGGTGTCAGGTTGTATTCTGACTCTGTCCCTGTTGTTTTAGTTCACTGCACTGTTTATTTTGTCTTTTAATTTCTTCCCTAATAAAGAACTGTTATTCCTGCTCCCATATTTTTGCCCAAGAGCCCCCCTTAATTTCAAACTTCTAACAATTCAGAGGGAAGAGGTCTACAATTTCCATTTCAGGGGAGGCTCCCACCTTCCTTAGCAGACACCTGTCTTTCCAAACCAAGACAGCTGTGTTTCGACTCTCGGCAATACGCATTTGCCTCCTGCTTGGTGGGAGCTGCTGTGGCCCAGGGCCAGCCCAGAGCTGGGCTGGGTGGGCCAGGCAGCGTGGAGAGTCTTGTCTGATCTTGGTGTGCTCCTGGCCTCAGAAAGGCTTGGAAGGTTTGCCTCCCCAAGTGTCCTGCTCATTGGCTCTCCCTGTGCATCTTGGAGAGCACAAGGTAGGCATTTCTGGCAGCTGGGCATCAGCAGGCCTTAAAATGGGGGCGTGTTGTGGAGCGAGCCCAGCTGAGATACCCTGAGAGGAGCCCAGTGCTCCTTGCTCCTCTCTGCTGACACGGGAGCGTCTGTCTGCTTTCGGGACGGCCCTGGCTGTGTCAGGGGTGCTACGTGGACACGAGACAGCCGGTCCTGTCCCGCTGGGTCCCAGCAGTGCCTGGCAGCAGTTCTGAATCCACGTCAGGATGCTGGCCAAGAGAGGCCCTGGAAGCTGAGGCAGCTGACTTTGAGCTTTTGCAGATACACGCAGGGGATGGCCAACAGTGTTCCCTCAGGATACTGCAGTCCTGAGGGGCCTCCCCAGAGCTGCCTGATGCCGCCCACTCCTTGCGGCACCAGACGCTTTCCTCTGGAATGTTCTACCTCCCCCGAGAGGGAAGAGGGAGCTGGAGAAAGAGCTTGCCAGGCTGCTCTCCATCCTTTCCCAGCAGCCCTGGCTGAGTGGAGAAGTCCGAGCTGAGCGCAGATGTGCCAATGGAGCAGCCGTGCACAGGAAGGCTCGGTGGGAAGGATGAGCCAGGATCCATAGGCCTGGCAGCCTGAGCTTGCTGCCAGGGAAGGCGTTGGAGCGGATGCTCCCGAGTGCCATCCCACAGCACGTGCAGGGAACCAGGGGGTCTGCTGGAGGGTGGGAAAGCTCTGCGGAGGGGTGGGGACAGCTGGGGCTCCTGGTGGGCTGTTGAGGGCTTCTCTGCGGGTGTTTGCAGGGGGTTGGTGTTGGGGAGCGTGTTGGGGAAGGAGTTGTCTGCAAGGTGAGAGGTCTAGGCTGGAATTTGAGTCAGCTTGAAGGCAGCATCTGTGGTTTGGCACAGCTTTGCTTATGGAGGCCAGAAGGAATATCTGTGACTATTTCTCTTCATGGTCCTGATTCTCCTGCAGGGAACAAGATGGGAGAGCTGTACTTTATTGGCCACTTAGATATCTGTACTGGGGGAGGACGAGCCCTTTGTCCATCTACTCATTTGTCTGGGCTACTTTTGTACCACTGAGTGGACTTTCATTCCTTGAGAGCTTTTATTCCTTAAGAGAATTACGATATTATCATCCCTTCATCGAAAACCATTTGCACACCAAAGAATGGCCTTCTTTTTGCCTCTGTATAGTGCTATGTTTCAAAAGGGACTTCCAATGGAATGTGTTAAGGCAAATGAGTTGCTGCTTTTAGGTAGGAACAAACTTCCAAATCATTCACATTCTCCGGCAATCGCTATTAATTTGAGAAGTTTGCAAATTTTGGAACTACTTGATTTGCGCAATGAGATGTAAAGCCTTCCGGAACTGAGGAGTCTTAAATGCAGGGCAGGGTTTGCTGATGGTTTGAGTTGTTCCTAAAGATCCTGTTGGGCATTCTTAGACACTTGGGGCCAGGGATTCCTTCCAGCCTGGGCCACTTTGGGTGGGGCTGGGGGTGGCCCCAGGGCAGGTGGCAGTGTGTGCAAGGGCCCTTTGTGACACGCTGCAGCACGGTCACCGTGTCATGGAACAGGCCAGGGTGTCCAAGAACCCACCCTTTGTGACACGTGGTGACATAGGAGCTGGCGGTGACAAGAGCACGCCACAGTGCTCGGAGCAGGCGACGGGACAGGACAGGACAGAGCGGTGCCGTGAGGAGCCCTCGCACAGCGCGCTCGTTCGTGTCTGACCCGGAGCTTTTCCGAGGCGTTATTCCTGCAGGTGACCTCGTGGCAGGACTGCGGGACTTGGCAGCCCGTGGCCTTCCCGAGGCTTTTCTTTTGCAGGTGCCTGCGAGGCCAGACTGAGGGAATTGGTGACCACAAGCCTTACGAGGAGTCTCCTGTCATTGTGGCAGGAGCCCTCAAGACCAGAGTGCAGGACTTGCTGTCCTGCAGCCGTCCTGAGGTTTCCCTGCCTCAGGTGCCTTCAAGGCACAACTACACAACTTGTTGACTCAGAACTTCACCCTTCCATCTTCCTTCAAGGTGCCCTCAAGGCCAGACTCTAGCATGACAAACAGTTTTTCCAGCCTGCTCAAAGCGATCAGGGAGAAAAAAGAGGAAGACCCTGGAGCTGACCCAGCCCAGCATCATGAAGAATCGGAGCAGTTCCAGACACTGCAGGATGGTGAGTGGCAGAGCTGGGCCACAGGGCTGATGGCTGCAGCCAGCTTGGCTCCATCCCATCCCATCCCATCCCATCCCATCCCATCCCATCCCATCCCATCCCATCCCATCCACTGGGGACAGGCCCATGGACAGGACGGAGGAGGGGCCGGGCAGACACCCCGCCGTGGCCGTGCTCCATCCCCTGGGGCATCCCGGGGCTCTCCCTGCCTGGGGAGTGCAGGGCTGGGCTGTGTTCTCCGGCCTCTCCCGCAGCCCCTCAGCTCTGGCTGCGCTTGCTCTTTGCCAGATGCAGCCCTGGACCGGACACAAGAGCAGGAACCCGCCCGTGGCCGCTTCCGCAAAAGCCTGAAGGTACCAGCAGCCATCCCCAACTGGGCTGGGCCTGCTGTCACTGCTCAGCCCAGCACCACGCTTGGAGCACTCCATGGAACATCCCGGGCTTCCCTGGCCTTTCTTCTCCTGCAGATGTTCCGGCAGTTCCTGCGCATTCAGCGTAGAAAGACCGGCAGCACAGCAGCTGCGGGCGCAGCCGAGCCTGACTCGGGGCTGACCGGGCTCCAGGCAGAGCCCGATGGCAGCCCAGATTCGGCTGAGCGCTCAGAAGACGCTGAGACCTCAGAGACTGAAACCTGGGCAAAGGCTCATCTCATGTCAATGACTGAGGACGTGGCCATCACAAACACCAAAACCAGAGAGACTCAGGGCCTTACAAATACTGACACCATGCCTGCTCCAACTATGATTCATGCTCCCACTATGGATTTTTTCGAGGAGAGTGTTGTTCCTTCTCACCAGCAGCAGCAGGTAAGCAGCCTGGGTCCACACCTGGAGGCCTCCCAGGATGGTGTGTCCCCTCAAGCCATGGTCTCTGGGCCCCCTCAGCCTTTGAGGCCAGCACAGTGTGGTGGGAACAGAAGCACTTCTTGGGGGAAGCTGGGGAAGTTGTTCCTTTGGACAGCGCTCCAAGTCTCCCCCATGCCTCCTCCAGGTGCCAGCCAAGGTGAAGAACATCCACCAGAGTCTCATGTCCCACGTCTCTGTGGATGCCAGGCTGCAAACGGACATTGTGAGGCTGGCAGAAGAACACCCTGCTGACGTGGTGCTGACCCTCCTGCGCTGTGCCCCAACGTGTGACAGGTACGGGGCCCACGAGCCTTGAGAGCTCAGGGCTCAGCAGCCTTTAGGGCCCGTGGCCCTGCACAGCCTGTCCAATGGTCTCTGCCAGACAGGCAGAGAGGCCCAGGACCCTCGGGCCCCTCTGTTTCCTGAGCCTGCTGCCAATGCTCCCCCCCTGCCCTTCAGGGCACCAGGCCTCTGTCACCTGGGCCCCCACAGCTGCACAGGGCATGGTGCTGTGACTGAGATGCCCCTGACACAGAGCTGCCATCCCACAGAGCTGCTGCAAAGATGTGGAGAGCCATAGGCTCATCGGGACCAGCACTGGAGAAAGCGCTGCCAACACTGCTCTGTGTGATGGAGGACTGGCCTCTGCACAGAATGTGCACCTCCGATGGGGACAACAAGGACCTTTTTGCCCTGGCTGTGAGTTTCTGGGCCTTTGCTCAGCCCCAGGTCACCTCTCCAGCAGCTCACCATCCTCTCCACGCCTCAGGCGCTGGGCTGAAACCTGGCCTAGGGGCAGGCTCAGGGGGCACCAGGCCCGCTGCTCCCCCTGCCTCTGCCCTTGGGCCCTGCCCCATGGACACCTCGGCACTGAGCGCTGCCTTGGGCTGCTTCTTTTGCAGGCAACTCTGGTGATCTGGCTGATTGTCCAAGTGCCTGAGTGCCACGAGACCATCGTCCTTTATTCCTCCCGCCTGTTTGTGGCTCTGCTCTCCCATGTTGTCATCACCACACAGCAGATGCCACCAGAGGAAGTTGATAACTTCTGGAGAGCATGCGGGGAGGAACGCCGCCTTCCCAGCAAGCCCAACAGGTCCCAGTCCTCCTGTCCTTCCCGTGCCCTTGTGGCCAGCGCCAGTGCTCCCAGTGTGACCTGGGCTTTGCTCTGCACACAGGTTTGCAGTGCAGGCCATGAAGGATCTGCTCTGCCGACTGCAGTGTGACCATGTGGTGGTGGCTATGGAGCGCAAGGGTGGCTGGGACATGATGCTGTGTGCTCACACCCAGCACTATGCCGTGGGTCTGCTGGCCAGGTGAGACCCCCTTCTGCCCACTGCCCCCAGCATTTGTGCCCTGTGCCCCACACAGTCCCTGTGCTCATGGGCCAGAGGGCCTCGTCAGCGAGGGACGGCCAAGGAGACTGGAAAAGGCTGGGAGAGGAGGGTGCCCAGAAGGGGCTGCCTCTCCAAGCGCTCACATCCCCTCCAGGGATGCTGGGGAAAGACCAGAGCTCTGTGAGTCAGTGCTGGGAGAGCTTTGGTCTCCCCACCTCAGGGCCTTGGTGTCTTTTTCCCCCCTGCCAGGAAGATGCTCCGTGTTTTGATCCCTTTGTGTTCTCGCATCGCACTCCACTTGCTCCGGCAGCTCAGCAGGGAGGAGCCGTGCTGGGATCTGCCCTTCCTGGCATTCCTTGTGGAGGTGAGCCTGTTGGCCAGCGCTGCCTCGCTGAGCTGCCTCCCAGCTCTCTGCCCTCTCGTAGCCACAGCTGCCAGGACAGTGCCCACGCCCTGTGCTGCTGCCTGGGCCCAGCCCTGTGCGCTTCTGGGCTCCTGCCGGCCGGGTCCTCTGTCACTGCCCTGTGCCTTTCAGGTCCTCGAGCGCCTGGACATGAGTAAATGTGGTGGCAGCGTCCTGAAGATCATGTCAAGGTACCTCCGGAGTGAATGCAGTCAGAGGCGTCGCCTGGCGCTCAGAGGCCTCGTGGTGCCCAGCAAGGATCCCTCGATGGTGAGAAGGGGGCAGCGGCTGAAGCTGCGCCGGGCAAAGCAGCCCCTTGGGCTGGCAGGGCTTCAGGAGCTGAGGCAACTGCTCCCAGCTCTTCTGCCTCACCTGCCCCAGTGCTTTGGGACAGGCCTTTGGCCTGTGGGCCCTGCAGCAGCAGGGTGGGGTTGCAGTGCCAGGGCGCTGCTGGCCGTGCAGCCGTCCATGGCTTCCCAGCACAGCCTTGTGTTCCACCCAGGCCAGAAGAATGTGTAGCGTGTCTCAAAGCCTTCTGCAGCTGCTGGGGGATGAAGATAGAGAGGTGGTCAGCATGAGCCTCCATGTGTTCACCAATGTGCTCCAGCACAAAGACATCCTGGTATCCAGCACCACCGCCCCAAAGCTGGCTGAGGCTCTCCTGCTGCTCTTTGACCACGTAAGGTTCTGCATCCTGAGCCACAGGCATCGGGTGCTTCCCAGAAACTTTGTGCTCTCTGGATTTTCAGGCCTTTGCCTAGGTGGGCCTGGAGTAGCTGGTGTAGGTCTTTTCCTTTCCTCTAGGACAACAGCCATGTGCAGTTGCTCTCCATTCAACTCTTCTGTAAGGTGATGGACTTGGTAGTGGATGAGGGAAAAAAGCCCCTGGAGACAATTGTGAACAAGAGCCTGGACACACTTTTCATCTACTGTCATGATGAGAACTGGCACGTGGCAAAGGTGAGCATTTCTATGATGCTGGGAGGGGGCTCGGCTGCCTCCTGCCCTGGCGCCTGGCGGGCTGCAGCCTCCTCCAGGCCTTGGCACAGGGACAAAGGTCTTGTGCCCTGGGCTGTGGGGCCATCTCGGGGTCTCTGCTGCTCTCCAGGCCTCTCGGGAAACGCTGCATTGTGCGGCCAAGTTCCTGAACAGGAGGGATCTCGAACAGCTGCTGGAGAAGGAGAATCTGTGGAAGTTTGCTGAGGTCCTGGTAAGGACGGCCTGGAAGGCCCAGGCTCAGCCTGGAGAAGCCCCATGGGCACAATGCTCAGTGTGTGGGCTGGCAGCTGTGCCCCTGCCCGCTGCTGCAGCCAGAGGCCGCGCGGGCTCTTCTCCAGGCTCCCGTGGGTCCCAGCCGGGTGCCGATGGAGCCCCGGCCCGGCGGGGCTGCGGGGTGGCACCGCGGCTCCCCGGGCAGCAGCCGGCCCTCTGCCCCCTCCAGAGCCCGGCGCCAGCGGCTGCTGGCCGGGCCTCAGGGCTGTGCGGGCAGGGGAGGCCGGGGCCGGGCGCAGGGAGCGCCCGGCCCAGGGGCTGAGCCCGCGCCAACCCTTCCCTCCTGCCGCTCTCTCCAGCTGGCAGAGGACAGGAGCCGAGCGGCCGAGCACCTGCGCCGGGCCCGGCCCTACCTGCAGAGCCCACAGGGGCCCCTGCGAGAGGCGGCCGTCCGGTTCATGGGTGAGCCAGGAGCCCGGGCTCCCTCCCCGCCCCGCCGCAGCTCGGCCCCAGCCCCGCCTGCTGCCCCGCCGGCGCCATCCGGGCCCGGCGCCACGGAGCCCCGCCTGGCCTGGGCGCTGCTGCCGCCCTCCGGCAGCCGTGCCCTTGGGCGGCAGCGTGCGGCAAGGGCCCGGGCTGAGCCCTGCCGGGCCACGAGGCCGTGTGGCCACAGGGCTGGCAGCGCCGCTGGCAGGGAGCTGTGCCGCTGGGCCGTGACAGGCTCTGTGTTCGCAGGGATGGCCGGGCGCAGCTCGAGGGGGCAGCAGGGAGAGCTCCAGCTGATCTGCAATGGTGAGTGAGGGCAGCGGGCTGACAGCGGGGGCTGGCGGGGGCAGCTGCGAGCCCTGCCCCGGCTGCAGTGGGCTCTGCTCCCGGTGCGCACCAGGGCTGCTGTGGGCAGAGCACACAGAGATTTCAGGCACACGTCGGGGAGTCGTGGCAAGTACCTCCCGGCTGATTCCAATGTCTCCTACTCCCTTCTGGGTGGGATTGGCCCTGTTCAGAAGGACTCCTAGCATTCCCACAGATCCGGGATCTCACCATGTCTCTGTTGCTGTCTCTTCCAGCCCTTCAAGCCCAGAGGCGGGATGCCAGCCCGTCATGCTCTAACCTGGAAAATCAAGCCCAGTTTCCCCAAAGAGCTAAAGAATTAGGCACACCTTCTGGATCCAGTGAACCAGTGTCCCAAGAACACACCCGGAGACATTGAAGAGGACATCACCTCTCAGTGCTGCTGGAAATCCTGGCATAGCTGATGCTGGGCACAGTTCTCGTGGCTTCAGCACTCTCCCTGCCTGTAGATAGCTCCCTCCCTCTAGATAGCTCCCTTCCTCCAGCCCCCAGACACTGCCCATCACCTTTTTTTCTCTCCACATGTCCTCCCTTTTGATAGCTCTGCCTCACCAGCCCTCAGCCTATCCATCACCTTTTCTTCCCCTCCACTCTCCCTCCCTGTTGACAGCTCCCTACCTCCAGCCCTCAGACCCTGCCCATCCCCCTTTTCCCTCCCATCTCATCTCTTTGTTTCATCTTCCATATAATAAACGGTTTGGCTTCTTCACTTTGCCTGCATCTCTGTGGAGATGAAGCGACGCAAATCCTGAGCCCAGGGACACACAGGCCCCTGCTGCCGTTCTCTTCCACACCGTGTTTTGGTGTTTTGTGCACACACACAGAGCAACGGGGGCAGATCAGGCTGGAAAGGTGCCTGTGCTGAAGGTGCAGTTCCACAACACTGGAGTTGCAGATCTTGCTGAGCACCCTGGAGCCCCTGGAATTTGGAAGAGCCAACCTGAGGATGAACCCAGCTGTGAGGGATTCCATGGTAAGCATCCACGGAGGTCAAAGGAGCATGGAATGCTGGAAGTTTTCAAGAATAGATTCCTAAAGCTCAGCAGTGCTCCATCCCTGCACAGGATGAGGAAGAGGACAGAACCAGCAACCATCCAGGCTTAACAGTGGGATTTGGGTGTGCCTAAGAGCAAATGCAGCAGCAGCGCGGCGCCCGGGACTCGGACGCGCGACCGTGCCAGTGCCCGGAGCGCTGTCAGGCAGTGCCGGGATCCCGGGTGTGGTTCTGGTCCCCACAGGTGAGGAATGGCAGCCCCAGGCTCAGAGCCAGTCAGAAAGCCAACCAAGTGAGCCCACAGGGAGGGCACCCTTCCCGTTTCTCTTGGGCATGGCCGCAAAACAGCCCCTGCTGCTTCTTCCTCCGCCTGTGTTTGGGGTGTGCTGCTGGCAGAGGCAGCCAGGTTGTGCTCTGCCTTCCAAAGCCTGTTGGGAGCAGGCATGAAAAGCGCTGCGTGCAGAGCGGAGAGTCCTGGAAGGTGCTGGCAAGAGCGTCCTGCGGGAACAGGGCTCTGATCTGTGGCCGGGAACAGCCTGGTTTTGGTGCCATGAACGCAGGCAGGTGTTGAGGCAGGTGAAGAGGCAGCGGGCAGCTTGTGTTGGTAGAGGGCCGGGGGCTGCACCTCTGAACCTCCACCTGGAAACGCACTTGGGGGAATACGAGCTAGAGCTGGAGTGCCTGTCCTGAAAGGACCTGAACTCCTTCAGCCTTGCCAGCGTTTCTTAAGGCTGTGTTGGTGTTCCCCGGAAAAGCTGCGCATTTAGGGAAACGCCTTTGGAGGAAGGGGGCTTGCTTCTCAAGGAAAGTGCTTCCCCAGGGAGCTCCCAGTGAGGCAGCTGCAAGTGTCCCCCTTTGGCTCTCTGTGCTCCTTTCAGTCCTTGAAGGCTCATTGCACTTGGCAGAGGGGCAGGAAGAAGGCTGTGAAGAGCAGCTTTGGCATCCACCTGGAGCTGCAGAGAACAACCCAAGCACCTGCAGCAGGATGTGTTACCCCCCTTTGAACAGAGGTGTGAGCAGAACCATCTCTGTCCTGCTGTGAGCAGCAAAGCTCTCTCTGGGAGCTGTGAATTCAAGGGCCTTTACACACTCACATTTCACATCTTCCCTGGCTGCTGTTGTCCCAGACTGGAAAAAGCAAGATGTATTCTATTTGCCATCTGTAAGGCAAATTGTCTTGTGTTGTCTTGTGTTAAGTGGGCACTTGTTCCTTATCTCTTCCATAATCAATCCTTCCTTATGGGGAGACATCTGCTGATAAGGGGCCATTGAGTGTCACTGCATGACTGATAAGAACTCTAACTTCCCATTGGGAGAGGCTCTGGCCAGAGGGAGGAGCCAAGCATTCCTACCTGCAAATATAGGCTTGAAATTCTGGCCCAGGAGCACAGCTTTTTTGCGCTGGATTTTCCCAGAGGAACAGCTGCCTCTTCCACTGCCTCTTCAGAGGAAGACTGCACCCTTTTCTACAAGATCACTACTCCAACAGAACCACACCTGACACTCCAGGAGGACTGCAGCCACAATTCCAATTGCACTGCTACCAACAACCTGACCAACAAGGTGTCAGGTTGTATTCTGACTCTGTCCCTGTTGTTTTAGTTCACTGCACTGTTTATTTTGTCTTTTAATTTCTTCCCTAATAAAGAACTGTTATTCCTGCTCCCATATTTTTGCCCAAGAGCCCCCCTTAATTTCAAACTTCTAACAATTCAGAGGGAAGAGGTCTACAATTTCCATTTCAGGGGAGGCTCCCACCTTCCTTAGCAGACACCTGTCTTTCCAAACCAAGACAGCTGTGTTTCGACTCTCGGCAATACGCATTTGCCTCCTGCTTGGTGGGAGCTGCTGTGGCCCAGGGCCAGCCCAGAGCTGGGCTGGGTGGGCCAGGCAGCGTGGAGAGTCTTGGCTGATCTTGGTGTGCTCCTGGCCTCAGAAAGGCTTGGAAGGTTTGCCTCCCCAAGTGTCCTGCTCATTGGCTCTCCCTGTGCATCTTGGAGAGCACAAGGTAGGCATTTCTGGCAGCTGGGCATCAGCAGGCCTTAAAATGGGGGCGTGTTGTGGAGCGAGCCCAGCTGAGATACCCTGAGAGGAGCCCAGTGCTCCTTGCTCCTCTCTGCTGACACGGGAGCGTCTGTCTGCTTTCGGGACGGCCCTGGCTGTGTCAGGGGTGCTACGTGGACACGAGACAGCCGGTCCTGTCCCGCTGGGTCCCAGCAGTGCCTGGCAGCAGTTCTGAATCCACGTCAGGATGCTGGCCAAGAGAGGCCCTGGAAGCTGAGGCAGCTGACTTTGAGCTTTTGCAGATACACGCAGGGGATGGCCAACAGTGTTCCCTCAGGATACTGCAGTCCTGAGGGGCCTCCCCAGAGCTGCCTGATGCCGCCCACTCCTTGCGGCACCAGACGCTTTCCTCTGGAATGTTCTACCTCCCCCGAGAGGGAAGAGGGAGCTGGAGAAAGAGCTTGCCAGGCTGCTCTCCATCCTTTCCCAGCAGCCCTGGCTGAGTGGAGAAGTCCGAGCTGAGCGCAGATGTGCCAATGGAGCAGCCGTGCACAGGAAGGCTCGGTGGGAAGGATGAGCCAGGATCCATAGGCCTGGCAGCCTGAGCTTGCTGCCAGGGAAGGCGTTGGAGCGGATGCTCCCGAGTGCCATCCCACAGCACGTGCAGGGAACCAGGGGGTCTGCTGGAGGGTGGGAAAGCTCTGCGGAGGGGTGGGGACAGCTGGGGCTCCTGGTGGGCTGTTGAGGGCTTCTCTGCGGGTGTTTGCAGGGGGTTGGTGTTGGGGAGCGTGTTGGGGAAGGAGTTGTCTGCAAGGTGAGAGGTCTAGGCTGGAATTTGAGTCAGCTTGAAGGCAGCATCTGTGGTTTGGCACAGCTTTGCTTAT
This sequence comes from Vidua macroura, assembly GCF_024509145.1. Taxonomy (NCBI): domain Eukaryota; kingdom Metazoa; phylum Chordata; class Aves; order Passeriformes; family Viduidae; genus Vidua; species Vidua macroura. The sequence continues at coordinate 2,374,691 of NC_071577.1, forward strand.
GGAGGCCAGAAGGAATATCTGTGACTATTTCTCTTCATGGTCCTGATTCTCCTGCAGGGAACAAGATGGGAGAGCTGTACTTTATTGGCCACTTAGATATCTGTACTGGGGGAGGACGAGCCCTTTGTCCATCTACTCATTTGTCTGGGCTACTTTTGTACCACTGAGTGGACTTTCATTCCTTGAGAGCTTTTATTCCTTAAGAGAATTACGATATTATCATCCCTTCATCGAAAACCATTTGCACACCAAAGAATGGCCTTCTTTTTGCCTCTGTATAGTGCTATGTTTCAAAAGGGACTTCCAATGGAATGTGTTAAGGCAAATGAGTTGCTGCTTTTAGGTAGGAACAAACTTCCAAATCATTCACATTCTCCGGCAATCGCTATTAATTTGAGAAGTTTGCAAATTTTGGAACTACTTGATTTGCGCAATGAGATGTAAAGCCTTCCGGAACTGAGGAGTCTTAAATGCAGGGCAGGGTTTGCTGATGGTTTGAGTTGTTCCTAAAGATCCTGTTGGGCATTCTTAGACACTTGGGGCCAGGGATTCCTTCCAGCCTGGGCCACTTTGGGTGGGGCTGGGGGTGGCCCCAGGGCAGGTGGCAGTGTGTGCAAGGGCCCTTTGTGACACGCTGCAGCACGGTCACCGTGTCATGGAACAGGCCAGGGTGTCCAAGAACCCACCCTTTGTGACACGTGGTGACATAGGAGCTGGCGGTGACAAGAGCACGCCACAGTGCTCGGAGCAGGCGACGGGACAGGACAGGACAGAGCGGTGCCGTGAGGAGCCCTCGCACAGCGCGCTCGTTCGTGTCTGACCCGGAGCTTTTCCGAGGCGTTATTCCTGCAGGTGACCTCGTGGCAGGACTGCGGGACTTGGCAGCCCGTGGCCTTCCCGAGGCTTTTCTTTTGCAGGTGCCTGCGAGGCCAGACTGAGGGAATTGGTGACCACAAGCCTTACGAGGAGTCTCCTGTCATTGTGGCAGGAGCCCTCAAGACCAGAGTGCAGGACTTGCTGTCCTGCAGCCGTCCTGAGGTTTCCCTGCCTCAGGTGCCTTCAAGGCACAACTACACAACTTGTTGACTCAGAACTTCACCCTTCCATCTTCCTTCAAGGTGCCCTCAAGGCCAGACTCTAGCATGACAAACAGTTTTTCCAGCCTGCTCAAAGCGATCAGGGAGAAAAAAGAGGAAGACCCTGGAGCTGACCCAGCCCAGCATCATGAAGAATCGGAGCAGTTCCAGACACTGCAGGATGGTGAGTGGCAGAGCTGGGCCACAGGGCTGATGGCTGCAGCCAGCTTGGCTCCATCCCATCCCATCCCATCCCATCCCATCCCATCCCATCCCATCCCATCCCATCCCATCCCATCCCATCCCATCCCATCCCATCCACTGGGGACAGGCCCATGGACAGGACGGAGGAGGGGCCGGGCAGACACCCCGCCGTGGCCGTGCTCCATCCCCTGGGGCATCCCGGGGCTCTCCCTGCCTGGGGAGTGCAGGGCTGGGCTGTGTTCTCCGGCCTCTCCCGCAGCCCCTCAGCTCTGGCTGCGCTTGCTCTTTGCCAGATGCAGCCCTGGACCGGACACAAGAGCAGGAACCCGCCCGTGGCCGCTTCCGCAAAAGCCTGAAGGTACCAGCAGCCATCCCCAACTGGGCTGGGCCTGCTGTCACTGCTCAGCCCAGCACCACGCTTGGAGCACTCCATGGAACATCCCGGGCTTCCCTGGCCTTTCTTCTCCTGCAGATGTTCCGGCAGTTCCTGCGCATTCAGCGTAGAAAGACCGGCAGCACAGCAGCTGCGGGCGCAGCCGAGCCTGACTCGGGGCTGACCGGGCTCCAGGCAGAGCCCGATGGCAGCCCAGATTCGGCTGAGCGCTCAGAAGACGCTGAGACCTCAGAGACTGAAACCTGGGCAAAGGCTCATCTCATGTCAATGACTGAGGACGTGGCCATCACAAACACCAAAACCAGAGAGACTCAGGGCCTTACAAATACTGACACCATGCCTGCTCCAACTATGATTCATGCTCCCACTATGGATTTTTTCGAGGAGAGTGTTGTTCCTTCTCACCAGCAGCAGCAGGTAAGCAGCCTGGGTCCACACCTGGAGGCCTCCCAGGATGGTGTGTCCCCTCAAGCCATGGTCTCTGGGCCCCCTCAGCCTTTGAGGCCAGCACAGTGTGGTGGGAACAGAAGCACTTCTTGGGGGAAGCTGGGGAAGTTGTTCCTTTGGACAGCGCTCCAAGTCTCCCCCATGCCTCCTCCAGGTGCCAGCCAAGGTGAAGAACATCCACCAGAGTCTCATGTCCCACGTCTCTGTGGATGCCAGGCTGCAAACGGACATTGTGAGGCTGGCAGAAGAACACCCTGCTGACGTGGTGCTGACCCTCCTGCGCTGTGCCCCAACGTGTGACAGGTACGGGGCCCACGAGCCTTGAGAGCTCAGGGCTCAGCAGCCTTTAGGGCCCGTGGCCCTGCACAGCCTGTCCAATGGTCTCTGCCAGACAGGCAGAGAGGCCCAGGACCCTCGGGCCCCTCTGTTTCCTGAGCCTGCTGCCAATGCTCCCCCCCTGCCCTTCAGGGCACCAGGCCTCTGTCACCTGGGCCCCCACAGCTGCACAGGGCATGGTGCTGTGACTGAGATGCCCCTGACACAGAGCTGCCATCCCACAGAGCTGCTGCAAAGATGTGGAGAGCCATAGGCTCATCGGGACCAGCACTGGAGAAAGCGCTGCCAACACTGCTCTGTGTGATGGAGGACTGGCCTCTGCACAGAATGTGCACCTCCGATGGGGACAACAAGGACCTTTTTGCCCTGGCTGTGAGTTTCTGGGCCTTTGCTCAGCCCCAGGTCACCTCTCCAGCAGCTCACCATCCTCTCCACGCCTCAGGCGCTGGGCTGAAACCTGGCCTAGGGGCAGGCTCAGGGGGCACCAGGCCCGCTGCTCCCCCTGCCTCTGCCCTTGGGCCCTGCCCCATGGACACCTCGGCACTGAGCGCTGCCTTGGGCTGCTTCTTTTGCAGGCAACTCTGGTGATCTGGCTGATTGTCCAAGTGCCTGAGTGCCACGAGACCATCGTCCTTTATTCCTCCCGCCTGTTTGTGGCTCTGCTCTCCCATGTTGTCATCACCACACAGCAGATGCCACCAGAGGAAGTTGATAACTTCTGGAGAGCATGCGGGGAGGAACGCCGCCTTCCCAGCAAGCCCAACAGGTCCCAGTCCTCCTGTCCTTCCCGTGCCCTTGTGGCCAGCGCCAGTGCTCCCAGTGTGACCTGGGCTTTGCTCTGCACACAGGTTTGCAGTGCAGGCCATGAAGGATCTGCTCTGCCGACTGCAGTGTGACCATGTGGTGGTGGCTATGGAGCGCAAGGGTGGCTGGGACATGATGCTGTGTGCTCACACCCAGCACTATGCCGTGGGTCTGCTGGCCAGGTGAGACCCCCTTCTGCCCACTGCCCCCAGCATTTGTGCCCTGTGCCCCACACAGTCCCTGTGCTCATGGGCCAGAGGGCCTCGTCAGCGAGGGACGGCCAAGGAGACTGGAAAAGGCTGGGAGAGGAGGGTGCCCAGAAGGGGCTGCCTCTCCAAGCGCTCACATCCCCTCCAGGGATGCTGGGGAAAGACCAGAGCTCTGTGAGTCAGTGCTGGGAGAGCTTTGGTCTCCCCACCTCAGGGCCTTGGTGTCTTTTTCCCCCCTGCCAGGAAGATGCTCCGTGTTTTGATCCCTTTGTGTTCTCGCATCGCACTCCACTTGCTCCGGCAGCTCAGCAGGGAGGAGCCGTGCTGGGATCTGCCCTTCCTGGCATTCCTTGTGGAGGTGAGCCTGTTGGCCAGCGCTGCCTCGCTGAGCTGCCTCCCAGCTCTCTGCCCTCTCGTAGCCACAGCTGCCAGGACAGTGCCCACGCCCTGTGCTGCTGCCTGGGCCCAGCCCTGTGCGCTTCTGGGCTCCTGCCGGCCGGGTCCTCTGTCACTGCCCTGTGCCTTTCAGGTCCTCGAGCGCCTGGACATGAGTAAATGTGGTGGCAGCGTCCTGAAGATCATGTCAAGGTACCTCCGGAGTGAATGCAGTCAGAGGCGTCGCCTGGCGCTCAGAGGCCTCGTGGTGCCCAGCAAGGATCCCTCGATGGTGAGAAGGGGGCAGCGGCTGAAGCTGCGCCGGGCAAAGCAGCCCCTTGGGCTGGCAGGGCTTCAGGAGCTGAGGCAGCTGCTCCCAGCTCTCCTGCCTCACCTGCCCCAGTGCTTTGGGACAGGCCTTTGGCCTGTGGGCCCTGCAGCAGCAGGGTGGGGTTGCAGTGCCAGGGCGCTGCTGGCCGTGCAGCCGTCCATGGCTTCCCAGCACAGCCTTGTGTTCCACCCAGGCCAGAAGAATGTGTAGCGTGTCTCAAAGCCTTCTGCAGCTGCTGGGGGATGAAGATAGAGAGGTGGTCAGCATGAGCCTCCATGTGTTCACCAATGTGCTCCAGCACAAAGACATCCTGGTATCCAGCACCACCGCCCCAAAGCTGGCTGAGGCTCTCCTGCTGCTCTTTGACCACGTAAGGTTCTGCATCCTGAGCCACAGGCATCGGGTGCTTCCCAGAAACTTTGTGCTCTCTGGATTTTCAGGCCTTTGCCTAGGTGGGCCTGGAGTAGCTGGTGTAGGTCTTTTCCTTTCCTCTAGGACAACAGCCATGTGCAGTTGCTCTCCATTCAACTCTTCTGTAAGGTGATGGACTTGGTAGTGGATGAGGGAAAAAAGCCCCTGGAGACAATTGTGAACAAGAGCCTGGACACACTTTTCATCTACTGTCATGATGAGAACTGGCACGTGGCAAAGGTGAGCATTTCTATGATGCTGGGAGGGGGCTCGGCTGCCTCCTGCCCTGGCGCCTGGCGGGCTGCAGCCTCCTCCAGGCCTTGGCACAGGGACAAAGGTCTTGTGCCCTGGGCTGTGGGGCCATCTCGGGGTCTCTGCTGCTCTCCAGGCCTCTCGGGAAACGCTGCATTGTGCGGCCAAGTTCCTGAACAGGAGGGATCTCGAACAGCTGCTGGAGAAGGAGAATCTGTGGAAGTTTGCTGAGGTCCTGGTAAGGACGGCCTGGAAGGCCCAGGCTCAGCCTGGAGAAGCCCCATGGGCACAATGCTCAGTGTGTGGGCTGGCAGCTGTGCCCCTGCCCGCTGCTGCAGCCAGAGGCCGCGCGGGCTCTTCTCCAGGCTCCCGTGGGTCCCAGCCGGGTGCCGATGGAGCCCCGGCCCGGCGGGGCTGCGGGGTGGCACCGCGGCTCCCCGGGCAGCAGCCGGCCCTCTGCCCCCTCCAGAGCCCGGCGCCAGCGGCTGCTGGCCGGGCCTCAGGGCTGTGCGGGCAGGGGAGGCCGGGGCCGGGCGCAGGGAGCGCCCGGCCCAGGGGCTGAGCCCGCGCCAACCCTTCCCTCCTGCCGCTCTCTCCAGCTGGCAGAGGACAGGAGCCGAGCGGCCGAGCACCTGCGCCGGGCCCGGCCCTACCTGCAGAGCCCACAGGGGCCCCTGCGAGAGGCGGCCGTCCGGTTCATGGGTGAGCCAGGAGCCCGGGCTCCCTCCCCGCCCCGCCGCAGCTCGGCCCCAGCCCCGCCTGCTGCCCCGCCGGCGCCATCCGGGCCCGGCGCCACGGAGCCCCGCCTGGCCTGGGCGCTGCTGCCGCCCTCCGGCAGCCGTGCCCTTGGGCGGCAGCGTGCGGCAAGGGCCCGGGCTGAGCCCTGCCGGGCCACGAGGCCGTGTGGCCACAGGGCTGGCAGCGCCGCTGGCAGGGAGCTGTGCCGCTGGGCCGTGACAGGCTCTGTGTTCGCAGGGATGGCCGGGCGCAGCTCGAGGGGGCAGCAGGGAGAGCTCCAGCTGATCTGCAATGGTGAGTGAGGGCAGCGGGCTGACAGCGGGGGCTGGCGGGGGCAGCTGCGAGCCCTGCCCCGGCTGCAGTGGGCTCTGCTCCCGGTGCGCACCAGGGCTGCTGTGGGCAGAGCACACAGAGATTTCAGGCACACGTCGGGGAGTCGTGGCAAGTACCTCCCGGCTGATTCCAATGTCTCCTACTCCCTTCTGGGTGGGATTGGCCCTGTTCAGAAGGACTCCTAGCATTCCCACAGATCCGGGATCTCACCATGTCTCTGTTGCTGTCTCTTCCAGCCCTTCAAGCCCAGAGGCGGGATGCCAGCCCGTCATGCTCTAACCTGGAAAATCAAGCCCAGTTTCCCCAAAGAGCTAAAGAATTAGGCACACCTTCTGGATCCAGTGAACCAGTGTCCCAAGAACACACCCGGAGACATTGAAGAGGACATCACCTCTCAGTGCTGCTGGAAATCCTGGCATAGCTGATGCTGGGCACAGTTCTCGTGGCTTCAGCACTCTCCCTGCCTGTAGATAGCTCCCTCCCTCTAGATAGCTCCCTTCCTCCAGCCCCCAGACACTGCCCATCACCTTTTTTTCTCTCCACATGTCCTCCCTTTTGATAGCTCTGCCTCACCAGCCCTCAGCCTATCCATCACCTTTTCTTCCCCTCCACTCTCCCTCCCTGTTGACAGCTCCCTACCTCCAGCCCTCAGACCCTGCCCATCCCCCTTTTCCCTCCCATCTCATCTCTTTGTTTCATCTTCCATATAATAAACGGTTTGGCTTCTTCACTTTGCCTGCATCTCTGTGGAGATGAAGCGACGCAAATCCTGAGCCCAGGGACACACAGGCCCCTGCTGCCGTTCTCTTCCACACCGTGTTTTGGTGTTTTGTGCACACACACAGAGCAACGGGGGCAGATCAGGCTGGAAAGGTGCCTGTGCTGAAGGTGCAGTTCCACAACACTGGAGTTGCAGATCTTGCTGAGCACCCTGGAGCCCCTGGAATTTGGAAGAGCCAACCTGAGGATGAACCCAGCTGTGAGGGATTCCATGGTAAGCATCCACGGAGGTCAAAGGAGCATGGAATGCTGGAAGTTTTCAAGAATAGATTCCTAAAGCTCAGCAGTGCTCCATCCCTGCACAGGATGAGGAAGAGGACAGAACCAGCAACCATCCAGGCTTAACAGTGGGATTTGGGTGTGCCTAAGAGCAAATGCAGCAGCAGCGCGGCGCCCGGGACTCGGACGCGCGACCGTGCCAGTGCCCGGAGCGCTGTCAGGCAGTGCCGGGATCCCGGGTGTGGTTCTGGTCCCCACAGGTGAGGAATGGCAGCCCCAGGCTCAGAGCCAGTCAGAAAGCCAACCAAGTGAGCCCACAGGGAGGGCACCCTTCCCGTTTCTCTTGGGCATGGCCGCAAAACAGCCCCTGCTGCTTCTTCCTCCGCCTGTGTTTGGGGTGTGCTGCTGGCAGAGGCAGCCAGGTTGTGCTCTGCCTTCCAAAGCCTGTTGGGAGCAGGCATGAAAAGCGCTGCGTGCAGAGCGGAGAGTCCTGGAAGGTGCTGGCAAGAGCGTCCTGCGGGAACAGGGCTCTGATCTGTGGCCGGGAACAGCCTGGTTTTGGTGCCATGAACGCAGGCAGGTGTTGAGGCAGGTGAAGAGGCAGCGGGCAGCTTGTGTTGGTAGAGGGCCGGGGGCTGCACCTCTGAACCTCCACCTGGAAACGCACTTGGGGGAATACGAGCTAGAGCTGGAGTGCCTGTCCTGAAAGGACCTGAACTCCTTCAGCCTTGCCAGCGTTTCTTAAGGCTGTGTTGGTGTTCCCCGGAAAAGCTGCGCATTTAGGGAAACGCCTTTGGAGGAAGGGGGCTTGCTTCTCAAGGAAAGTGCTTCCCCAGGGAGCTCCCAGTGAGGCAGCTGCAAGTGTCCCCCTTTGGCTCTCTGTGCTCCTTTCAGTCCTTGAAGGCTCATTGCACTTGGCAGAGGGGCAGGAAGAAGGCTGTGAAGAGCAGCTTTGGCATCCACCTGGAGCTGCAGAGAACAACCCAAGCACCTGCAGCAGGATGTGTTACCCCCCTTTGAACAGAGGTGTGAGCAGAACCATCTCTGTCCTGCTGTGAGCAGCAAAGCTCTCTCTGGGAGCTGTGAATTCAAGGGCCTTTACACACTCACATTTCACATCTTCCCTGGCTGCTGTTGTCCCAGACTGGAAAAAGCAAGATGTATTCTATTTGCCATCTGTAAGGCAAATTGTCTTGTGTTGTCTTGTGTTAAGTGGGCACTTGTTCCTTATCTCTTCCATAATCAATCCTTCCTTATGGGGAGACATCTGCTGATAAGGGGCCATTGAGTGTCACTGCATGACTGATAAGAACTCTAACTTCCCATTGGGAGAGGCTCTGGCCAGAGGGAGGAGCCAAGCATTCCTACCTGCAAATATAGGCTTGAAATTCTGGCCCAGGAGCACAGCTTTTTTGCGCTGGATTTTCCCAGAGGAACAGCTGCCTCTTCCACTGCCTCTTCAGAGGAAGACTGCACCCTTTTCTACAAGATCACTACTCCAACAGAACCACACCTGACACTCCAGGAGGACTGCAGCCACAATTCCAATTGCACTGCTACCAACAACCTGACCAACAAGGTGTCAGGTTGTATTCTGACTCTGTCCCTGTTGTTTTAGTTCACTGCACTGTTTATTTTGTCTTTTAATTTCTTCCCTAATAAAGAACTGTTATTCCTGCTCCCATATTTTTGCCCAAGAGCCCCCCTTAATTTCAAACTTCTAACAATTCAGAGGGAAGAGGTCTACAATTTCCATTTCAGGGGAGGCTCCCACCTTCCTTAGCAGACACCTGTCTTTCCAAACCAAGACAGCTGTGTTTCGACTCTCGGCAATACGCATTTGCCTCCTGCTTGGTGGGAGCTGCTGTGGCCCAGGGCCAGCCCAGAGCTGGGCTGGGTGGGCCAGGCAGCGTGGAGAGTCTTGTCTGATCTTGGTGTGCTCCTGGCCTCAGAAAGGCTTGGAAGGTTTGCCTCCCCAAGTGTCCTGCTCATTGGCTCTCCCTGTGCATCTTGGAGAGCACAAGGTAGGCATTTCTGGCAGCTGGGCATCAGCAGGCCTTAAAATGGGGGCGTGTTGTGGAGCGAGCCCAGCTGAGATACCCTGAGAGGAGCCCAGTGCTCCTTGCTCCTCTCTGCTGACACGGGAGCGTCTGTCTGCTTTCGGGACGGCCCTGGCTGTGTCAGGGGTGCTACGTGGACACGAGACAGCCGGTCCTGTCCCGCTGGGTCCCAGCAGTGCCTGGCAGCAGTTCTGAATCCACGTCAGGATGCTGGCCAAGAGAGGCCCTGGAAGCTGAGGCAGCTGACTTTGAGCTTTTGCAGATACACGCAGGGGATGGCCAACAGTGTTCCCTCAGGATACTGCAGTCCTGAGGGGCCTCCCCAGAGCTGCCTGATGCCGCCCACTCCTTGCGGCACCAGACGCTTTCCTCTGGAATGTTCTACCTCCCCCGAGAGGGAAGAGGGAGCTGGAGAAAGAGCTTGCCAGGCTGCTCTCCATCCTTTCCCAGCAGCCCTGGCTGAGTGGAGAAGTCCGAGCTGAGCGCAGATGTGCCAATGGAGCAGCCGTGCACAGGAAGGCTCGGTGGGAAGGATGAGCCAGGATCCATAGGCCTGGCAGCCTGAGCTTGCTGCCAGGGAAGGCGTTGGAGCGGATGCTCCCGAGTGCCATCCCACAGCACGTGCAGGGAACCAGGGGGTCTGCTGGAGGGTGGGAAAGCTCTGCGGAGGGGTGGGGACAGCTGGGGCTCCTGGTGGGCTGTTGAGGGCTTCTCTGCGGGTGTTTGCAGGGGGTTGGTGTTGGGGAGCGTGTTGGGGAAGGAGTTGTCTGCAAGGTGAGAGGTCTAGGCTGGAATTTGAGTCAGCTTGAAGGCAGCATCTGTGGTTTGGCACAGCTTTGCTTATGGAGGCCAGAAGGAATATCTGTGACTATTTCTCTTCATGGTCCTGATTCTCCTGCAGGGAACAAGATGGGAGAGCTGTACTTTATTGGCCACTTAGATATCTGTACTGGGGGAGGACGAGCCCTTTGTCCATCTACTCATTTGTCTGGGCTACTTTTGTACCACTGAGTGGACTTTCATTCCTTGAGAGCTTTTATTCCTTAAGAGAATTACGATATTATCATCCCTTCATCGAAAACCATTTGCACACCAAAGAATGGCCTTCTTTTTGCCTCTGTATAGTGCTATGTTTCAAAAGGGACTTCCAATGGAATGTGTTAAGGCAAATGAGTTGCTGCTTTTAGGTAGGAACAAACTTCCAAATCATTCACATTCTCCGGCAATCGCTATTAATTTGAGAAGTTTGCAAATTTTGGAACTACTTGATTTGCGCAATGAGATGTAAAGCCTTCCGGAACTGAGGAGTCTTAAATGCAGGGCAGGGTTTGCTGATGGTTTGAGTTGTTCCTAAAGATCCTGTTGGGCATTCTTAGACACTTGGGGCCAGGGATTCCTTCCAGCCTGGGCCACTTTGGGTGGGGCTGGGGGTGGCCCCAGGGCAGGTGGCAGTGTGTGCAAGGGCCCTTTGTGACACGCTGCAGCACGGTCACCGTGTCATGGAACAGGCCAGGGTGTCCAAGAACCCACCCTTTGTGACACGTGGTGACATAGGAGCTGGCGGTGACAAGAGCACGCCACAGTGCTCGGAGCAGGCGACGGGACAGGACAGGACAGAGCGGTGCCGTGAGGAGCCCTCGCACAGCGCGCTCGTTCGTGTCTGACCCGGAGCTTTTCCGAGGCGTTATTCCTGCAGGTGACCTCGTGGCAGGACTGCGGGACTTGGCAGCCCGTGGCCTTCCCGAGGCTTTTCTTTTGCAGGTGCCTGCGAGGCCAGACTGAGGGAATTGGTGACCACAAGCCTTACGAGGAGTCTCCTGTCATTGTGGCAGGAGCCCTCAAGACCAGAGTGCAGGACTTGCTGTCCTGCAGCCGTCCTGAGGTTTCCCTGCCTCAGGTGCCTTCAAGGCACAACTACACAACTTGTTGACTCAGAACTTCACCCTTCCATCTTCCTTCAAGGTGCCCTCAAGGCCAGACTCTAGCATGACAAACAGTTTTTCCAGCCTGCTCAAAGCGATCAGGGAGAAAAAAGAGGAAGACCCTGGAGCTGACCCAGCCCAGCATCATGAAGAATCGGAGCAGTTCCAGACACTGCAGGATGGTGAGTGGCAGAGCTGGGCCACAGGGCTGATGGCTGCAGCCAGCTTGGCTCCATCCCATCCCATCCCATCCCATCCCATCCCATCCCATCCCATCCCATCCCATCCCATCCCATCCCATCCCATCCACTGGGGACAGGCCCATGGACAGGACGGAGGAGGGGCCGGGCAGACACCCCGCCGTGGCCGTGCTCCATCCCCTGGGGCATCCCGGGGCTCTCCCTGCCTGGGGAGTGCAGGGCTGGGCTGTGTTCTCCGGCCTCTCCCGCAGCCCCTCAGCTCTGGCTGCGCTTGCTCTTTGCCAGATGCAGCCCTGGACCGGACACAAGAGCAGGAACCCGCCCGTGGCCGCTTCCGCAAAAGCCTGAAGGTACCAGCAGCCATCCCCAACTGGGCTGGGCCTGCTGTCACTGCTCAGCCCAGCACCACGCTTGGAGCACTCCATGGAACATCCCGGGCTTCCCTGGCCTTTCTTCTCCTGCAGATGTTCCGGCAGTTCCTGCGCATTCAGCGTAGAAAGACCGGCAGCACAGCAGCTGCGGGCGCAGCCGAGCCTGACTCGGGGCTGACCGGGCTCCAGGCAGAGCCCGATGGCAGCCCAGATTCGGCTGAGCGCTCAGAAGACGCTGAGACCTCAGAGACTGAAACCTGGGCAAAGGCTCATCTCATGTCAATGACTGAGGACGTGGCCATCACAAACACCAAAACCAGAGAGACTCAGGGCCTTACAAATACTGACACCATGCCTGCTCCAACTATGATTCATGCTCCCACTATGGATTTTTTCGAGGAGAGTGTTGTTCCTTCTCACCAGCAGCAGCAGGTAAGCAGCCTGGGTCCACACCTGGAGGCCTCCCAGGATGGTGTGTCCCCTCAAGCCATGGTCTCTGGGCCCCCTCAGCCTTTGAGGCCAGCACAGTGTGGTGGGAACAGAAGCACTTCTTGGGGGAAGCTGGGGAAGTTGTTCCTTTGGACAGCGCTCCAAGTCTCCCCCATGCCTCCTCCAGGTGCCAGCCAAGGTGAAGAACATCCACCAGAGTCTCATGTCCCACGTCTCTGTGGATGCCAGGCTGCAAACGGACATTGTGAGGCTGGCAGAAGAACACCCTGCTGACGTGGTGCTGACCCTCCTGCGCTGTGCCCCAACGTGTGACAGGTACGGGGCCCACGAGCCTTGAGAGCTCAGGGCTCAGCAGCCTTTAGGGCCCGTGGCCCTGCACAGCCTGTCCAATGGTCTCTGCCAGACAGGCAGAGAGGCCCAGGACCCTCGGGCCCCTCTGTTTCCTGAGCCTGCTGCCAATGCTCCCCCCCTGCCCTTCAGGGCACCAGGCCTCTGTCACCTGGGCCCCCACAGCTGCACAGGGCATGGTGCTGTGACTGAGATGCCCCTGACACAGAGCTGCCATCCCACAGAGCTGCTGCAAAGATGTGGAGAGCCATAGGCTCATCGGGACCAGCACTGGAGAAAGCGCTGCCAACACTGCTCTGTGTGATGGAGGACTGGCCTCTGCACAGAATGTGCACCTCCGATGGGGACAACAAGGACCTTTTTGCCCTGGCTGTGAGTTTCTGGGCCTTTGCTCAGCCCCAGGTCACCTCTCCAGCAGCTCACCATCCTCTCCACGCCTCAGGCGCTGGGCTGAAACCTGGCCTAGGGGCAGGCTCAGGGGGCACCAGGCCCGCTGCTCCCCCTGCCTCTGCCCTTGGGCCCTGCCCCATGGACACCTCGGCACTGAGCGCTGCCTTGGGCTGCTTCTTTTGCAGGCAACTCTGGTGATCTGGCTGATTGTCCAAGTGCCTGAGTGCCACGAGACCATCGTCCTTTATTCCTCCCGCCTGTTTGTGGCTCTGCTCTCCCATGTTGTCATCACCACACAGCAGATGCCACCAGAGGAAGTTGATAACTTCTGGAGAGCATGCGGGGAGGAACGCCGCCTTCCCAGCAAGCCCAACAGGTCCCAGTCCTCCTGTCCTTCCCGTGCCCTTGTGGCCAGCGCCAGTGCTCCCAGTGTGACCTGGGCTTTGCTCTGCACACAGGTTTGCAGTGCAGGCCATGAAGGATCTGCTCTGCCGACTGCAGTGTGACCATGTGGTGGTGGCTATGGAGCGCAAGGGTGGCTGGGACATGATGCTGTGTGCTCACACCCAGCACTATGCCGTGGGTCTGCTGGCCAGGTGAGACCCCCTTCTGCCCACTGCCCCCAGCATTTGTGCCCTGTGCCCCACACAGTCCCTGTGCTCATGGGCCAGAGGGCCTCGTCAGCGAGGGACGGCCAAGGAGACTGGAAAAGGCTGGGAGAGGAGGGTGCCCAGAAGGGGCTGCCTCTCCAAGCGCTCACATCCCCTCCAGGGATGCTGGGGAAAGACCAGAGCTCTGTGAGTCAGTGCTGGGAGAGCTTTGGTCTCCCCACCTCAGGGCCTTGGTGTCTTTTTCCCCCCTGCCAGGAAGATGCTCCGTGTTTTGATCCCTTTGTGTTCTCGCATCGCACTCCACTTGCTCCGGCAGCTCAGCAGGGAGGAGCCGTGCTGGGATCTGCCCTTCCTGGCATTCCTTGTGGAGGTGAGCCTGTTGGCCAGCGCTGCCTCGCTGAGCTGCCTCCCAGCTCTCTGCCCTCTCGTAGCCACAGCTGCCAGGACAGTGCCCACGCCCTGTGCTGCTGCCTGGGCCCAGCCCTGTGCGCTTCTGGGCTCCTGCCGGCCGGGTCCTCTGTCACTGCCCTGTGCCTTTCAGGTCCTCGAGCGCCTGGACATGAGTAAATGTGGTGGCAGCGTCCTGAAGATCATGTCAAGGTACCTCCGGAGTGAATGCAGTCAGAGGCGTCGCCTGGCGCTCAGAGGCCTCGTGGTGCCCAGCAAGGATCCCTCGATGGTGAGAAGGGGGCAGCGGCTGAAGCTGCGCCGGGCAAAGCAGCCCCTTGGGCTGGCAGGGCTTCAGGAGCTGAGGCAACTGCTCCCAGCTCTTCTGCCTCACCTGCCCCAGTGCTTTGGGACAGGCCTTTGGCCTGTGGGCCCTGCAGCAGCAGGGTGGGGTTGCAGTGCCAGGGCGCTGCTGGCCGTGCAGCCGTCCATGGCTTCCCAGCACAGCCTTGTGTTCCACCCAGGCCAGAAGAATGTGTAGCGTGTCTCAAAGCCTTCTGCAGCTGCTGGGGGATGAAGATAGAGAGGTGGTCAGCATGAGCCTCCATGTGTTCACCAATGTGCTCCAGCACAAAGACATCCTGGTATCCAGCACCACCGCCCCAAAGCTGGCTGAGGCTCTCCTGCTGCTCTTTGACCACGTAAGGTTCTGCATCCTGAGCCACAGGCATCGGGTGCTTCCCAGAAACTTTGTGCTCTCTGGATTTTCAGGCCTTTGCCTAGGTGGGCCTGGAGTAGCTGGTGTAGGTCTTTTCCTTTCCTCTAGGACAACAGCCATGTGCAGTTGCTCTCCATTCAACTCTTCTGTAAGGTGATGGACTTGGTAGTGGATGAGGGAAAAAAGCCCCTGGAGACAATTGTGAACAAGAGCCTGGACACACTTTTCATCTACTGTCATGATGAGAACTGGCACGTGGCAAAGGTGAGCATTTCTATGATGCTGGGAGGGGGCTCGGCTGCCTCCTGCCCTGGCGCCTGGCGGGCTGCAGCCTCCTCCAGGCCTTGGCACAGGGACAAAGGTCTTGTGCCCTGGGCTGTGGGGCCATCTCGGGGTCTCTGCTGCTCTCCAGGCCTCTCGGGAAACGCTGCATTGTGCGGCCAAGTTCCTGAACAGGAGGGATCTCGAACAGCTGCTGGAGAAGGAGAATCTGTGGAAGTTTGCTGAGGTCCTGGTAAGGACGGCCTGGAAGGCCCAGGCTCAGCCTGGAGAAGCCCCATGGGCACAATGCTCAGTGTGTGGGCTGGCAGCTGTGCCCCTGCCCGCTGCTGCAGCCAGAGGCCGCGCGGGCTCTTCTCCAGGCTCCCGTGGGTCCCAGCCGGGTGCCGATGGAGCCCCGGCCCGGCGGGGCTGCGGGGTGGCACCGCGGCTCCCCGGGCAGCAGCCGGCCCTCTGCCCCCTCCAGAGCCCGGCGCCAGCGGCTGCTGGCCGGGCCTCAGGGCTGTGCGGGCAGGGGAGGCCGGGGCCGGGCGCAGGGAGCGCCCGGCCCAGGGGCTGAGCCCGCGCCAACCCTTCCCTCCTGCCGCTCTCTCCAGCTGGCAGAGGACAGGAGCCGAGCGGCCGAGCACCTGCGCCGGGCCCGGCCCTACCTGCAGAGCCCACAGGGGCCCCTGCGAGAGGCGGCCGTCCGGTTCATGGGTGAGCCAGGAGCCCGGGCTCCCTCCCCGCCCCGCCGCAGCTCGGCCCCAGCCCCGCCTGCTGCCCCGCCGGCGCCATCCGGGCCCGGCGCCACGGAGCCCCGCCTGGCCTGGGCGCTGCTGCCGCCCTCCGGCAGCCGTGCCCTTGGGCGGCAGCGTGCGGCAAGGGCCCGGGCTGAGCCCTGCCGGGCCACGAGGCCGTGTGGCCACAGGGCTGGCAGCGCCGCTGGCAGGGAGCTGTGCCGCTGGGCCGTGACAGGCTCTGTGTTCGCAGGGATGGCCGGGCGCAGCTCGAGGGGGCAGCAGGGAGAGCTCCAGCTGATCTGCAATGGTGAGTGAGGGCAGCGGGCTGACAGCGGGGGCTGGCGGGGGCAGCTGCGAGCCCTGCCCCGGCTGCAGTGGGCTCTGCTCCCGGTGCGCACCAGGGCTGCTGTGGGCAGAGCACACAGAGATTTCAGGCACACGTCGGGGAGTCGTGGCAAGTACCTCCCGGCTGATTCCAATGTCTCCTACTCCCTTCTGGGTGGGATTGGCCCTGTTCAGAAGGACTCCTAGCATTCCCACAGATCCGGGATCTCACCATGTCTCTGTTGCTGTCTCTTCCAGCCCTTCAAGCCCAGAGGCGGGATGCCAGCCCGTCATGCTCTAACCTGGAAAATCAAGCCCAGTTTCCCCAAAGAGCTAAAGAATTAGGCACACCTTCTGGATCCAGTGAACCAGTGTCCCAAGAACACACCCGGAGACATTGAAGAGGACATCACCTCTCAGTGCTGCTGGAAATCCTGGCATAGCTGATGCTGGGCACAGTTCTCGTGGCTTCAGCACTCTCCCTGCCTGTAGATAGCTCCCTCCCTCTAGATAGCTCCCTTCCTCCAGCCCCCAGACACTGCCCATCACCTTTTTTTCTCTCCACATGTCCTCCCTTTTGATAGCTCTGCCTCACCAGCCCTCAGCCTATCCATCACCTTTTCTTCCCCTCCACTCTCCCTCCCTGTTGACAGCTCCCTACCTCCAGCCCTCAGACCCTGCCCATCCCCCTTTTCCCTCCCATCTCATCTCTTTGTTTCATCTTCCATATAATAAACGGTTTGGCTTCTTCACTTTGCCTGCATCTCTGTGGAGATGAAGCGACGCAAATCCTGAGCCCAGGGACACACAGGCCCCTGCTGCCGTTCTCTTCCACACCGTGTTTTGGTGTTTTGTGCACACACACAGAGCAACGGGGGCAGATCAGGCTGGAAAGGTGCCTGTGCTGAAGGTGCAGTTCCACAACACTGGAGTTGCAGATCTTGCTGAGCACCCTGGAGCCCCTGGAATTTGGAAGAGCCAACCTGAGGATGAACCCAGCTGTGAGGGATTCCATGGTAAGCATCCACGGAGGTCAAAGGAGCATGGAATGCTGGAAGTTTTCAAGAATAGATTCCTAAAGCTCAGCAGTGCTCCATCCCTGCACAGGATGAGGAAGAGGACAGAACCAGCAACCATCCAGGCTTAACAGTGGGATTTGGGTGTGCCTAAGAGCAAATGCAGCAGCAGCGCGGCGCCCGGGACTCGGACGCGCGACCGTGCCAGTGCCCGGAGCGCTGTCAGGCAGTGCCGGGATCCCGGGTGTGGTTCTGGTCCCCACAGGTGAGGAATGGCAGCCCCAGGCTCAGAGCCAGTCAGAAAGCCAACCAAGTGAGCCCACAGGGAGGGCACCCTTCCCGTTTCTCTTGGGCATGGCCGCAAAACAGCCCCTGCTGCTTCTTCCTCCGCCTGTGTTTGGGGTGTGCTGCTGGCAGAGGCAGCCAGGTTGTGCTCTGCCTTCCAAAGCCTGTTGGGAGCAGGCATGAAAAGCGCTGCGTGCAGAGCGGAGAGTCCTGGAAGGTGCTGGCAAGAGCGTCCTGCGGGAACAGGGCTCTGATCTGTGGCCGGGAACAGCCTGGTTTTGGTGCCATGAACGCAGGCAGGTGTTGAGGCAGGTGAAGAGGCAGCGGGCAGCTTGTGTTGGTAGAGGGCCGGGGGCTGCACCTCTGAACCTCCACCTGGAAACGCACTTGGGGGAATACGAGCTAGAGCTGGAGTGCCTGTCCTGAAAGGACCTGAACTCCTTCAGCCTTGCCAGCGTTTCTTAAGGCTGTGTTGGTGTTCCCCGGAAAAGCTGCGCATTTAGGGAAACGCCTTTGGAGGAAGGGGGCTTGCTTCTCAAGGAAAGTGCTTCCCCAGGGAGCTCCCAGTGAGGCAGCTGCAAGTGTCCCCCTTTGGCTCTCTGTGCTCCTTTCAGTCCTTGAAGGCTCATTGCACTTGGCAGAGGGGCAGGAAGAAGGCTGTGAAGAGCAGCTTTGGCATCCACCTGGAGCTGCAGAGAACAACCCAAGCACCTGCAGCAGGATGTGTTACCCCCCTTTGAACAGAGGTGTGAGCAGAACCATCTCTGTCCTGCTGTGAGCAGCAAAGCTCTCTCTGGGAGCTGTGAATTCAAGGGCCTTTACACACTCACATTTCACATCTTCCCTGGCTGCTGTTGTCCCAGACTGGAAAAAGCAAGATGTATTCTATTTGCCATCTGTAAGGCAAATTGTCTTGTGTTGTCTTGTGTTAAGTGGGCACTTGTTCCTTATCTCTTCCATAATCAATCCTTCCTTATGGGGAGACATCTGCTGATAAGGGGCCATTGAGTGTCACTGCATGACTGATAAGAACTCTAACTTCCCATTGGGAGAGGCTCTGGCCAGAGGGAGGAGCCAAGCATTCCTACCTGCAAATATAGGCTTGAAATTCTGGCCCAGGAGCACAGCTTTTTTGCGCTGGATTTTCCCAGAGGAACAGCTGCCTCTTCCACTGCCTCTTCAGAGGAAGACTGCACCCTTTTCTACAAGATCACTACTCCAACAGAACCACACCTGACACTCCAGGAGGACTGCAGCCACAATTCCAATTGCACTGCTACCAACAACCTGACCAACAAGGTGTCAGGTTGTATTCTGACTCTGTCCCTGTTGTTTTAGTTCACTGCACTGTTTATTTTGTCTTTTAATTTCTTCCCTAATAAAGAACTGTTATTCCTGCTCCCATATTTTTGCCCAAGAGCCCCCCTTAATTTCAAACTTCTAACAATTCAGAGGGAAGAGGTCTACAATTTCCATTTCAGGGGAGGCTCCCACCTTCCTTAGCAGACACCTGTCTTTCCAAACCAAGACAGCTGTGTTTCGACTCTCGGCAATACGCATTTGCCTCCTGCTTGGTGGGAGCTGCTGTGGCCCAGGGCCAGCCCAGAGCTGGGCTGGGTGGGCCAGGCAGCGTGGAGAGTCTTGTCTGATCTTGGTGTGCTCCTGGCCTCAGAAAGGCTTGGAAGGTTTGCCTCCCCAAGTGTCCTGCTCATTGGCTCTCCCTGTGCATCTTGGAGAGCACAAGGTAGGCATTTCTGGCAGCTGGGCATCAGCAGGCCTTAAAATGGGGGCGTGTTGTGGAGCGAGCCCAGCTGAGATACCCTGAGAGGAGCCCAGTGCTCCTTGCTCCTCTCTGCTGACACGGGAGCGTCTGTCTGCTTTCGGGACGGCCCTGGCTGTGTCAGGGGTGCTACGTGGACACGAGACAGCCGGTCCTGTCCCGCTGGGTCCCAGCAGTGCCTGGCAGCAGTTCTGAATCCACGTCAGGATGCTGGCCAAGAGAGGCCCTGGAAGCTGAGGCAGCTGACTTTGAGCTTTTGCAGATACACGCAGGGGATGGCCAACAGTGTTCCCTCAGGATACTGCAGTCCTGAGGGGCCTCCCCAGAGCTGCCTGATGCCGCCCACTCCTTGCGGCACCAGACGCTTTCCTCTGGAATGTTCTACCTCCCCCGAGAGGGAAGAGGGAGCTGGAGAAAGAGCTTGCCAGGCTGCTCTCCATCCTTTCCCAGCAGCCCTGGCTGAGTGGAGAAGTCCGAGCTGAGCGCAGATGTGCCAATGGAGCAGCCGTGCACAGGAAGGCTCGGTGGGAAGGATGAGCCAGGATCCATAGGCCTGGCAGCCTGAGCTTGCTGCCAGGGAAGGCGTTGGAGCGGATGCTCCCGAGTGCCATCCCACAGCACGTGCAGGGAACCAGGGGGTCTGCTGGAGGGTGGGAAAGCTCTGCGGAGGGGTGGGGACAGCTGGGGCTCCTGGTGGGCTGTTGAGGGCTTCTCTGCGGGTGTTTGCAGGGGGTTGGTGTTGGGGAGCGTGTTGGGGAAGGAGTTGTCTGCAAGGTGAGAGGTCTAGGCTGGAATTTGAGTCAGCTTGAAGGCAGCATCTGTGGTTTGGCACAGCTTTGCTTATGGAGGCCAGAAGGAATATCTGTGACTATTTCTCTTCATGGTCCTGATTCTCCTGCAGGGAACAAGATGGGAGAGCTGTACTTTATTGGCCACTTAGATATCTGTACTGGGGGAGGACGAGCCCTTTGTCCATCTACTCATTTGTCTGGGCTACTTTTGTACCACTGAGTGGACTTTCATTCCTTGAGAGCTTTTATTCCTTAAGAGAATTACGATATTATCATCCCTTCATCGAAAACCATTTGCACACCAAAGAATGGCCTTCTTTTTGCCTCTGTATAGTGCTATGTTTCAAAAGGGACTTCCAATGGAATGTGTTAAGGCAAATGAGTTGCTGCTTTTAGGTAGGAACAAACTTCCAAATCATTCACATTCTCCGGCAATCGCTATTAATTTGAGAAGTTTGCAAATTTTGGAACTACTTGATTTGCGCAATGAGATGTAAAGCCTTCCGGAACTGAGGAGTCTTAAATGCAGGGCAGGGTTTGCTGATGGTTTGAGTTGTTCCTAAAGATCCTGTTGGGCATTCTTAGACACTTGGGGCCAGGGATTCCTTCCAGCCTGGGCCACTTTGGGTGGGGCTGGGGGTGGCCCCAGGGCAGGTGGCAGTGTGTGCAAGGGCCCTTTGTGACACGCTGCAGCACGGTCACCGTGTCATGGAACAGGCCAGGGTGTCCAAGAACCCACCCTTTGTGACACGTGGTGACATAGGAGCTGGCGGTGACAAGAGCACGCCACAGTGCTCGGAGCAGGCGACGGGACAGGACAGGACAGAGCGGTGCCGTGAGGAGCCCTCGCACAGCGCGCTCGTTCGTGTCTGACCCGGAGCTTTTCCGAGGCGTTATTCCTGCAGGTGACCTCGTGGCAGGACTGCGGGACTTGGCAGCCCGTGGCCTTCCCGAGGCTTTTCTTTTGCAGGTGCCTGCGAGGCCAGACTGAGGGAATTGGTGACCACAAGCCTTACGAGGAGTCTCCTGTCATTGTGGCAGGAGCCCTCAAGACCAGAGTGCAGGACTTGCTGTCCTGCAGCCGTCCTGAGGTTTCCCTGCCTCAGGTGCCTTCAAGGCACAACTACACAACTTGTTGACTCAGAACTTCACCCTTCCATCTTCCTTCAAGGTGCCCTCAAGGCCAGACTCTAGCATGACAAACAGTTTTTCCAGCCTGCTCAAAGCGATCAGGGAGAAAAAAGAGGAAGACCCTGGAGCTGACCCAGCCCAGCATCATGAAGAATCGGAGCAGTTCCAGACACTGCAGGATGGTGAGTGGCAGAGCTGGGCCACAGGGCTGATGGCTGCAGCCAGCTTGGCTCCATCCCATCCCATCCCATCCCATCCCATCCCATCCCATCCCATCCCATCCCATCCCATCCCATCCCATCCACTGGGGACAGGCCCATGGACAGGACGGAGGAGGGGCCGGGCAGACACCCCGCCGTGGCCGTGCTCCATCCCCTGGGGCATCCCGGGGCTCTCCCTGCCTGGGGAGTGCAGGGCTGGGCTGTGTTCTCCGGCCTCTCCCGCAGCCCCTCAGCTCTGGCTGCGCTTGCTCTTTGCCAGATGCAGCCCTGGACCGGACACAAGAGCAGGAACCCGCCCGTGGCCGCTTCCGCAAAAGCC
The DNA here is from genome assembly GCF_024509145.1 of Vidua macroura. Taxonomy (NCBI): domain Eukaryota; kingdom Metazoa; phylum Chordata; class Aves; order Passeriformes; family Viduidae; genus Vidua; species Vidua macroura. The sequence goes on from NC_071577.1 coordinate 2,395,925, forward strand.
TGAAGGTACCAGCAGCCATCCCCAACTGGGCTGGGCCTGCTGTCACTGCTCAGCCCAGCACCACGCTTGGAGCACTCCATGGAACATCCCGGGCTTCCCTGGCCTTTCTTCTCCTGCAGATGTTCCGGCAGTTCCTGCGCATTCAGCGTAGAAAGACCGGCAGCACAGCAGCTGCGGGCGCAGCCGAGCCTGACTCGGGGCTGACCGGGCTCCAGGCAGAGCCCGATGGCAGCCCAGATTCGGCTGAGCGCTCAGAAGACGCTGAGACCTCAGAGACTGAAACCTGGGCAAAGGCTCATCTCATGTCAATGACTGAGGACGTGGCCATCACAAACACCAAAACCAGAGAGACTCAGGGCCTTACAAATACTGACACCATGCCTGCTCCAACTATGATTCATGCTCCCACTATGGATTTTTTCGAGGAGAGTGTTGTTCCTTCTCACCAGCAGCAGCAGGTAAGCAGCCTGGGTCCACACCTGGAGGCCTCCCAGGATGGTGTGTCCCCTCAAGCCATGGTCTCTGGGCCCCCTCAGCCTTTGAGGCCAGCACAGTGTGGTGGGAACAGAAGCACTTCTTGGGGGAAGCTGGGGAAGTTGTTCCTTTGGACAGCGCTCCAAGTCTCCCCCATGCCTCCTCCAGGTGCCAGCCAAGGTGAAGAACATCCACCAGAGTCTCATGTCCCACGTCTCTGTGGATGCCAGGCTGCAAACGGACATTGTGAGGCTGGCAGAAGAACACCCTGCTGACGTGGTGCTGACCCTCCTGCGCTGTGCCCCAACGTGTGACAGGTACGGGGCCCACGAGCCTTGAGAGCTCAGGGCTCAGCAGCCTTTAGGGCCCGTGGCCCTGCACAGCCTGTCCAATGGTCTCTGCCAGACAGGCAGAGAGGCCCAGGACCCTCGGGCCCCTCTGTTTCCTGAGCCTGCTGCCAATGCTCCCCCCCTGCCCTTCAGGGCACCAGGCCTCTGTCACCTGGGCCCCCACAGCTGCACAGGGCATGGTGCTGTGACTGAGATGCCCCTGACACAGAGCTGCCATCCCACAGAGCTGCTGCAAAGATGTGGAGAGCCATAGGCTCATCGGGACCAGCACTGGAGAAAGCGCTGCCAACACTGCTCTGTGTGATGGAGGACTGGCCTCTGCACAGAATGTGCACCTCCGATGGGGACAACAAGGACCTTTTTGCCCTGGCTGTGAGTTTCTGGGCCTTTGCTCAGCCCCAGGTCACCTCTCCAGCAGCTCACCATCCTCTCCACGCCTCAGGCGCTGGGCTGAAACCTGGCCTAGGGGCAGGCTCAGGGGGCACCAGGCCCGCTGCTCCCCCTGCCTCTGCCCTTGGGCCCTGCCCCATGGACACCTCGGCACTGAGCGCTGCCTTGGGCTGCTTCTTTTGCAGGCAACTCTGGTGATCTGGCTGATTGTCCAAGTGCCTGAGTGCCACGAGACCATCGTCCTTTATTCCTCCCGCCTGTTTGTGGCTCTGCTCTCCCATGTTGTCATCACCACACAGCAGATGCCACCAGAGGAAGTTGATAACTTCTGGAGAGCATGCGGGGAGGAACGCCGCCTTCCCAGCAAGCCCAACAGGTCCCAGTCCTCCTGTCCTTCCCGTGCCCTTGTGGCCAGCGCCAGTGCTCCCAGTGTGACCTGGGCTTTGCTCTGCACACAGGTTTGCAGTGCAGGCCATGAAGGATCTGCTCTGCCGACTGCAGTGTGACCATGTGGTGGTGGCTATGGAGCGCAAGGGTGGCTGGGACATGATGCTGTGTGCTCACACCCAGCACTATGCCGTGGGTCTGCTGGCCAGGTGAGACCCCCTTCTGCCCACTGCCCCCAGCATTTGTGCCCTGTGCCCCACACAGTCCCTGTGCTCATGGGCCAGAGGGCCTCGTCAGCGAGGGACGGCCAAGGAGACTGGAAAAGGCTGGGAGAGGAGGGTGCCCAGAAGGGGCTGCCTCTCCAAGCGCTCACATCCCCTCCAGGGATGCTGGGGAAAGACCAGAGCTCTGTGAGTCAGTGCTGGGAGAGCTTTGGTCTCCCCACCTCAGGGCCTTGGTGTCTTTTTCCCCCCTGCCAGGAAGATGCTCCGTGTTTTGATCCCTTTGTGTTCTCGCATCGCACTCCACTTGCTCCGGCAGCTCAGCAGGGAGGAGCCGTGCTGGGATCTGCCCTTCCTGGCATTCCTTGTGGAGGTGAGCCTGTTGGCCAGCGCTGCCTCGCTGAGCTGCCTCCCAGCTCTCTGCCCTCTCGTAGCCACAGCTGCCAGGACAGTGCCCACGCCCTGTGCTGCTGCCTGGGCCCAGCCCTGTGCGCTTCTGGGCTCCTGCCGGCCGGGTCCTCTGTCACTGCCCTGTGCCTTTCAGGTCCTCGAGCGCCTGGACATGAGTAAATGTGGTGGCAGCGTCCTGAAGATCATGTCAAGGTACCTCCGGAGTGAATGCAGTCAGAGGCGTCGCCTGGCGCTCAGAGGCCTCGTGGTGCCCAGCAAGGATCCCTCGATGGTGAGAAGGGGGCAGCGGCTGAAGCTGCGCCGGGCAAAGCAGCCCCTTGGGCTGGCAGGGCTTCAGGAGCTGAGGCAACTGCTCCCAGCTCTTCTGCCTCACCTGCCCCAGTGCTTTGGGACAGGCCTTTGGCCTGTGGGCCCTGCAGCAGCAGGGTGGGGTTGCAGTGCCAGGGCGCTGCTGGCCGTGCAGCCGTCCATGGCTTCCCAGCACAGCCTTGTGTTCCACCCAGGCCAGAAGAATGTGTAGCGTGTCTCAAAGCCTTCTGCAGCTGCTGGGGGATGAAGATAGAGAGGTGGTCAGCATGAGCCTCCATGTGTTCACCAATGTGCTCCAGCACAAAGACATCCTGGTATCCAGCACCACCGCCCCAAAGCTGGCTGAGGCTCTCCTGCTGCTCTTTGACCACGTAAGGTTCTGCATCCTGAGCCACAGGCATCGGGTGCTTCCCAGAAACTTTGTGCTCTCTGGATTTTCAGGCCTTTGCCTAGGTGGGCCTGGAGTAGCTGGTGTAGGTCTTTTCCTTTCCTCTAGGACAACAGCCATGTGCAGTTGCTCTCCATTCAACTCTTCTGTAAGGTGATGGACTTGGTAGTGGATGAGGGAAAAAAGCCCCTGGAGACAATTGTGAACAAGAGCCTGGACACACTTTTCATCTACTGTCATGATGAGAACTGGCACGTGGCAAAGGTGAGCATTTCTATGATGCTGGGAGGGGGCTCGGCTGCCTCCTGCCCTGGCGCCTGGCGGGCTGCAGCCTCCTCCAGGCCTTGGCACAGGGACAAAGGTCTTGTGCCCTGGGCTGTGGGGCCATCTCGGGGTCTCTGCTGCTCTCCAGGCCTCTCGGGAAACGCTGCATTGTGCGGCCAAGTTCCTGAACAGGAGGGATCTCGAACAGCTGCTGGAGAAGGAGAATCTGTGGAAGTTTGCTGAGGTCCTGGTAAGGACGGCCTGGAAGGCCCAGGCTCAGCCTGGAGAAGCCCCATGGGCACAATGCTCAGTGTGTGGGCTGGCAGCTGTGCCCCTGCCCGCTGCTGCAGCCAGAGGCCGCGCGGGCTCTTCTCCAGGCTCCCGTGGGTCCCAGCCGGGTGCCGATGGAGCCCCGGCCCGGCGGGGCTGCGGGGTGGCACCGCGGCTCCCCGGGCAGCAGCCGGCCCTCTGCCCCCTCCAGAGCCCGGCGCCAGCGGCTGCTGGCCGGGCCTCAGGGCTGTGCGGGCAGGGGAGGCCGGGGCCGGGCGCAGGGAGCGCCCGGCCCAGGGGCTGAGCCCGCGCCAACCCTTCCCTCCTGCCGCTCTCTCCAGCTGGCAGAGGACAGGAGCCGAGCGGCCGAGCACCTGCGCCGGGCCCGGCCCTACCTGCAGAGCCCACAGGGGCCCCTGCGAGAGGCGGCCGTCCGGTTCATGGGTGAGCCAGGAGCCCGGGCTCCCTCCCCGCCCCGCCGCAGCTCGGCCCCAGCCCCGCCTGCTGCCCCGCCGGCGCCATCCGGGCCCGGCGCCACGGAGCCCCGCCTGGCCTGGGCGCTGCTGCCGCCCTCCGGCAGCCGTGCCCTTGGGCGGCAGCGTGCGGCAAGGGCCCGGGCTGAGCCCTGCCGGGCCACGAGGCCGTGTGGCCACAGGGCTGGCAGCGCCGCTGGCAGGGAGCTGTGCCGCTGGGCCGTGACAGGCTCTGTGTTCGCAGGGATGGCCGGGCGCAGCTCGAGGGGGCAGCAGGGAGAGCTCCAGCTGATCTGCAATGGTGAGTGAGGGCAGCGGGCTGACAGCGGGGGCTGGCGGGGGCAGCTGCGAGCCCTGCCCCGGCTGCAGTGGGCTCTGCTCCCGGTGCGCACCAGGGCTGCTGTGGGCAGAGCACACAGAGATTTCAGGCACACGTCGGGGAGTCGTGGCAAGTACCTCCCGGCTGATTCCAATGTCTCCTACTCCCTTCTGGGTGGGATTGGCCCTGTTCAGAAGGACTCCTAGCATTCCCACAGATCCGGGATCTCACCATGTCTCTGTTGCTGTCTCTTCCAGCCCTTCAAGCCCAGAGGCGGGATGCCAGCCCGTCATGCTCTAACCTGGAAAATCAAGCCCAGTTTCCCCAAAGAGCTAAAGAATTAGGCACACCTTCTGGATCCAGTGAACCAGTGTCCCAAGAACACACCCGGAGACATTGAAGAGGACATCACCTCTCAGTGCTGCTGGAAATCCTGGCATAGCTGATGCTGGGCACAGTTCTCGTGGCTTCAGCACTCTCCCTGCCTGTAGATAGCTCCCTCCCTCTAGATAGCTCCCTTCCTCCAGCCCCCAGACACTGCCCATCACCTTTTTTTCTCTCCACATGTCCTCCCTTTTGATAGCTCTGCCTCACCAGCCCTCAGCCTATCCATCACCTTTTCTTCCCCTCCACTCTCCCTCCCTGTTGACAGCTCCCTACCTCCAGCCCTCAGACCCTGCCCATCCCCCTTTTCCCTCCCATCTCATCTCTTTGTTTCATCTTCCATATAATAAACGGTTTGGCTTCTTCACTTTGCCTGCATCTCTGTGGAGATGAAGCGACGCAAATCCTGAGCCCAGGGACACACAGGCCCCTGCTGCCGTTCTCTTCCACACCGTGTTTTGGTGTTTTGTGCACACACACAGAGCAACGGGGGCAGATCAGGCTGGAAAGGTGCCTGTGCTGAAGGTGCAGTTCCACAACACTGGAGTTGCAGATCTTGCTGAGCACCCTGGAGCCCCTGGAATTTGGAAGAGCCAACCTGAGGATGAACCCAGCTGTGAGGGATTCCATGGTAAGCATCCACGGAGGTCAAAGGAGCATGGAATGCTGGAAGTTTTCAAGAATAGATTCCTAAAGCTCAGCAGTGCTCCATCCCTGCACAGGATGAGGAAGAGGACAGAACCAGCAACCATCCAGGCTTAACAGTGGGATTTGGGTGTGCCTAAGAGCAAATGCAGCAGCAGCGCGGCGCCCGGGACTCGGACGCGCGACCGTGCCAGTGCCCGGAGCGCTGTCAGGCAGTGCCGGGATCCCGGGTGTGGTTCTGGTCCCCACAGGTGAGGAATGGCAGCCCCAGGCTCAGAGCCAGTCAGAAAGCCAACCAAGTGAGCCCACAGGGAGGGCACCCTTCCCGTTTCTCTTGGGCATGGCCGCAAAACAGCCCCTGCTGCTTCTTCCTCCGCCTGTGTTTGGGGTGTGCTGCTGGCAGAGGCAGCCAGGTTGTGCTCTGCCTTCCAAAGCCTGTTGGGAGCAGGCATGAAAAGCGCTGCGTGCAGAGCGGAGAGTCCTGGAAGGTGCTGGCAAGAGCGTCCTGCGGGAACAGGGCTCTGATCTGTGGCCGGGAACAGCCTGGTTTTGGTGCCATGAACGCAGGCAGGTGTTGAGGCAGGTGAAGAGGCAGCGGGCAGCTTGTGTTGGTAGAGGGCCGGGGGCTGCACCTCTGAACCTCCACCTGGAAACGCACTTGGGGGAATACGAGCTAGAGCTGGAGTGCCTGTCCTGAAAGGACCTGAACTCCTTCAGCCTTGCCAGCGTTTCTTAAGGCTGTGTTGGTGTTCCCCGGAAAAGCTGCGCATTTAGGGAAACGCCTTTGGAGGAAGGGGGCTTGCTTCTCAAGGAAAGTGCTTCCCCAGGGAGCTCCCAGTGAGGCAGCTGCAAGTGTCCCCCTTTGGCTCTCTGTGCTCCTTTCAGTCCTTGAAGGCTCATTGCACTTGGCAGAGGGGCAGGAAGAAGGCTGTGAAGAGCAGCTTTGGCATCCACCTGGAGCTGCAGAGAACAACCCAAGCACCTGCAGCAGGATGTGTTACCCCCCTTTGAACAGAGGTGTGAGCAGAACCATCTCTGTCCTGCTGTGAGCAGCAAAGCTCTCTCTGGGAGCTGTGAATTCAAGGGCCTTTACACACTCACATTTCACATCTTCCCTGGCTGCTGTTGTCCCAGACTGGAAAAAGCAAGATGTATTCTATTTGCCATCTGTAAGGCAAATTGTCTTGTGTTGTCTTGTGTTAAGTGGGCACTTGTTCCTTATCTCTTCCATAATCAATCCTTCCTTATGGGGAGACATCTGCTGATAAGGGGCCATTGAGTGTCACTGCATGACTGATAAGAACTCTAACTTCCCATTGGGAGAGGCTCTGGCCAGAGGGAGGAGCCAAGCATTCCTACCTGCAAATATAGGCTTGAAATTCTGGCCCAGGAGCACAGCTTTTTTGCGCTGGATTTTCCCAGAGGAACAGCTGCCTCTTCCACTGCCTCTTCAGAGGAAGACTGCACCCTTTTCTACAAGATCACTACTCCAACAGAACCACACCTGACACTCCAGGAGGACTGCAGCCACAATTCCAATTGCACTGCTACCAACAACCTGACCAACAAGGTGTCAGGTTGTATTCTGACTCTGTCCCTGTTGTTTTAGTTCACTGCACTGTTTATTTTGTCTTTTAATTTCTTCCCTAATAAAGAACTGTTATTCCTGCTCCCATATTTTTGCCCAAGAGCCCCCCTTAATTTCAAACTTCTAACAATTCAGAGGGAAGAGGTCTACAATTTCCATTTCAGGGGAGGCTCCCACCTTCCTTAGCAGACACCTGTCTTTCCAAACCAAGACAGCTGTGTTTCGACTCTCGGCAATACGCATTTGCCTCCTGCTTGGTGGGAGCTGCTGTGGCCCAGGGCCAGCCCAGAGCTGGGCTGGGTGGGCCAGGCAGCGTGGAGAGTCTTGGCTGATCTTGGTGTGCTCCTGGCCTCAGAAAGGCTTGGAAGGTTTGCCTCCCCAAGTGTCCTGCTCATTGGCTCTCCCTGTGCATCTTGGAGAGCACAAGGTAGGCATTTCTGGCAGCTGGGCATCAGCAGGCCTTAAAATGGGGGCGTGTTGTGGAGCGAGCCCAGCTGAGATACCCTGAGAGGAGCCCAGTGCTCCTTGCTCCTCTCTGCTGACACGGGAGCGTCTGTCTGCTTTCGGGACGGCCCTGGCTGTGTCAGGGGTGCTACGTGGACACGAGACAGCCGGTCCTGTCCCGCTGGGTCCCAGCAGTGCCTGGCAGCAGTTCTGAATCCACGTCAGGATGCTGGCCAAGAGAGGCCCTGGAAGCTGAGGCAGCTGACTTTGAGCTTTTGCAGATACACGCAGGGGATGGCCAACAGTGTTCCCTCAGGATACTGCAGTCCTGAGGGGCCTCCCCAGAGCTGCCTGATGCCGCCCACTCCTTGCGGCACCAGACGCTTTCCTCTGGAATGTTCTACCTCCCCCGAGAGGGAAGAGGGAGCTGGAGAAAGAGCTTGCCAGGCTGCTCTCCATCCTTTCCCAGCAGCCCTGGCTGAGTGGAGAAGTCCGAGCTGAGCGCAGATGTGCCAATGGAGCAGCCGTGCACAGGAAGGCTCGGTGGGAAGGATGAGCCAGGATCCATAGGCCTGGCAGCCTGAGCTTGCTGCCAGGGAAGGCGTTGGAGCGGATGCTCCCGAGTGCCATCCCACAGCACGTGCAGGGAACCAGGGGGTCTGCTGGAGGGTGGGAAAGCTCTGCGGAGGGGTGGGGACAGCTGGGGCTCCTGGTGGGCTGTTGAGGGCTTCTCTGCGGGTGTTTGCAGGGGGTTGGTGTTGGGGAGCGTGTTGGGGAAGGAGTTGTCTGCAAGGTGAGAGGTCTAGGCTGGAATTTGAGTCAGCTTGAAGGCAGCATCTGTGGTTTGGCACAGCTTTGCTTATGGAGGCCAGAAGGAATATCTGTGACTATTTCTCTTCATGGTCCTGATTCTCCTGCAGGGAACAAGATGGGAGAGCTGTACTTTATTGGCCACTTAGATATCTGTACTGGGGGAGGACGAGCCCTTTGTCCATCTACTCATTTGTCTGGGCTACTTTTGTACCACTGAGTGGACTTTCATTCCTTGAGAGCTTTTATTCCTTAAGAGAATTACGATATTATCATCCCTTCATCGAAAACCATTTGCACACCAAAGAATGGCCTTCTTTTTGCCTCTGTATAGTGCTATGTTTCAAAAGGGACTTCCAATGGAATGTGTTAAGGCAAATGAGTTGCTGCTTTTAGGTAGGAACAAACTTCCAAATCATTCACATTCTCCGGCAATCGCTATTAATTTGAGAAGTTTGCAAATTTTGGAACTACTTGATTTGCGCAATGAGATGTAAAGCCTTCCGGAACTGAGGAGTCTTAAATGCAGGGCAGGGTTTGCTGATGGTTTGAGTTGTTCCTAAAGATCCTGTTGGGCATTCTTAGACACTTGGGGCCAGGGATTCCTTCCAGCCTGGGCCACTTTGGGTGGGGCTGGGGGTGGCCCCAGGGCAGGTGGCAGTGTGTGCAAGGGCCCTTTGTGACACGCTGCAGCACGGTCACCGTGTCATGGAACAGGCCAGGGTGTCCAAGAACCCACCCTTTGTGACACGTGGTGACATAGGAGCTGGCGGTGACAAGAGCACGCCACAGTGCTCGGAGCAGGCGACGGGACAGGACAGGACAGAGCGGTGCCGTGAGGAGCCCTCGCACAGCGCGCTCGTTCGTGTCTGACCCGGAGCTTTTCCGAGGCGTTATTCCTGCAGGTGACCTCGTGGCAGGACTGCGGGACTTGGCAGCCCGTGGCCTTCCCGAGGCTTTTCTTTTGCAGGTGCCTGCGAGGCCAGACTGAGGGAATTGGTGACCACAAGCCTTACGAGGAGTCTCCTGTCATTGTGGCAGGAGCCCTCAAGACCAGAGTGCAGGACTTGCTGTCCTGCAGCCGTCCTGAGGTTTCCCTGCCTCAGGTGCCTTCAAGGCACAACTACACAACTTGTTGACTCAGAACTTCACCCTTCCATCTTCCTTCAAGGTGCCCTCAAGGCCAGACTCTAGCATGACAAACAGTTTTTCCAGCCTGCTCAAAGCGATCAGGGAGAAAAAAGAGGAAGACCCTGGAGCTGACCCAGCCCAGCATCATGAAGAATCGGAGCAGTTCCAGACACTGCAGGATGGTGAGTGGCAGAGCTGGGCCACAGGGCTGATGGCTGCAGCCAGCTTGGCTCCATCCCATCCCATCCCATCCCATCCCATCCCATCCCATCCCATCCCATCCACTGGGGACAGGCCCATGGACAGGACGGAGGAGGGGCCGGGCAGACACCCCGCCGTGGCCGTGCTCCATCCCCTGGGGCATCCCGGGGCTCTCCCTGCCTGGGGAGTGCAGGGCTGGGCTGTGTTCTCCGGCCTCTCCCGCAGCCCCTCAGCTCTGGCTGCGCTTGCTCTTTGCCAGATGCAGCCCTGGACCGGACACAAGAGCAGGAACCCGCCCGTGGCCGCTTCCGCAAAAGCCTGAAGGTACCAGCAGCCATCCCCAACTGGGCTGGGCCTGCTGTCACTGCTCAGCCCAGCACCACGCTTGGAGCACTCCATGGAACATCCCGGGCTTCCCTGGCCTTTCTTCTCCTGCAGATGTTCCGGCAGTTCCTGCGCATTCAGCGTAGAAAGACCGGCAGCACAGCAGCTGCGGGCGCAGCCGAGCCTGACTCGGGGCTGACCGGGCTCCAGGCAGAGCCCGATGGCAGCCCAGATTCGGCTGAGCGCTCAGAAGACGCTGAGACCTCAGAGACTGAAACCTGGGCAAAGGCTCATCTCATGTCAATGACTGAGGACGTGGCCATCACAAACACCAAAACCAGAGAGACTCAGGGCCTTACAAATACTGACACCATGCCTGCTCCAACTATGATTCATGCTCCCACTATGGATTTTTTCGAGGAGAGTGCTGTTCCTTCTCACCAGCAGCAGCAGGTAAGCAGCCTGGGTCCACACCTGGAGGCCTCCCAGGATGGTGTGTCCCCTCAAGCCATGGTCTCTGGGCCCCCTCAGCCTTTGAGGCCAGCACAGTGTGGTGGGAACAGAAGCACTTCTTGGGGGAAGCTGGGGAAGTTGTTCCTTTGGACAGCGCTCCAAGTCTCCCCCATGCCTCCTCCAGGTGCCAGCCAAGGTGAAGAACATCCACCAGAGTCTCATGTCCCACGTCTCTGTGGATGCCAGGCTGCAAACGGACATTGTGAGGCTGGCAGAAGAACACCCTGCTGACGTGGTGCTGACCCTCCTGCGCTGTGCCCCAACGTGTGACAGGTACGGGGCCCACGAGCCTTGAGAGCTCAGGGCTCAGCAGCCTTTAGGGCCCGTGGCCCTGCACAGCCTGTCCAATGGTCTCTGCCAGACAGGCAGAGAGGCCCAGGACCCTCGGGCCCCTCTGTTTCCTGAGCCTGCTGCCAATGCTCCCCCCCTGCCCTTCAGGGCACCAGGCCTCTGTCACCTGGGCCCCCACAGCTGCACAGGGCATGGTGCTGTGACTGAGATGCCCCTGACACAGAGCTGCCATCCCACAGAGCTGCTGCAAAGATGTGGAGAGCCATAGGCTCATCGGGACCAGCACTGGAGAAAGCGCTGCCAACACTGCTCTGTGTGATGGAGGACTGGCCTCTGCACAGAATGTGCACCTCCGATGGGGACAACAAGGACCTTTTTGCCCTGGCTGTGAGTTTCTGGGCCTTTGCTCAGCCCCAGGTCACCTCTCCAGCAGCTCACCATCCTCTCCACGCCTCAGGCGCTGGGCTGAAACCTGGCCTAGGGGCAGGCTCAGGGGGCACCAGGCCCGCTGCTCCCCCTGCCTCTGCCCTTGGGCCCTGCCCCATGGACACCTCGGCACTGAGCGCTGCCTTGGGCTGCTTCTTTTGCAGGCAACTCTGGTGATCTGGCTGATTGTCCAAGTGCCTGAGTGCCACGAGACCATCGTCCTTTATTCCTCCCGCCTGTTTGTGGCTCTGCTCTCCCATGTTGTCATCACCACACAGCAGATGCCACCAGAGGAAGTTGATAACTTCTGGAGAGCATGCGGGGAGGAACGCCGCCTTCCCAGCAAGCCCAACAGGTCCCAGTCCTCCTGTCCTTCCCGTGCCCTTGTGGCCAGCGGCAGTGCTCCCAGTGTGACCTGGGCTTTGCTCTGCACACAGGTTTGCAGTGCAGGCCATGAAGGATCTGCTCTGCCGACTGCAGTGTGACCATGTGGTGGTGGCTATGGAGCGCAAGGGTGGCTGGGACATGATGCTGTGTGCTCACACCCAGCACTATGCCGTGGGTCTGCTGGCCAGGTGAGACCCCCTTCTGCCCACTGCCCCCAGCATTTGTGCCCTGTGCCCCACACAGTCCCTGTGCTCATGGGCCAGAGGGCCTCGTCAGCGAGGGACGGCCAAGGAGACTGGAAAAGGCTGGGAGAGGAGGGTGCCCAGAAGGGGCTGCCTCTCCAAGCGCTCACATCCCCTCCAGGGATGCTGGGGAAAGACCAGAGCTCTGTGAGTCAGTGCTGGGAGAGCTTTGGTCTCCCCACCTCAGGGCCTTGGTGTCTTTTTCCCCCCTGCCAGGAAGATGCTCCGTGTTTTGATCCCTTTGTGTTCTCGCATCGCACTCCACTTGCTCCGGCAGCTCAGCAGGGAGGAGCCGTGCTGGGATCTGCCCTTCCTGGCATTCCTTGTGGAGGTGAGCCTGTTGGCCAGCGCTGCCTCGCTGAGCTGCCTCCCAGCTCTCTGCCCTCTCGTAGCCACAGCTGCCAGGACAGTGCCCACGCCCTGTGCTGCTGCCTGGGCCCAGCCCTGTGCGCTTCTGGGCTCCTGCCGGCCGGGTCCTCTGTCACTGCCCTGTGCCTTTCAGGTCCTCGAGCGCCTGGACATGAGTAAATGTGGTGGCAGCGTCCTGAAGATCATGTCAAGGTACCTCCGGAGTGAATGCAGTCAGAGGCGTCGCCTGGCGCTCAGAGGCCTCGTGGTGCCCAGCAAGGATCCCTCGATGGTGAGAAGGGGGCAGCGGCTGAAGCTGCGCCGGGCAAAGCAGCCCCTTGGGCTGGCAGGGCTTCAGGAGCTGAGGCAACTGCTCCCAGCTCTTCTGCCTCACCTGCCCCAGTGCTTTGGGACAGGCCTTTGGCCTGTGGGCCCTGCAGCAGCAGGGTGGGGTTGCAGTGCCAGGGCGCTGCTGGCCGTGCAGCCGTCCATGGCTTCCCAGCACAGCCTTGTGTTCCACCCAGGCCAGAAGAATGTGTAGCGTGTCTCAAAGCCTTCTGCAGCTGCTGGGGGATGAAGATAGAGAGGTGGTCAGCATGAGCCTCCATGTGTTCACCAATGTGCTCCAGCACAAAGACATCCTGGTATCCAGCACCACCGCCCCAAAGCTGGCTGAGGCTCTCCTGCTGCTCTTTGACCACGTAAGGTTCTGCATCCTGAGCCACAGGCATCGGGTGCTTCCCAGAAACTTTGTGCTCTCTGGATTTTCAGGCCTTTGCCTAGGTGGGCCTGGAGTAGCTGGTGTAGGTCTTTTCCTTTCCTCTAGGACAACAGCCATGTGCAGTTGCTCTCCATTCAACTCTTCTGTAAGGTGATGGACTTGGTAGTGGATGAGGGAAAAAAGCCCCTGGAGACAATTGTGAACAAGAGCCTGGACACACTTTTCATCTACTGTCATGATGAGAACTGGCACGTGGCAAAGGTGAGCATTTCTATGATGCTGGGAGGGGGCTCGGCTGCCTCCTGCCCTGGCGCCTGGCGGGCTGCAGCCTCCTCCAGGCCTTGGCACAGGGACAAAGGTCTTGTGCCCTGGGCTGTGGGGCCATCTCGGGGTCTCTGCTGCTCTCCAGGCCTCTCGGGAAACGCTGCATTGTGCGGCCAAGTTCCTGAACAGGAGGGATCTCGAACAGCTGCTGGAGAAGGAGAATCTGTGGAAGTTTGCTGAGGTCCTGGTAAGGACGGCCTGGAAGGCCCAGGCTCAGCCTGGAGAAGCCCCATGGGCACAATGCTCAGTGTGTGGGCTGGCAGCTGTGCCCCTGCCCGCTGCTGCAGCCAGAGGCCGCGCGGGCTCTTCTCCAGGCTCCCGTGGGTCCCAGCCGGGTGCCGATGGAGCCCCGGCCCGGCGGGGCTGCGGGGTGGCACCGCGGCTCCCCGGGCAGCAGCCGGCCCTCTGCCCCCTCCAGAGCCCGGCGCCAGCGGCTGCTGGCCGGGCCTCAGGGCTGTGCGGGCAGGGGAGGCCGGGGCCGGGCGCAGGGAGCGCCCGGCCCAGGGGCTGAGCCCGCGCCAACCCTTCCCTCCTGCCGCTCTCTCCAGCTGGCAGAGGACAGGAGCCGAGCGGCCGAGCACCTGCGCCGGGCCCGGCCCTACCTGCAGAGCCCACAGGGGCCCCTGCGAGAGGCGGCCGTCCGGTTCATGGGTGAGCCAGGAGCCCGGGCTCCCTCCCCGCCCCGCCGCAGCTCGGCCCCAGCCCCGCCTGCTGCCCCGCCGGCGCCATCCGGGCCCGGCGCCACGGAGCCCCGCCTGGCCTGGGCGCTGCTGCCGCCCTCCGGCAGCCGTGCCCTTGGGCGGCAGCGTGCGGCAAGGGCCCGGGCTGAGCCCTGCCGGGCCACGAGGCCGTGTGGCCACAGGGCTGGCAGCGCCGCTGGCAGGGAGCTGTGCCGCTGGGCCGTGACAGGCTCTGTGTTCGCAGGGATGGCCGGGCGCAGCTCGAGGGGGCAGCAGGGAGAGCTCCAGCTGATCTGCAATGGTGAGTGAGGGCAGCGGGCTGACAGCGGGGGCTGGCGGGGGCAGCTGCGAGCCCTGCCCCGGCTGCAGTGGGCTCTGCTCCCGGTGCGCACCAGGGCTGCTGTGGGCAGAGCACACAGAGATTTCAGGCACACGTCGGGGAGTCGTGGCAAGTACCTCCCGGCTGATTCCAATGTCTCCTACTCCCTTCTGGGTGGGATTGGCCCTGTTCAGAAGGACTCCTAGCATTCCCACAGATCCGGGATCTCACCATGTCTCTGTTGCTGTCTCTTCCAGCCCTTCAAGCCCAGAGGCGGGATGCCAGCCCGTCATGCTCTAACCTGGAAAATCAAGCCCAGTTTCCCCAAAGAGCTAAAGAATTAGGCACACCTTCTGGATCCAGTGAACCAGTGTCCCAAGAACACACCCGGAGACATTGAAGAGGACATCACCTCTCAGTGCTGCTGGAAATCCTGGCATAGCTGATGCTGGGCACAGTTCTCGTGGCTTCAGCACTCTCCCTGCCTGTAGATAGCTCCCTCCCTCTAGATAGCTCCCTTCCTCCAGCCCCCAGACACTGCCCATCACCTTTTTTTCTCTCCACATGTCCTCCCTTTTGATAGCTCTGCCTCACCAGCCCTCAGCCTATCCATCACCTTTTCTTCCCCTCCACTCTCCCTCCCTGTTGACAGCTCCCTACCTCCAGCCCTCAGACCCTGCCCATCCCCCTTTTCCCTCCCATCTCATCTCTTTGTTTCATCTTCCATATAATAAACGGTTTGGCTTCTTCACTTTGCCTGCATCTCTGTGGAGATGAAGCGACGCAAATCCTGAGCCCAGGGACACACAGGCCCCTGCTGCCGTTCTCTTCCACACCGTGTTTTGGTGTTTTGTGCACACACACAGAGCAACGGGGGCAGATCAGGCTGGAAAGGTGCCTGTGCTGAAGGTGCAGTTCCACAACACTGGAGTTGCAGATCTTGCTGAGCACCCTGGAGCCCCTGGAATTTGGAAGAGCCAACCTGAGGATGAACCCAGCTGTGAGGGATTCCATGGTAAGCATCCACGGAGGTCAAAGGAGCATGGAATGCTGGAAGTTTTCAAGAATAGATTCCTAAAGCTCAGCAGTGCTCCATCCCTGCACAGGATGAGGAAGAGGACAGAACCAGCAACCATCCAGGCTTAACAGTGGGATTTGGGTGTGCCTAAGAGCAAATGCAGCAGCAGCGCGGCGCCCGGGACTCGGACGCGCGACCGTGCCAGTGCCCGGAGCGCTGTCAGGCAGTGCCGGGATCCCGGGTGTGGTTCTGGTCCCCACAGGTGAGGAATGGCAGCCCCAGGCTCAGAGCCAGTCAGAAAGCCAACCAAGTGAGCCCACAGGGAGGGCACCCTTCCCGTTTCTCTTGGGCATGGCCGCAAAACAGCCCCTGCTGCTTCTTCCTCCGCCTGTGTTTGGGGTGTGCTGCTGGCAGAGGCAGCCAGGTTGTGCTCTGCCTTCCAAAGCCTGTTGGGAGCAGGCATGAAAAGCGCTGCGTGCAGAGCGGAGAGTCCTGGAAGGTGCTGGCAAGAGCGTCCTGCGGGAACAGGGCTCTGATCTGTGGCCGGGAACAGCCTGGTTTTGGTGCCATGAACGCAGGCAGGTGTTGAGGCAGGTGAAGAGGCAGCGGGCAGCTTGTGTTGGTAGAGGGCCGGGGGCTGCACCTCTGAACCTCCACCTGGAAACGCACTTGGGGGAATACGAGCTAGAGCTGGAGTGCCTGTCCTGAAAGGACCTGAACTCCTTCAGCCTTGCCAGCGTTTCTTAAGGCTGTGTTGGTGTTCCCCGGAAAAGCTGCGCATTTAGGGAAACGCCTTTGGAGGAAGGGGGCTTGCTTCTCAAGGAAAGTGCTTCCCCAGGGAGCTCCCAGTGAGGCAGCTGCAAGTGTCCCCCTTTGGCTCTCTGTGCTCCTTTCAGTCCTTGAAGGCTCATTGCACTTGGCAGAGGGGCAGGAAGAAGGCTGTGAAGAGCAGCTTTGGCATCCACCTGGAGCTGCAGAGAACAACCCAAGCACCTGCAGCAGGATGTGTTACCCCCCTTTGAACAGAGGTGTGAGCAGAACCATCTCTGTCCTGCTGTGAGCAGCAAAGCTCTCTCTGGGAGCTGTGAATTCAAGGGCCTTTACACACTCACATTTCACATCTTCCCTGGCTGCTGTTGTCCCAGACTGGAAAAAGCAAGATGTATTCTATTTGCCATCTGTAAGGCAAATTGTCTTGTGTTGTCTTGTGTTAAGTGGGCACTTGTTCCTTATCTCTTCCATAATCAATCCTTCCTTATGGGGAGACATCTGCTGATAAGGGGCCATTGAGTGTCACTGCATGACTGATAAGAACTCTAACTTCCCATTGGGAGAGGCTCTGGCCAGAGGGAGGAGCCAAGCATTCCTACCTGCAAATATAGGCTTGAAATTCTGGCCCAGGAGCACAGCTTTTTTGCGCTGGATTTTCCCAGAGGAACAGCTGCCTCTTCCACTGCCTCTTCAGAGGAAGACTGCACCCTTTTCTACAAGATCACTACTCCAACAGAACCACACCTGACACTCCAGGAGGACTGCAGCCACAATTCCAATTGCACTGCTACCAACAACCTGACCAACAAGGTGTCAGGTTGTATTCTGACTCTGTCCCTGTTGTTTTAGTTCACTGCACTGTTTATTTTGTCTTTTAATTTCTTCCCTAATAAAGAACTGTTATTCCTGCTCCCATATTTTTGCCCAAGAGCCCCCCTTAATTTCAAACTTCTAACAATTCAGAGGGAAGAGGTCTACAATTTCCATTTCAGGGGAGGCTCCCACCTTCCTTAGCAGACACCTGTCTTTCCAAACCAAGACAGCTGTGTTTCGACTCTCGGCAATACGCATTTGCCTCCTGCTTGGTGGGAGCTGCTGTGGCCCAGGGCCAGCCCAGAGCTGGGCTGGGTGGGCCAGGCAGCGTGGAGAGTCTTGTCTGATCTTGGTGTGCTCCTGGCCTCAGAAAGGCTTGGAAGGTTTGCCTCCCCAAGTGTCCTGCTCATTGGCTCTCCCTGTGCATCTTGGAGAGCACAAGGTAGGCATTTCTGGCAGCTGGGCATCAGCAGGCCTTAAAATGGGGGCGTGTTGTGGAGCGAGCCCAGCTGAGATACCCTGAGAGGAGCCCAGTGCTCCTTGCTCCTCTCTGCTGACACGGGAGCGTCTGTCTGCTTTCGGGACGGCCCTGGCTGTGTCAGGGGTGCTACGTGGACACGAGACAGCCGGTCCTGTCCCGCTGGGTCCCAGCAGTGCCTGGCAGCAGTTCTGAATCCACGTCAGGATGCTGGCCAAGAGAGGCCCTGGAAGCTGAGGCAGCTGACTTTGAGCTTTTGCAGATACACGCAGGGGATGGCCAACAGTGTTCCCTCAGGATACTGCAGTCCTGAGGGGCCTCCCCAGAGCTGCCTGATGCCGCCCACTCCTTGCGGCACCAGACGCTTTCCTCTGGAATGTTCTACCTCCCCCGAGAGGGAAGAGGGAGCTGGAGAAAGAGCTTGCCAGGCTGCTCTCCATCCTTTCCCAGCAGCCCTGGCTGAGTGGAGAAGTCCGAGCTGAGCGCAGATGTGCCAATGGAGCAGCCGTGCACAGGAAGGCTCGGTGGGAAGGATGAGCCAGGATCCATAGGCCTGGCAGCCTGAGCTTGCTGCCAGGGAAGGCGTTGGAGCGGATGCTCCCGAGTGCCATCCCACAGCACGTGCAGGGAACCAGGGGGTCTGCTGGAGGGTGGGAAAGCTCTGCGGAGGGGTGGGGACAGCTGGGGCTCCTGGTGGGCTGTTGAGGGCTTCTCTGCGGGTGTTTGCAGGGGGTTGGTGTTGGGGAGCGTGTTGGGGAAGGAGTTGTCTGCAAGGTGAGAGGTCTAGGCTGGAATTTGAGTCAGCTTGAAGGCAGCATCTGTGGTTTGGCACAGCTTTGCTTATGGAGGCCAGAAGGAATATCTGTGACTATTTCTCTTCATGGTCCTGATTCTCCTGCAGGGAACAAGATGGGAGAGCTGTACTTTATTGGCCACTTAGATATCTGTACTGGGGGAGGACGAGCCCTTTGTCCATCTACTCATTTGTCTGGGCTACTTTTGTACCACTGAGTGGACTTTCATTCCTTGAGAGCTTTTATTCCTTAAGAGAATTACGATATTATCATCCCTTCATCGAAAACCATTTGCACACCAAAGAATGGCCTTCTTTTTGCCTCTGTATAGTGCTATGTTTCAAAAGGGACTTCCAATGGAATGTGTTAAGGCAAATGAGTTGCTGCTTTTAGGTAGGAACAAACTTCCAAATCATTCACATTCTCCGGCAATCGCTATTAATTTGAGAAGTTTGCAAATTTTGGAACTACTTGATTTGCGCAATGAGATGTAAAGCCTTCCGGAACTGAGGAGTCTTAAATGCAGGGCAGGGTTTGCTGATGGTTTGAGTTGTTCCTAAAGATCCTGTTGGGCATTCTTAGACACTTGGGGCCAGGGATTCCTTCCAGCCTGGGCCACTTTGGGTGGGGCTGGGGGTGGCCCCAGGGCAGGTGGCAGTGTGTGCAAGGGCCCTTTGTGACACGCTGCAGCACGGTCACCGTGTCATGGAACAGGCCAGGGTGTCCAAGAACCCACCCTTTGTGACACGTGGTGACATAGGAGCTGGCGGTGACAAGAGCACGCCACAGTGCTCGGAGCAGGCGACGGGACAGGACAGGACAGAGCGGTGCCGTGAGGAGCCCTCGCACAGCGCGCTCGTTCGTGTCTGACCCGGAGCTTTTCCGAGGCGTTATTCCTGCAGGTGACCTCGTGGCAGGACTGCGGGACTTGGCAGCCCGTGGCCTTCCCGAGGCTTTTCTTTTGCAGGTGCCTGCGAGGCCAGACTGAGGGAATTGGTGACCACAAGCCTTACGAGGAGTCTCCTGTCATTGTGGCAGGAGCCCTCAAGACCAGAGTGCAGGACTTGCTGTCCTGCAGCCGTCCTGAGGTTTCCCTGCCTCAGGTGCCTTCAAGGCACAACTACACAACTTGTTGACTCAGAACTTCACCCTTCCATCTTCCTTCAAGGTGCCCTCAAGGCCAGACTCTAGCATGACAAACAGTTTTTCCAGCCTGCTCAAAGCGATCAGGGAGAAAAAAGAGGAAGACCCTGGAGCTGACCCAGCCCAGCATCATGAAGAATCGGAGCAGTTCCAGACACTGCAGGATGGTGAGTGGCAGAGCTGGGCCACAGGGCTGATGGCTGCAGCCAGCTTGGCTCCATCCCATCCCATCCCATCCCATCCCATCCCATCCCATCCCATCCCATCCCATCCCATCCCATCCCATCCACTGGGGACAGGCCCATGGACAGGACGGAGGAGGGGCCGGGCAGACACCCCGCCGTGGCCGTGCTCCATCCCCTGGGGCATCCCGGGGCTCTCCCTGCCTGGGGAGTGCAGGGCTGGGCTGTGTTCTCCGGCCTCTCCCGCAGCCCCTCAGCTCTGGCTGCGCTTGCTCTTTGCCAGATGCAGCCCTGGACCGGACACAAGAGCAGGAACCCGCCCGTGGCCGCTTCCGCAAAAGCCTGAAGGTACCAGCAGCCATCCCCAACTGGGCTGGGCCTGCTGTCACTGCTCAGCCCAGCACCACGCTTGGAGCACTCCATGGAACATCCCGGGCTTCCCTGGCCTTTCTTCTCCTGCAGATGTTCCGGCAGTTCCTGCGCATTCAGCGTAGAAAGACCGGCAGCACAGCAGCTGCGGGCGCAGCCGAGCCTGACTCGGGGCTGACCGGGCTCCAGGCAGAGCCCGATGGCAGCCCAGATTCGGCTGAGCGCTCAGAAGACGCTGAGACCTCAGAGACTGAAACCTGGGCAAAGGCTCATCTCATGTCAATGACTGAGGACGTGGCCATCACAAACACCAAAACCAGAGAGACTCAGGGCCTTACAAATACTGACACCATGCCTGCTCCAACTATGATTCATGCTCCCACTATGGATTTTTTCGAGGAGAGTGCTGTTCCTTCTCACCAGCAGCAGCAGGTAAGCAGCCTGGGTCCACACCTGGAGGCCTCCCAGGATGGTGTGTCCCCTCAAGCCATGGTCTCTGGGCCCCCTCAGCCTTTGAGGCCAGCACAGTGTGGTGGGAACAGAAGCACTTCTTGGGGGAAGCTGGGGAAGTTGTTCCTTTGGACAGCGCTCCAAGTCTCCCCCATGCCTCCTCCAGGTGCCAGCCAAGGTGAAGAACATCCACCAGAGTCTCATGTCCCACGTCTCTGTGGATGCCAGGCTGCAAACGGACATTGTGAGGCTGGCAGAAGAACACCCTGCTGACGTGGTGCTGACCCTCCTGCGCTGTGCCCCAACGTGTGACAGGTACGGGGCCCACGAGCCTTGAGAGCTCAGGGCTCAGCAGCCTTTAGGGCCCGTGGCCCTGCACAGCCTGTCCAATGGTCTCTGCCAGACAGGCAGAGAGGCCCAGGACCCTCGGGCCCCTCTGTTTCCTGAGCCTGCTGCCAATGCTCCCCCCCTGCCCTTCAGGGCACCAGGCCTCTGTCACCTGGGCCCCCACAGCTGCACAGGGCATGGTGCTGTGACTGAGATGCCCCTGACACAGAGCTGCCATCCCACAGAGCTGCTGCAAAGATGTGGAGAGCCATAGGCTCATCGGGACCAGCACTGGAGAAAGCGCTGCCAACACTGCTCTGTGTGATGGAGGACTGGCCTCTGCACAGAATGTGCACCTCCGATGGGGACAACAAGGACCTTTTTGCCCTGGCTGTGAGTTTCTGGGCCTTTGCTCAGCCCCAGGTCACCTCTCCAGCAGCTCACCATCCTCTCCACGCCTCAGGCGCTGGGCTGAAACCTGGCCTAGGGGCAGGCTCAGGGGGCACCAGGCCCGCTGCTCCCCCTGCCTCTGCCCTTGGGCCCTGCCCCATGGACACCTCGGCACTGAGCGCTGCCTTGGGCTGCTTCTTTTGCAGGCAACTCTGGTGATCTGGCTGATTGTCCAAGTGCCTGAGTGCCACGAGACCATCGTCCTTTATTCCTCCCGCCTGTTTGTGGCTCTGCTCTCCCATGTTGTCATCACCACACAGCAGATGCCACCAGAGGAAGTTGATAACTTCTGGAGAGCATGCGGGGAGGAACGCCGCCTTCCCAGCAAGCCCAACAGGTCCCAGTCCTCCTGTCCTTCCCGTGCCCTTGTGGCCAGCGCCAGTGCTCCCAGTGTGACCTGGGCTTTGCTCTGCACACAGGTTTGCAGTGCAGGCCATGAAGGATCTGCTCTGCCGACTGCAGTGTGACCATGTGGTGGTGGCTATGGAGCGCAAGGGTGGCTGGGACATGATGCTGTGTGCTCACACCCAGCACTATGCCGTGGGTCTGCTGGCCAGGTGAGACCCCCTTCTGCCCACTGCCCCCAGCATTTGTGCCCTGTGCCCCACACAGTCCCTGTGCTCATGGGCCAGAGGGCCTCGTCAGCGAGGGACGGCCAAGGAGACTGGAAAAGGCTGGGAGAGGAGGGTGCCCAGAAGGGGCTGCCTCTCCAAGCGCTCACATCCCCTCCAGGGATGCTGGGGAAAGACCAGAGCTCTGTGAGTCAGTGCTGGGAGAGCTTTGGTCTCCCCACCTCAGGGCCTTGGTGTCTTTTTCCCCCCTGCCAGGAAGATGCTCCGTGTTTTGATCCCTTTGTGTTCTCGCATCGCACTCCACTTGCTCCGGCAGCTCAGCAGGGAGGAGCCGTGCTGGGATCTGCCCTTCCTGGCATTCCTTGTGGAGGTGAGCCTGTTGGCCAGCGCTGCCTCGCTGAGCTGCCTCCCAGCTCTCTGCCCTCTCGTAGCCACAGCTGCCAGGACAGTGCCCACGCCCTGTGCTGCTGCCTGGGCCCAGCCCTGTGCGCTTCTGGGCTCCTGCCGGCCGGGTCCCCTGTCACTGCCCTGTGCCTTTCAGGTCCTCGAGCGCCTGGACATGAGTAAATGTGGTGGCAGCGTCCTGAAGATCATGTCAAGGTACCTCCGGAGTGAATGCAGTCAGAGGCGTCGCCTGGCGCTCAGAGGCCTCGTGGTGCCCAGCAAGGATCCCTCGATGGTGAGAAGGGGGCAGCGGCTGAAGCTGCGCCGGGCAAAGCAGCCCCTTGGGCTGGCAGGGCTTCAGGAGCTGAGGCAACTGCTCCCAGCTCTTCTGCCTCACCTGCCCCAGTGCTTTGGGACAGGCCTTTGGCCTGTGGGCCCTGCAGCAGCAGGGTGGGGTTGCAGTGCCAGGGCGCTGCTGGCCGTGCAGCCGTCCATGGCTTCCCAGCACAGCCTTGTGTTCCACCCAGGCCAGAAGAATGTGTAGCGTGTCTCAAAGCCTTCTGCAGCTGCTGGGGGATGAAGATAGAGAGGTGGTCAGCATGAGCCTCCACGTGTTCACCAATGTGCTCCAGCACAAAGACATCCTGGTATCCAGCACCACCGCCCCAAAGCTGGCTGAGGCTCTCCTGCTGCTCTTTGACCACGTAAGGTTCTGCATCCTGAGCCACAGGCATCGGGTGCTTCCCAGAAACTTTGTGCTCTCTGGATTTTCAGGCCTTTGCCTAGGTGGGCCTGGAGTAGCTGGTGTAGGTCTTTTCCTTTCCTCTAGGACAACAGCCATGTGCAGTTGCTCTCCATTCAACTCTTCTGTAAGGTGATGGACTTGGTAGTGGATGAGGGAAAAAAGCCCCTGGAGACAATTGTGAACAAGAGCCTGGACACACTTTTCATCTACTGTCATGATGAGAACTGGCACGTGGCAAAGGTGAGCATTTCTATGATGCTGGGAGGGGGCTCGGCTGCCTCCTGCCCTGGCGCCTGGCGGGCTGCAGCCTCCTCCAGGCCTTGGCACAGGGACAAAGGTCTTGTGCCCTGGGCTGTGGGGCCATCTCGGGGTCTCTGCTGCTCTCCAGGCCTCTCGGGAAACGCTGCATTGTGCGGCCAAGTTCCTGAACAGGAGGGATCTCGAACAGCTGCTGGAGAAGGAGAATCTGTGGAAGTTTGCTGAGGTCCTGGTAAGGACGGCCTGGAAGGCCCAGGCTCAGCCTGGAGAAGCCCCATGGGCACAATGCTCAGTGTGTGGGCTGGCAGCTGTGCCCCTGCCCGCTGCTGCAGCCAGAGGCCGCGCAGGCTCTTCTCCAGGCTCCCGTGGGTCCCAGCCGGGTGCCGATGGAGCCCCGGCCCGGCGGGGCTGCGGGGTGGCACCGCGGCTCCCCGGGCAGCAGCCGGCCCTCTGCCCCCTCCAGAGCCCGGCGCCAGCGGCTGCTGGCCGGGCCTCAGGGCTGTGCGGGCAGGGGAGGCCGGGGCCGGGCGCAGGGAGCGCCCGGCCCAGGGGCTGAGCCCGCGCCAACCCTTCCCTCCTGCCGCTCTCTCCAGCTGGCAGAGGACAGGAGCCGAGCGGCCGAGCACCTGCGCCGGGCCCGGCCCTACCTGCAGAGCCCACAGGGGCCCCTGCGAGAGGCGGCCGTCCGGTTCATGGGTGAGCCAGGAGCCCGGGCTCCCTCCCCGCCCCGCCGCAGCTCGGCCCCAGCCCCGCCTGCTGCCCCGCCGGCGCCATCCGGGCCCGGCGCCACGGAGCCCCGCCTGGCCTGGGCGCTGCTGCCGCCCTCCGGCAGCCGTGCCCTTGGGCGGCAGCGTGCGGCAAGGGCCCGGGCTGAGCCCTGCCGGGCCACGAGGCCGTGTGGCCACAGGGCTGGCAGCGCCGCTGGCAGGGAGCTGTGCCGCTGGGCCGTGACAGGCTCTGTGTTCGCAGGGATGGCCGGGCGCAGCTCGAGGGGGCAGCAGGGAGAGCTCCAGCTGATCTGCAATGGTGAGTGAGGGCAGCGGGCTGACAGCGGGGGCTGGCGGGGGCAGCTGCGAGCCCTGCCCCGGCTGCAGTGGGCTCTGCTCCCGGTGCGCACCAGGGCTGCTGTGGGCAGAGCACACAGAGATTTCAGGCACACGTCGGGGAGTCGTGGCAAGTACCTCCCGGCTGATTCCAATGTCTCCTACTCCCTTCTGGGTGGGATTGGCCCTGTTCAGAAGGACTCCTAGCATTCCCACAGATCCGGGATCTCACCATGTCTCTGTTGCTGTCTCTTCCAGCCCTTCAAGCCCAGAGGCGGGATGCCAGCCCGTCATGCTCTAACCTGGAAAATCAAGCCCAGTTTCCCCAAAGAGCTAAAGAATTAGGCACACCTTCTGGATCCAGTGAACCAGTGTCCCAAGAACACACCCGGAGACATTGAAGAGGACATCACCTCTCAGTGCTGCTGGAAATCCTGGCATAGCTGATGCTGGGCACAGTTCTCGTGGCTTCAGCACTCTCCCTGCCTGTAGATAGCTCCCTCCCTCTAGATAGCTCCCTTCCTCCAGCCCCCAGACACTGCCCATCACCTTTTTTTCTCTCCACATGTCCTCCCTTTTGATAGCTCTGCCTCACCAGCCCTCAGCCTATCCATCACCTTTTCTTCCCCTCCACTCTCCCTCCCTGTTGACAGCTCCCTACCTCCAGCCCTCAGACCCTGCCCATCCCCCTTTTCCCTCCCATCTCATCTCTTTGTTTCATCTTTCATATAATAAACGGTTTGGCTTCTTCACTTTGCCTGCATCTCTGTGGAGATGAAGCGACGCAAATCCTGAGCCCAGGGACACACAGGCCCCTGCTGCCGTTCTCTTCCACACCGTGTTTTGGTGTTTTGTGCACACACACAGAGCAACGGGGGCAGATCAGGCTGGAAAGGTGCCTGTGCTGAAGGTGCAGTTCCACAACACTGGAGTTGCAGATCTTGCTGAGCACCCTGGAGCCCCTGGAATTTGGAAGAGCCAACCTGAGGATGAACCCAGCTGTGAGGGATTCCATGGTAAGCATCCACGGAGGTCAAAGGAGCATGGAATGCTGGAAGTTTTCAAGAATAGCTTCCTAAAGCTCAGCAGTGCTCCATCCCTGCACAGGATGAGGAAGAGGACAGAACCAGCAACCATCCAGGCTTAACAGTGGGATTTGGGTGTGCCTAAGAGCAAATGCAGCAGCAGCGCGGCGCCCGGGACTCGGACGCGCGACCGTGCCAGTGCCCGGAGCGCTGTCAGGCAGTGCCGGGATCCCGGGTGTGGTTCTGGTCCCCACAGGTGAGGAATGGCAGCCCCAGGCTCAGAGCCAGTCAGAAAGCCAACCAAGTGAGCCCACAGGGAGGGCACCCTTCCCGTTTCTCTTGGGCATGGCCGCAAAACAGCCCCTGCTGCTTCTTCCTCCGCCTGTGTTTGGGGTGTGCTGCTGGCAGAGGCAGCCAGGTTGTGCTCTGCCTTCCAAAGCCTGTTGGGAGCAGGCATGAAAAGCGCTGCGTGCAGAGCGGAGAGTCCTGGAAGGTGCTGGCAAGAGCGTCCTGCGGGAACAGGGCTCTGATCTGTGGCCGGGAACAGCCTGGTTTTGGTGCCATGAACGCAGGCAGGTGTTGAGGCAGGTGAAGAGGTGTAGGAATATAAAAAGGTAAAAGACACTTTGTAAAGCTTAGAAAGGCTTGGAAGTTTCTAAACCTTCTCAAGAGAAAGCTAGGGATTTAACAACTAAATGAATTTATTGATATTTATCATAAGGAACAAGAAAGGACAAGAACTTACTGATAACTCAAAATGTGAAAAGTCCTCGATATATGCCCTGCAAAGATAGAAAAAGTTTCCATCTTAAAGAGTGAATTATTGTGTATTGTTTGAGGTTGATAGAAGTCCTTTTGTTAATGTTAAACCCACGTGGGTCCTTTTCTAATTGGTTAGAGTATAATGCCTTTACACCTTTTCTTTTATGCTATTGGTTCAAAGAATATGTAGAAAAAGGCTTTGCATGGGCTGCCATCTTGCCTCTGATCTGTGTTTGCATGGAGGTTGTTATTTTCCTGTGTCTCTTTCTTTTTGCCTGTATGATACAGACAGATAATAAATCCTAAGTCTGCAACCAGTCAGGGTCCCATCCCGTTTGTGAGACACGGACCGATCCAGCAGACAGATTGGCCTCTCCAACCTGCTGCTGCAAACCTTCATCCCTGTCCTGCAGGATCTTGCCCAGGGACAGACTTGAACTTGACTCCTTTCACTGCCTCAGTTACTTCAGGCCCAGACCCCTGCAGCTCTGGCCCAACAGCCAGCTCTGGTAGCAACAAAAGAGATGAATAACAAAGCTAATTTAGTGCTGATTGCAGGGAGATTACCCAGGGAGACCTGCTGCCAGCTGCCCTGCAGCGGAGCACTGGGGAGGGAACTGGCGAGACCAGCACCAGAGGTGGGAAAGGACCTGGTGAGACCTCCTAAGCCCAGCCCCTGCTCCAGCCAGGTCAGCTGTATGGCGAGGTAGCCCACTGTTCACTGTTTGCTAGGAGCTGTTAGATATCTCAAGCTTTGCCAGACGCCAGAGTGTGGTCTTGCACCACGACAGGGTTTTCCATGGGTTCTGAAAGAGATTGGCTTAGGTTGGATGTTGGGAAATAATTCTTCCCTGTGAGGGTGGTGAGGCCCTGGCACAGATTACCAGAGCAGCTGTGGGTACTCCATCCCTGGAAGAGTTTCAGGCCAGGTTGGACAGGGCTTGGAGCACCCTGGGATAGTGGAAGGTGTCCCTGCCCATGCCAGGGGGTGGAATGGGATGAACTTCCTTCCAACTCAAACCAGTCTGGGACTCTGTGATCCTCTCTCTTGCAGACTGTTGCATCCTGGTTTTGGGTTCAGATTAGGGGTTCTGATCTTTGTTAGTTTGCCGGTTCTGTGTACCCTCGTGCATCCTCCCACAGTTTCCCCCCCCACCACGGTGCCTAGCTCCAGGCTGCCTGCCATTGGAGTTTCCTCCTGTCACTCCTGTAACCACTCCCTGCCAACTCCTGAGGATTCCGTGCCTGTCACCCCATTCCCGCGGTCCCAGTCGCCCCGAAGCCCCGTGTCCGCCCCTGCCGTGTTCCCATTGGTCGCTGTAGTACACATCACCGCCATGGCGTCTGTATTCATTGGGCGGGAGGACTCCCCGTCTTCCCTGTCCCACCCCTATATCATCCCGCTCGCCTCCGATCCCGGGGGCATATTTGTCCACGCGAGGTTGGGAACGGGCTGCAGCTTCTCTGTCACGGCTCTCGCGGCCAATAAAGCATCCAGCTGCCATGCGGACGGATTTGGACGTTTTCCCTGCCTCTTCGTTTCCTCCCTCGCACCAATGGCAAAGCGTGGCCCACCCCGGAGTGCGGCAGCAGAAGCACCCGGGAATCGTGGCAAGCCCTGGCCCCGACGAGAAGCCGAGATGCCCAAGCCGGGCGCTTGAGAGCTGACCGGGGCCGAGAAAAGTAACGCATTGCCACTGCAGACCTCTCTGCCTGGTGTCCTAGGAAGAAGGCATGTCAGCGCATTTCCTAATCACACCCTCTCCACCTCAGAGAGCATTTTAAGCCCCATTTTCTTGCTCACCCTTGGCAGAGCCACATCTGCAATCCCAACATCTGCCTCCGTTGTTACAGAACCATAGGAAACGAATCCCAGCAGAGCTCTCCAGCTAGCTGGAGCTTTACCAAGCCACTAAAATCCATCCAAGTTTTCATGAGATCTCGCTCTTTGCAGCAAGTGGGGCTCCTGTCACACCACAGAGAGGCCAGAGCATCGTGGCAGTTGGCAACATAGATACCAGCTTTCCTCCTTGGGCGCTTGCTCTCAAAGAGACAGGATCAGCAAAGTCACTCCAGATTTCTCTGGGAGGCTGTCAGATACAGGTCCAAGTAGCAACCACTGCAAATTGGTTTGCAGACAGAGCTCAGCACAAATCTGGCGGTGAGGTTCAGTCATTGATTACACGAGTGACAAAACCTTTAAAGTGCCTTGGACTTTAGGCACTTTAGGCAGGCAGTGATAGCACCAGAGCTGTCACTGCTACCCAGCACTGCTCCCAGGCTGGGCCTGATGGGCAAAGCCTGAGGAGACCAAGCCCTGAGCCCCCTGATTTTGTGCAGGGAAGGCTGAGATCCCAGGCAGCAGAGAGCTGTGCAACCCCTGCAGCGTTTGCCCCGGGGCACAGAGGAGTTACAGATGTGCACACCCTGAATCAGCCCATGGAGGCATGGAGGGAGCTCCCAGAGCTTCCCTCTCTAGGCTCGAAGCTTAACATTTCCAGCAAACTATTAATTAGTCTGGTTTCTTGTTAAAGCACAGACAGAGAATAATATTTAAAAGCAAAGCAGATTCAAAGGATGATGCGGTGAGGCACTATCCTGCAATAGAAACCAGGATCCCACGCAGATGACAAATCCCTTTCCTCGTATCCGCTGTGGAAGCAGGCACTGATACGAGCACCCAAACCCACTGTGGTTGTCCTCTGCTCTGTCCCACCCTAAACCCTGCCCCAGGCTCTGATGCCTGGCTTCCTACACCCCATTAAACAGGTCTGTTCCCAAGCCAGAGGCACACAACACCCACACCTCCGAAATACCAGAGAAGGTGGAGAAGGCAGGAAGCCCCTTCTCAGATTTATCCTGGTGTTAGCAGCCAGACAAGATGCAGACAACACCGGGAAGCTCCACTCTAGGGCTGGAGAAATGCAGCACAAGGGAAAAAGCAGCCTCAGGGCATCACCCTGAGCCCACTGTGCAATTGGTCTCTCAATTGCCTGGAGATAAGGCAATTACCACTCTATCAAAACATCCATCTCTCTCCTGCCCGGAGATAAGGCCCGGCTTGGGCTGGGGATGGGGAGAGGATAGGGATGCTCTTCAGATGATGCCATGCTCTCCTGCTCCGGGAGAAGAGCCTGCACAAAGCACAGGACAGCAAACCCGAGGCAGAAAGCAGAGCACAAGGGGTGCCAGCATGTCCCCCCAAAATGCCCAACAGGACACGCCAGCAGCAGGCTGCTGTGACCTGCAGTTGGCACGGGTCTTCATCAGGCATGCCTGAGACCCAGGCCAGCCCTGATGTATCTGGGATGATCTGAAGTCAAACAAGATGAACTTCAGGGCAGAGCAAGGGGAAGGAGCTGGAAATCACAGGCAAGTGGCCAGATGGGAATAACTGGCCTGGCAGAACGGGACGCCAGAACCCCTGCAATGCCAAATGCTTTTCCAGAGCAGCTCTCTCACTGGGAAGCACACGCTGAGCACATCCACTGGGAACCAGCTCCTGCTTGGAGGCACAGGTCCCATCTGGAGAGTCTGGTACAGGAGTCTCCTCCTGGAGCCCAGCATCCAGCTGGAGAGGGCGCTGGGAGAGCCCAGAGGAGTGGGCATGAGCGAAAAACCAAGGGAGCCAAGTTTATCCAATCTGTGGCGGGAAGAAGACGCAGTAAGAGCCTCTAAATAGAAGCTGCTGCTGCCTTCCTGCCCCACGTGCTCTGCCTTCCCCAGTGTCCATCACCCATTCGATCGGGCCCAAGTTGCCGGAGGGGGAACGCGTCCCTATCTGCACGTTCTGGTGACTTCTGGGAATGTGGTGACTGCCCCCAGTCAGGCTCTGCGCTGTATATAATGTTAACATTTATTAAACATACTGTAACTGTAATAATAATAAAGGGTTGAAGAAGAATAGGGAGGGAGGGAGAAGGAATATGGAAATATAAGAATACCAAATATGGAATAAATAAGGAAATACAGAATATGAAGTATAATAAAAAGGAACATGTAATATGTATTATATTATGAACATTCAATTATTTAGTGAATTTAATTTTAAATTGCCATTCCAGTTAGATGAGGGCATTGTTGCAGTTCAACAAGACACACTGTTTTACCCACCTCTCTCTTCCCCACAGGGTGCTGGGAGTGCAACACAGGAGGAGTTCTGGACATACAGGATGCCTGCTAATGAGATGGAGGAACTTTGCAGGAGGTCTCAGCTGCTGGGCAGGCTCCCAAGTGTCTCCCACCATCCATGGTGACATTTTCCTGCCAGTATCAACATTCAAGGGCCTGCTCCCATAACTCACCATCATGCTTCCTGCAGGAAACACAACCTCCCATCCCAAAGCTTGGGGTAGAACACAAGCTGTGCATTGGGGATCGATTCCAGGGGCTTTTCCCCGCTCCCAGCACATCTGTCCCTTTCAGATGGGCATTTACAAATTAAAGCAGCATTTGATGCCAAACTTAGGCACCAGGGGCAACCCTCAGCCTACAAAAGGAACAATGTCCAGGAGAGCAGCTTGAAGCCTACACGAGGTCCCTTCTCTGTGAGCTCCAGTTATTTCACCCACCCCAGCCAAAACCCCAGTACAGCAGTAAGAGCTCAGTTAATAACTTTAACAAGTCCTGGACGTCACCCTGTGTCCTTCATTTTTTAATGCCAATCTGAATTTCATAGCTCAAAGACAAACCCTTCAGTCCCCCCCAGATCTGTGTCTCACTCAGCTGCATCCCCCTAACACGCACCTCATTTGGTTTGATGTAATTTGTCTAACCACAAACTCCCTCTCTGCAAGCATCCTCGCTTCAGGAAGGAGCTTTGGATAACGGGGTCTGCCAGTGTTTGGCAGCAATTTAAGTTCTCTCCTCTACCACCACTCTCCAAACTCATCTGGCAGGGCTGCTCACATATGTGACACGAGAGGAAATGAGCATTAAATGAAATGCACTGAAGTGCCTGTTGAATTTGCAGCTCAGAGAGAGATTGAGGGGTCTTTTAAGGCTGAATGGAAAATTACAGCATTTCCCCAGGAAAGCTCAAGCCTGCTGGGTTGTAAGAGCAGCATTAGGAGGGATATCCCCTCTTGCAGGGAGGCTGGCACAACCCAGCTCCAAACTAGTCCACACAAGCTGGCTAAAAGACACTGGCACCAGGGCTTTTACAAAGCTTAAACACTTTTGAAATCACAGTCATGCACCAGGAAGGAGAAAAATTAAAATAGTTTTCCTTTGATTAAAAAAAAAAAAGGGGTGAAGAAAATTTTTTTGAGATTCCTCAAATATCCTTTAAAGTCTTCTGGCCACTCACCAACCAAATCCAGCTCCAAACAGACAGAAAGAAGAGAAAATGAGACTGGAGATGAGCATGGCAGTGGGTAAAACACTGAGGTATATAACAGAACCACTGGGATAGCCTGGCCAAACACTGAAAATCCTCTGGCTGAGGCACACAGGGTGACACAGCCAGCAGCAAGTCACCCCAAGGCCCAAGGAGGACACCGCAACACCTCTGGTCCTGCACAGCCCAGCTGCAGCACGCAGGGTGCTCCACGGCCAGCCTTGAGAGGGGGAATGCCAGTGAGGAAAATGCCTCATGGAAACAGTGAAGCTTGCTCTAGACATTCCAAACCTGCTTAATTTCCCTTCCCTTTGGCCCAGTGGTTATGAAGCACACTGTGCCAGGGGGTTCATGGTGAAGCTAGTGGCTCCTGTGCCGAGGGAAAGCCCCAAAGGCTGTGCTGCTGCTGGGGTTTGTTTTTCCTCAGCTGCTCTTTCAACGGGAACCCAGTAGGAAGCGTGTCCTTTCTGCAAGCTGGCAAGTACCAAGGGAGATTATTCCCGACAGTGGAACTTGCCTGAGCTGATCTATTGTCTCCTAATTCTTATGATTCGATTTTTTTAGTAAGTGAAAAGCCCCAAGCAGACTGCAAAGGGGCTGGAGAAGCCACTCAGCCCATCCTCGCTGTCCCCTCTGGCTGGCTGTACATCCCACTGCCACTAGCCCTGCTCCGCCTGGCCGCTCCCAGCAGGATCCCGCTCCAAGATCTGACCCACCACAGAGAAAAACAATCTCTTCCCATTCCCAAGGCTGGCCTTGCAGAACCAGGGAACGAGAGCCTTTGTGCTCCAAAGAGACACCTTCTCCTGCACCCGGAGCCACACAGA
Source organism: Vidua macroura (assembly GCF_024509145.1). Classification (NCBI taxonomy): domain Eukaryota; kingdom Metazoa; phylum Chordata; class Aves; order Passeriformes; family Viduidae; genus Vidua; species Vidua macroura. Next base: position 2,427,708 of record NC_071577.1, read on the forward strand.
TCCAGCCCAAACCCTCAGGCTGGTATGCCAGAGGGCTGGAATCACCACTCCGAGATGAACAGAAGACAGCTTTGTGGCAAAACAGCTATCCTTCATGTTTACGCAACAAGACTCCCACTTAAATCCCCAAGAGAGGCTCAGGGTCACCTCACCACAGGTTTAAAGTATTGATGCTCCCTCCTTCATCCTGGGCTTGGACTCAGCTCATCCATGTCCTCCCCCACAGCCTCCCAGAAACAGATACCCACCTTTAGCTCCTATACACCTGGAAAAGCTGAGCTTAAACAGGCTGGTGGGACTTGGGAGCTGGGGAAGGCATGAAGGAGGCAGGAAACACCAGGGACACCGAGGGGGATGTTATGCAACAGCTACTGAGCAGCGTGGTAATTAATAATTAAGGAACCGAGATGTTTTGGTAATTACTAATTGCTGTATGTTTGATTTAGGCGGGCACCAAAACATAGCCCAGCCTGCAAATCACTGCTGAGCGGCTCAAACTCTCCGGCGAGCTTCCTCACCGGGATGCAGGACAAGCATCTTTGGGATTTCTGTTCTCCCACCAGCGTGCCAGAGCCGACACAGCGTTAGCTCCAATTAACCTTGATTAAAACCGAGTAACCCAAGCATGCTGCTCCCTTTTGCACCCGCAGCGCTCGCACCAGAGCGGCTCCAGGCACTTCCCCAGAACCAGCTGGGCTCTCGCTGCCCGGCCTTCGCTCGTCCTGCCCGGTCCCACGCACCTACCTCTTGGGCACCGGCTTCTTCCTCTTCCTGCCGGTCTACATCCCCAGCCACCGGCAGTGCCCACCGGAGCGGCAGCACCGCGCCACCGGCGGGGCTCCGGGGCACCGGCACAGGCCACACCCCAGCCACCCCTTGAGTGGCAACCGTGCCTGGGGAGCCGTGCCTGGGGACACCAAATCCTGGGAAACACTGTGCCCATGGACCGCTGTCCCTAGGTGACAGCTTAATCCTGGGAACACTGAGCCCCAGGGGCTGCCCTCACAAGGGGACACTAAGTCCTAGGAAACGCTGTGCCCGTGGGCCACCATCCACAGAGAAGACCAAATCCTAGGAAACACCACGCACCTGGGCCGCAATCCTCAGGGGACACCAAATCCTGGGAAACACAGTGTCCACAAGCCCCTCTTCCCAGGGGCCACCAAATCCCCAAGGAGCCACCAAATGCTGGGAAACACCATGACTATAGACCACCATCCTATGTACAGATGACACTGTATCCTGGGAAACTTATCAGTGGGCCACCATCCTCCGGGACCATTGGATTGTGGGAATCACCATGTCTGTGGGCCATTGTCCAAGGGAAACATGGAATCCTGGCAAACACCATGTCCGTGGGCCACCATTTGAGAGCCTGATGCCCGCTCAGGAAAAGCCAGCCTGTTCCTTCTCACTTTGCCTTTCCCTGAGTTAATGCTGCCCAAAACTTTTGGGCAGCATTAACTTGATTAAAACCGAGTTTGCTGCAGCAAAATTCTTCCCCCAAAAACCAGCTCCAGCTGCTGTGGTGAGGCCCTGGCACAGGTTGACCAGGGAAGCTGTGGCTGCCCCATCCCTGGAAGGGCTCAAGGCCAGGTTGGACAGGGCTTGGAGCACCCAACTAGTCTGGTTGCAGACAGAGCTGTTAAGGAAACCTCGACGCAATCCTTTGTGGATTGTTTGGTTGGGTTTTTCAAGCTCTTTGCAAATTCCAGGGACAAATCCTTGAAATGCAACTTGATTGCTTCTTGCCAGGGGGCAAAGCAGAAGCCGCTAATGGTGTCACAAATGTGCCAGGTCAGCAGAGCTGATGTCACTTTGATGGGAAATTTGTAAAACGTTTGGTTATGACCTTCCCAGGCCCAGTAATTTAACAGTGATTTTACATAAGGGTTAGGGTTACTGCACATGCTGCCAGCCTAAAAGCTTGGAGATGTTGGTCAAGCACCTGAAGCAGGGTGCAGAGGGAATTAGGACAACTGGATGTGCAGGTGTTGGAAAGAGACGTATCCCAGGCTCCCTCCTGTGGGGACCTGCGGGCAGACATAGTGCAGGCATCCTGTCCGTCCCTTATCCCGTCTGATGCCTAACCCGGCTGTTCATTGTCCCCGCTTGGTCCTGGCCCCACCTGTTCCCTAACCGGGCTGTTCCCTATTCCCACCCGTTCCTAACCCGGCTGTTCCCTATTCCCAGCTGTTCCCTAACCGGGCTGTTCCCTATTCCCACCCGTTCCTAACCCGGCTGTTCCCTATTCCCAGCTGTTCCCTAACCCAGCTGTTCCCTATTCCCACCTGTTCCCTAACCCGGCTGTCCGTTATCGCGCCCGCTCCCAATCCAGGCTGTTCCCTGTCCCACCGGGCTGTCGCCGGTCCCGCCTGTTCCCTAGCCCACTGTTCCCTAACTCGGTTGGGCCCGGTCCCGCCTACTGCCTGTTCCTGTTCCGACTGCCATTCCCCAGCCAGACTGTTCCCTGTCCCGCCTAGTCCCCATTCCTAACCTGGCTGTTCCCTGTTCCACCTGCTCACTGATTCGGCTGCTCCTAGTCCCGCCTGACCCCTGTTCTTAACCAGGCTGTTCCCTGTCCCCCCTAGTCCCTAACCCGGGCCGTTCCCTATCCCGGCCGTTCCCGGTGCCGCCTGTCGCTGTCCCCGCTGTTCCCTGTCCCCCCTAGTCCCTAACCCGGGCCGTTCCCTATCCCGGCCGTTCCCGGTGCCGCCTGTCGCTGTCCCCGCTGTTCCCTGTCCCCCCTAGTCCCTAACCCGGGCCGTTCCCTATCCCGGCCGTTCCCGGTGCCGCCTGTCGCTGTCCCCGCTGTCCCCTGTCCCCCCTAGTCCCTAACCCGGGCCGTTCCCTCTCCCGGCCGTTCCCGGTGCCGCCTGTCGCTGTCCCCGCTGTTCCCTGTCCCCCCTAGTCCCTAACCCGGGCCGTTCCCTATCCCGGCCGTTCCCGGTGCCGCCTGTCGCTGTCCCCGCTGTTCCCTGTCCCCCCTAGTCCCTAACCCGGGCCGTTCCCTATCCCGGCCGTTCCCGGTGCCGCCTGTCGCTGTCCCCGCTGTTCCCTGTCCCCCCTAGTCCCTAACCCGGGCCGTTCCCTATCCCGGCCGTTCCCGGTGCCGCCTGTCGCTGTCCCCGCTGTCCCCTGTCCCCGCTCCCGCCAGAGCCCACACGGACCGTGGGCGTGGCCTCTGGCGAGGGGCGTGTCCGGGGGCGTGGCCTCGTAGGGCCTTCCTCCCCGGGGCGCAGTGCCTCTCCCGCCTGACGTCATCACCGCGCGCCGCCGCTCTCCGCCCGGCGCCGCCATGTCCTTGTGGGTGTCCCGGCTCGGCCGGGCCGCGGCCGCCCGGGGTCGGCGGGGGAGCTCCGGGCCGGGCAGCGCCGCGCTGGGCTCCGCCCTGCCGGGGGAGGTGAGTGGAGGTGGCTGGGCAGGGCTGTGTCCGGAGCTCCGTCCTGCTGGGGGGGTGGTGAGCAGAGACAGCTGGGGGCCGGAGATGCCTCTCCCCGGGGCCGGGCTGTTCCTTGGGAAGGGACATTGCCGGCAGGGAGCTGGGAGAGGCGGCGAAATGCGAGGCAGACTGGAGCAAGTGCAGGAGAGTGCAGTGACCTTCGGTTGCGGCTGTGGGCAGTAGTGCTGCGAGGAAAGGAGTGTTCGATAGAAATGACCGCCCCTGTGTGAGGGAGGGCACTGCAGTGCTCAGAATGAAGTTTGTACGATGTTTATCGGGGCCTGGGGGAGGCTCTGAGCGGGGTCAGAAAGGCCCTGCCTTCAGCCCCATAGCCTAGGTGGGTCCCTCTTGCCACCGCTCAGAAATGGTGCATTGAAAGCTGTATTGAAATGAAGCTGTAACTCTCCTGCGAGTGGGTTTAGTGTTATTATGTGCCCAGAACCACAGAAAGTACGAGCAAAAGTCTAATGTGTGGTCTCTCTTGGGAACTCTGGGTGTGTTGTGTGTCTGGCCTTCAGACTGAAAATTGTTCCATGTTTTTTTCTGTCTTCTCAGCCTTTAATTTGATGAACAGCTTTCCTGCCTAACCACTGCTGCAGTTGCTAAGCTGAAATGACGGTGCTAAGGTTACTGAGTGAAAACTTGTATTAGATGCATAAGAGTGTGTCCTGTGTGTGTGTCTGAAGAAACAGTGTTTGAGCTGAAAAATCCCTCCAAAGCTGCTGATTTCCATGTGTTTTTCTCCAGGCAAGAATCCATGCCAGCCCTGAGCAGAGCCTGCAGTATGGGTGGCTGGCCTATATGTTGGGAGAAAGGACCAGCAAGAAGTTCACAGAGCACAGCAAAGTCTTTACAGTAGAGGGGAATCTGTCTTCTGGGAAGGGCCAGCTGGCCCAGCAAATAGCAGACAAACTGGGTATGTCTCACTCTGTCTGTTTCCCCGAGAGCTGACAGAGTTTAGTCGTGGTTCTTGTGCAGAGGAAGTTCATCAGAGCAGCAGTTCCTGACTGGGAAATGCTGGAGGGAGTGGGGAGGCTCTGTGGGTGATGTTGGTGAGGTTTGGGATGGGGATTTGTTGTGAGTGAAGCTGCAGTTCTAATGGAGTCTGTGTGCTCCCCGGGAGCTTGGCTTTTCCACGTGGATGTGCTTGGAACAGCTCAGCTCTCCCTGGGCCGTGGCAGAGCTCGGAGTTGGGGTTCGTTGCCCTCTGCTGTGATGGGCAGGGGAGCTGTTGAAGGAGCAGCTGTGTGCTCAGTAGCTGAAGAGGTGTTTGCTGCACATGAGCACAGCTTATTTCTGCTGTGGGTTTCTTCTCTTTCTCAGGGATGAAGTACTTCCCCGAGGCAGACATCCACTACCAGGACAGGATCTCGGGGGAGGGCAAGCTGCTGCCTGAGAAGTTCAATGGCTTCTGTAGCCTGGAGAAGTTCTACATGGACCCCGAGTCTCCCGACGGGCACTCGTACCGCCTGCAGTCCTGGATCTTCGGGAGCCGAGTCCTGCAGTACGCCGACGCCTTGGAGCACCTGCTCAGCACAGGTTGGGGAATCATGGAATGGTTTGGGCTGGAAGGGACCTTGCAGCTCCTTTTGTTCCAACCTGGAGCCTGCTCTCCCTTGCAGGTCAAGGCGTGGTGCTGGAGCGCTCTCCCTACAGTGACTTCGTGTTCCTGGATGCCATGTTAAAGCAGGGATATGTCCACAAGAGATGTGAGTTCCTGCCAGCAAAAGGAAGCTGTTTGGCCATAATCTCTCAGGAGTCTGGTAGTTAACTTTACTTTAAAAAAGAAACAAAACATTCCTGCTTGGAAGGAGGGATTCCTTTAAAGGTTCAGTGTTCATGTGTTGTACGTTGCTGGGTGGAGCTAGTCTGGTTTCAGTGGCAGCGAGGAGACAAAAGATAAAGGGCAGGGATTGAAATGCAAAGCGTTTCATTTGTAAGGAAAAACCCTTTTTCGCTGTGAAGAGAGTCAAACCCTGGAGCAAATCACCTGGGATCTCCCCCCTGGAGATACTTGGAACGCTGTGGGTGGAGTTCTCAGCAGAGTGCTTGAACCGGGTGATTTGGGGATGTTCCTGCCAACCTGAGTGATTTGGTTTGGGGTTATGGGTGCTGAGCTCCTGAGCTGTTGCTGCATGTTCTTAGCAAATCTGTTCTTTTGGCTGCTCCTGAGGTGGACATAACTGTTTTCTTGACTGCCTCCTGGTTTTGCTGTTGGATTTAAGAGGTGTATATATTTGTTTTTTGCCACCTGCTGTAAGTTACTGGATGGCTTTGAGAGGTGATAATGATGACCTGTGTCTGCATTGCTGAGGCAGCAAAGCCCAGCAATCCACAGTTTAATACAAAATCCCAGTTTGGATTGTACTGGAATCCTTAGGGAACAAAAATCTTGATTACAGCTACTGCTGCTTATTGTCTCTAAATGGTGGAGGAAAAGCTGAGATTCCTGTAAACCCGAGCCAGGAATAAAGTCCCTCTTTGCTACAACTGGATTTAGATTCTTAGATCTCAGTGCATGGAAGTTTTCTGGAGGAAGTTTTTCTGTAAACTTCCTGAATTCTGTTAGAGGAGAGGCATACCCTGAACTTGCTCTGTGAGCCCAGAAGAAGAGACTCCAAATACAGAGGTGGGGAATGTGATTTGTTTGTGTTTTACACAGGCCTTGATCACTACAAAGAGGTCAAGGAGATCAGCATTTCTGAGTTGCTGCCACCTCACTTGGTCATTTATGTAGATGTGCCTGTCCCAGAAGTGCAGAAGAGGATTCAAGAGAAAGGCAAGGTAATTTGATCTCTAATTATTGCCTAGTTCTTTCTTATCTTTATTATTACTTGTCTCTCACAATTGCTGCCTGCTAATGTCTGTTGTAATCACACCTTATGTGGAGTCCTGTGGGGTTTGCTGCTGAATGCTGCTTCTGAGGAGCTGCTTGTCCTCTGAGGTGTGAGATCTGTGTGGTGGTGGTGACTCTGTGGGTATTCTTGTATGCTTGCTTTAAAAAGGCAAAAAAAAAAAGCAAAAATCAACTTTTTGTGTGACTGCATCAATATGCTGTCATTTGTGGAATGAGAAATTGTTTTAAGAGCAGGTGAATTTTTGTAGCTGCCACTTCAGGAGCTGTGGGCAGGTGATGTGCTGCTTGCAATGCACTTAGAGATGATATATTTCTTATTCCTGAGTGCCAGGAGGCCAGCTGGGGTCCCTGGCTCCTGCTTCCCAGTTGACTGCTGCCTCAGTCCTGTGCTGGGGTTCATGTGTGAGTCACCTGGGATCAGCAGGTTCACTTAACTCCCTGGATTCCAGCAAATCACTGCTGGATGACTGCATTACTGAGCTAGTCTTGGCTCAGGAAAGCTGTAGGGTGCTTTTGGGGAATGACTAATGTAAGTAAGGTTTGTAATTTGGGGTTTATTTCCCCTCTTTCTTTGATACTTAGATGTGTACTTGTAACTGTTTGCAGATGTGTTACGAGGATTCAAGGATGTTTGTCTTGCCTTGTTGAAAGGCTATGGGAAATGCAGTTTAACTCTGGGAGACCTGATAGATTAAAAGAAGGCTTTGATTTATTAGAAAAAAGTTCTCAGTTAAGAAGTTCTTCATGTACTGGGGGAACCTGTGAGTTCTTGGCCCTTCCGAGCATGAAAATCAGTGGCATTTCTTTGAACAGAAACTGCTGATGTAGCTTGTGACTTTTTGGGTGCTGGGCTGTGGCAGTGCTGAGCTCTGTAGGATTTATTTGGGGAACACATGGTAGATGAGAGAAATTCCTGGTGTTTTGTAAATGTGGCATTGAAAGTACACTGTGTGGAAAGCAAACTGGTTAACAGCAGGGATGATATCCATGAAATTTCTCAGGAGTTTGGAGTGGGTGTTTGCCCATGCACTTGTCTGAAACTGTGGAAATAGGTGCAAATTTGGCCTCCCTATAGAAAAGGTGGACTCGGACAGTCTTCTCCTGTTTTCTGGCTGGCTATTACAGCTCCCTGGAACGTGTAGTTAGCAAGGATCAGTCGGTCCTTGGATAGCTGGGGGCTGCTCTAGATATTTTACGGCATGTAAGGAATTCCAAACACTCCAAATAAAACTCTTAATTCTTTGAAACTTTCACTCGTGTGCATGTGGTTCACTTGGATGTTTGACTGTTTATCCCAGAGTGAGCCCTTGGCAGGTGGTGGAGCAGACCTTGGAGTCTGTGCTGGTGGCAAAAGAAAGTAAGCTAATTCCACAGCTTTTTCTGTTTATTTGTTTGTAGCCATATGAGAAAAAGGTGTCTCCTTCCTATCTCCAGAGCATTGAGGATGCTTACAAGAAGACCTTCCTACCAGAGATCAGGTTAGCAAAGCAAAATGTTTTACTTCTTAGATCTTTGAGCAAAAACGTGCGCAAACCTTAAAATCTCTGCCAATATCAACAAATCATGTGAAAAAATCCTCCTTGTGCTGCAGGGTACAGTATTGTGCCCTCGTGAAGGGGTGCTGCACTCACAGCATAAGAACTGTGTGAGTGTAGTTACTTCTGCCATCCCAGAAGCCCGATGCCAGTGTTGCAAGATGAAAAGGGGCTCAGGAATGGTGTGCCGAATGCCACAGCTATGGCTGTGTGTGTTTGCACGACCTGAGGAGAGAGTGATGCAATACAAGCTTTTCACAGGCCTTTTTGGAAGGCTTTAGGGCTTTTCTCTCCTCAAGAAGTGCTTTCAGTTGTCCCAGAATCCCAGAATGGTTTGGGTTGGAGGGACCTTAAAGCTCATCCAGTACCACCCCCTGCCATGGGCAGGGACACCTTCCACTATCCCAGGTTGCTCCAAGCCCTCTAGGACCTGGCCTCTTCCCTGGACACTTCCAGGGATCCAGGGGCAGCCACAGCTGCTCTGGGCACCCTGTGCCAGGGCCTCAATGGTTCCTCCCTGGTTCCTTCCCAATATCCCCTCTAACCCTGCCCTCTGGCAGTTGGAAGCCATTCCCTGTGTCCTGTCTCTTGCTGGGCTCCCCTGGCTTCCTCTAGCTGGGAAGCAAAAACGTGTGCCCTGTAAACCTTGGATGAAACAGAGCTTGCCAGCTCTCCCAACTCTTATAAAAGAGCTCTAGGAAAATTAAAATTGTCCTAAAAATCTGAGAGCAGAATTATGGTCCCTCATAATTCTGGAAGGGAAACTCTCAAAGGGTATCAGATGAATTAACTGTGTAAGTTCTGGTGCGTGCAGGATAGAAATCAGAGTAGATTCCCAGGTGTTTTGTAGCCTGCCTGTGTCCCCCTGGGGCTTGCTGCATCTTCCAAGGTGGATCAGTGTGGTGGCTCTGCCAGCTCCTGAAGCGGGTAACTCGATATTGAGCTTGTCACTCGTGCAGGCAGGGGTTGTTGGTGTCACGTGTGGTCAGCGGCCTCCCCGTGTGTCCCCACAGCCAGCACGTGGCTCTTGGAAGGGAATGGGAAGCCTTGGGAATGTCATCTCCCTGAGAGCAAAGTGCTGCAGTCACTGGTGGGGAGAAAACTGCTGCTTGTTCTCTGGAGCAGATCAAGCCCCAGGTGCATCTTGTGGTGCTCAGTGAGGCTAAATCCTAAATCCTGCTGTGATTTCACCTCCTTGCCCTCTGTGCATACATGGTCAGTGCCCCTGTTGGGCAAACCCCCTCTGCTCGGCATCCTGGCAGCAGATGGGCTCCCAGCAGCCTGTCACACTGATCTGTGCCTCTGTCCCCTGGCTGTGGGGGAGCTGGGAGTGTGTGAATCCAGCTCTGTGCACCTCAGGGTGGCTCCGATCTGGGGTAAATGCAGAAGCCACAGCTGCCTGAGCTGTTTGTTTGCTGGCAGTGGCGCAGAGGGCTGTGTTCATGCTACCTGTTACCTCTTAGTCTGCCTAGTTTGATTCCCTGACTCCTGGTAATGCCCAAAATCTGGTCCAAACAGGCTAACAAGAGTTGCTATAGACTGCTGAGCAAACTCCTGCCTGCTTTCCACGTTGGCGTTTGTTTGCTTGTTCCTTGAAAAGCAGTTTGTTACTGGGCAAAACTCCTGTTACCTTGTGCTGTTTCACTGGAGCGGCCTGATGCTGCCTGAAGTGGTTTATAGTGGATTTTTGCCTTAAAACTGATGCTTTCTTTCTAGTTGACTTGTTACGAATGTCTTTAATGTTTTTATTGGTAGTGAGATTTGTGAGCTGGGTGCTGTGGCAGGTACTGCCTGGTGATTTGGAACAGTGTTTGGGTTCTGTTTGATTTTTCTCTTTTCCTGGAGCAGAGCCTTAAGATTGGTAATGTTCTCTTTCATATCCAGCACTGCTTCCACTGAGCAGCTGTTTTTTCTTAAGGAAAGCTCTGATAATCTGCAGAGTCACTGAGCAGCTGCTTTCTCTTAATGAAGCCCTGATAATCTGCAGAGTCAAATCAAGAGATGGGATGAAGTGATTTGATCGGTGTCCTTAATGCAGTTGCTGGTGTCAGGCTCTGTTGAAGGCTGACCTCTCCCTTGGGCTGATATTGAGGAGAATCTCTCATTCCAGGTGCCTGCCCCATGCCTGCAAGTGTCCAAGGCCAGGTCCTACAGCACCTAGAGCAACCTGGTGTAGTGGAAGGTGTCCCTGCCCATGGCAGGAGATATGGAACAGGGTGAGCTTTAAGGTCCTGTCCCACCCAAACCATTCTGGGATTCTACCAATTTTTCTCCACACTCCTAAACTTTGTTGTGTGATGTTTGGTATAACGTCCACATTGGGCATCTATTCCAGGACCTTCCAGCTTCTCCAGCTGGAAACAGCTATTGCTGAATGTGGCTGAACATGTGTGGTTTGAAAGGTTCGTGTAGGAGCTCCTGTTGTGGCTCTGCTCTGCAAGTGCCTTTTCTCTGAAGGCTGCTGGCTGATGAAAAAAAGCAATCTTCTAACCAGGAAACATTGCCTTTTAAGAAAGTTTTTGCACTTACAGATCATGCTGCCTACACTTGTACTCATTCAGCTAGCTCAGCCTGAGTAAATAGTGACAAATGAATGCATTCTTCTCTTGAAATGACTCACAGCTAGTCATGCACTTGGAAAAAAGGAAAATCTACCACAGTTTTGGGTTAGACTGAAAATTTCACTTATTTTCAAGTAGATTGGGCAGTTGTAATAGGGGCAAGTATCCACACGAAGTAAATGAAAATAAAATCACATGTGTGGTTTAAAAAAATTTTTTCCAGCTGAAGTTACGTAGATATCCAGGCCATTTGCCCTTTAAAAGCAACTTTCCACCAGCAAAGAAGCAGCTGACAGGTGCAACAGGAATTCTAGGAGCAGTCTAAAAAATGGCAATGATTCTGGTTTGGTGTTTATGCCTTTTAACTTCATTTCTGTCCCTTTTGGAGCAGCAGGGGAGGATGGGTACAGCAGTTTTATCAGGGGAATTCAATTTCTGTGTTCTTTGCAGTGAGAGCAGTGAAGTTCTGCAGTACACAGCAACTGCAGCTGAGGATGTGGAGAAGGTAAGTTTTGCTTTTCTGGGAGTAAGTTTAATAGATTTCCCTTAGTTCAGTGAACTTTCCCCCTCAAGGAGGGTTATTAGCAGGGTAAGGGAAGCCTTTTGCTTCACCATTGTTAACTGTCCTGTCTAGCTGCTGTTCCCTGAGGGAAAGAGCACCAAGGTTTTTGAGACTCTGACCAGGTTTTGGGCCCATTTTGGTTCTAGGGATAGATGTCTGTTAATAACAGTAATATGATGTTAACTGGATGATAATAATAATCCTACGTGGAAGCTTGGCGAGGAATCATCCCCACTTGGGAGGAAGGAGAGGAGAATTACCCATGGGCTGTCTCCAAGGGCTTTTTGGGTCTTCATCCTGATGAGATGAAATTTTTACCCTACTTATACACAGCCCAAACCCCCTCTCCTCCTATGTTATGTGCAGTGTGATCTTGGCAGAGAGTTGAGTAATGTATACATATGTGTGGTAGCCTGTACCTCATTAAGCTTATTAGCATACTCAGAGCGTGTATTTTAATATTTCACTGCCCTAATCAGACTAAAATTACATTTTTGCCTGAGGTGTCCTTCAACGTTCTGGTTATATGACTGTGTGAAGCAGAAAAGATTGATAAGGACTTCCCTGGTCCTAAAATTAAGACTCCATTTGCCCCCACAGGTGCACTGCTGTTTGTCTCTAGGCCTTTGGGTTGCCTTTATAAGAACAGGGTTGTGTGCCACATTCTGGGTCCTCTGCTGTTGTGGATGGATTTTTGGGTGCTCCTGCACTTGATAATAAAGGTTATCATTAATAACCAGTAGACCTGTGGGATGGTGTGGGTTTATACCCCTAAAAAATGGCTGGTGGCTTCAGTGTGACAGCAGATAATAAATACAAAAATGCACAAAAAATCAGGCTGAAATGAACAAAAAAGCTGAGGTTGTGATGTGAATATAGAGAATAATATGAATATATTGTTAATATTATTATATTTTATTAATGAATATATTATTATAATAATATATGAATATATTAATAATATTAATATCTTTTAACATATCAAAATAAAATAATATATAAAATATGTATTAATAATATTAACATATTAATGATATTCAAAATAGATTATTAATATATCCATTTATTAATAGTATCGACAATATTAATATAACAATATATATTTTATTAATATATAAAATAATTTATATTTAATTTATATATTAATATATATTAATAGATTAATATTAATAAATTAATATTTCATGATATATTTTAATATTGTTTCTTGATATATTTTAATAAATATTAATGTATTTTAATTGTAATAAGTTATATAAATAATATATTTTTCTGGATAGCGATATAGAAGCAAGGATAGGAGTTGAGAGCTGTGGTGTTTCAAGATGGGTTCTTGGTGAATTAAAGGAAAGTTGGGATGGGGGTTAAATGCCTGATTTTTTTCCCGTTTCCTTCTCTCTGGACACATCTCCAAGTGGTCAGAATAAAGCAGGTTGTTTGGTCCCTAGATTTTTTTGTAGGAAACCCCATTATTAGAGATTTGATTTTAATCCTTTAAATCAGGGTTTAAAGTCAGTCTGAAGCTCTTAATGTTCAAGGAGGGACTCTCCTGAGCTCAGCAATCTTGTCATTGCTCTAAATAGGGTCATCAGATGCACCAGTGCAGTCTTTGATTTGCTTGGACAAATCTGGACTAGGGGAAGAATTATTATTTGGAAGTTAAAGTATAATGCCACAGAATGGTTAAGGTTGGAAAAGACCCTGTAAGATTATCCAGCCCATGATGTTGTCATTGTCAGTGACAATGGGTATTGCTGGTAGATACTGATACTTGAAAGAATTTGGTTGTTTTTTCCCCCTTTTCTGTTCAGATTCAGTTTCCCTCTGGGATGACACAGAAGAAATTTGGAAATAAGGATTGGCAGGAGAGCTTTGGCTTGTAAGGTGTGTATTTACACAGGTGTATCCTCTTGACAGACAGCAGTGTTCATTAGCCCACTCCAATCTGTTTGCTTAGGGATTTGGGAGCTGAATTTTTATGGCCTTACAGTTTAATAACTTTTGGGTTGTTCAGAGCACACATACACAGCTTAGAAACGATTTTTTAAGTGTCCTAAAAAGGTCAGTTGGGGTTTCCTGTTGTAATTCACTTTGCTTCTAGTGGCTGAAGGAGTAATGAGTGCTGAAATGAGCTTCATTAGGATGTTTCACACTTGTTTAGCTTGAGGGTAAAACTGGGAATACAAAGTTAGCTCTATGTTTAATTTCTTTTAAAGCCTTGGATATTTGCTCTAATTCCTGGGGGGGTGCCAGGGCATTCCTTATAAATTAAGAAGTTCTTCTGTCCTGGTTGTGAAACTGATGCCATTGTTAAGGAGCTGCTGGGAGAGAGACCTTCTCATGTGATGATAGCAGTGAGCAAAACTAATTTGAATGCAGATTCCTTTCCCCCTGTAGCACATTTTGAGCCCATTGTAGCAACTCTGTGATTAGTGCTGTTACCAGGTTCAGAGAGTTTCCAAAGCTTTGCTGTGGAGTGGAGAAGGAATTGCTTGTGTTCAGCTTGTCAGTTAAATAAGTCAAAGAAATAATGGCTGTTTGAACTAACTTAACTTACACCTCTCTTCCTCTTATCTTGGAGTTATGTTGCAGCAGTTTGTGCCTCAAAAGTGTTTATTCAGTCATGTCCAAATCATTATTTCTTACCAATTCTGGTAGGAGTGGATCTTTATAGTTAAGGCTACTTTGTAATAGCACTTGGTTATAATTTTTTAAGTGGTAATATCTGGGATTTAGTGTTTGCAGGGAATAATTACAGTGTATTTAAAGAACACAAGGATTTTTCTTTTCTCATCCTGTCACTTCATCGCTGACATGGGCTCACCTGTCAATGGGGTGACAGTGTGCCATCAGGAATTTGGTCATGACCTCAGCTTTATCCTTTCCCTATGGAAAAGGTCTCTGGAAAGGGATGTTTGGAGCTGTAACAATCTGCTCCTTCCCAGGTTGCTCCTAGGTGCTGTCTCCATCTCATCAGGCACCTGAAGTGCATTTTCCTGACACCAGGGCAGGTTTCTCTCAGCTCCAGGCAGCCAGGTGTGATAAGCAATTACCTCCTGGAGCAGCAAAGATCTGTTTTCTGGTGGATCCAGGCTGTAAGTGAAGCTCAAACCAGGGATTGATAAGTTTGGGGATGGTGAAGGAATGGATTGCTGAGGTGGCATTGCTTATTTGAAGGGTTCTGAGCTGTGAGTTACCTTTCCTTTCATGCATGGGTGGGTTGTGGTGGATGGTGAAATCCTGAGCCCTTGGACTCATCGCTGCAGCTCCTGTAGGCCTGAGTTTTCCAGCCTGAAATGTGCCTTTGTTTCTGTGCTGTGAAGCACACAGCACTGAGGCAGGTGCCACACCTGCTCCCCTGCCTGTCTCTGAGGATGTGTTACTGAGCCTCTCTGGGAATAAAACCGACCAAACCTTATTTTTGTAACACAAAGGAGTTAAATTTAGACTTATCTCCATTTCCTCCTCCTTCTCCCTCAGGGGTGAGGTTGTATCTTCTTGGCTTTTCAGCCCCAGTGGCAGGTTAAAGAAGAATGTCTTGGATCTGGTAAGAATTTGGCAACAAGGCACCTCTCGGCCAGTTTATTCCCTGCCGTCCAAAGCTGAAAGCACAGGATGTTAGGAGATCCCCCACGTGTGTGCCCAGTACTCCTGGCAGGGCCACAGCCTCCAGAAGTAGACCTGGGAGATGATCATGTTATCTCTAGACATTTGTCTTATTACTACAGCTTTAGCAGTGAAGCCTCTCTCATTTGTTTAATGAACTGTTTTGATTCTTTCATTGAGTTTTGGATCAAACCACCCTTAGAGAGCTTTCTTTTCTGATTCCAGGTAATTGAAGACATTGAGTACCTGAAGTTTGACAAGGGGCCATGGGTGGAGCAAGATGATGTTTCTTTCCATCACTTGAGACTTTAGTAAGTGTGATATCATCCAGCCACTGAGCAATTCTTGGCATTAAATCCCAGGGAAAATGGTCAAAGCCATGAGTTTTTGAAGGTGGGGTTATATTTTGTGATATTGATGCTTGGCACTGGAACGTGGTGTAGCATTTTTGCTGCTGATTGTTGAGATAAGAGGCTCCAGACAAGTTTAAGAGTGGTTTTTGTCGAAAATCCTTGTCTGCCCAGTTGGAAGAGATCAGACTCAGACACTGGAAAATAACTTGTTGGAATAGAATTTAATTTGATTTTAATAATTCTTTGCAAATGCATCATGTTTAATTTGTCAGTTTCTTTATATAAAATACAAAGATGTATATAAAGAATATAGCTGCACTTGTAAGGCTGTTAATACCAGAAGTGAGACAGGCTCCCCATTTTGCTGCAACTTCATCTTCATATTGAATGTGCAGCTGGAAATTTCAGTATAGTTACATTTTTAAAACAAAATGTAAGACGTATATTATTTTCATTATTTCCTGGTCATCTCACAGGTTAATAGAAACACAGATTTTTAAATTGAGTATGTGTCCCTAAGTTTGTCTTTGTGACAGGCATTGGAGAAGCAAGTTAAACTTTTTTTGCAGAATTGTGACATTTCTTGCATTTAACTTTTCTGTGCTGTTACTTTAAATACCTCCTAAAGATAGAGATAATGCTCCTAATTGTATGGTTTTTCTATCAAGGAGTGAAGATAAATTGCAGAAGAGCAGTGCTGGGTGGTGTCTGAGAGGATCAAGTCATGATTTGGGTGCATTTTCTGTGTCAAAGATGAGGTTTCTTTGTGTAGTGATTGGATGATAAAATCTGGTGACTTAGGCCCTAAAAAATGATCACAGTCAGACTTCCTTTGAAAGAGGAAATAAGTTGCTTGTTTTCCTATAGCTCCACACTACTAATGCAGTATTAGGAAAGGATTATTAATTGTGATGAGTAGGAGGGAGTTGAAGGAAACCTTACAATTACAGAAGTGTGTGAAGATACTGTATGAAAATTCTATTTCACAGTTTTAGAAGGGAACAAATTGCTTTAAGGACTGAAGTTTTCATTGAACCTTGGAGGGGGGTGAGTCTACTGCACGAGGCTCTTGTCACCGTAGGTAATAAGAAATTTTTCTTTTGGCAAAAACACGGGGTTGTTTGAAGATCCTAGAATGCAATAAGCTGCTTATTTAAACCACAGAATCATAAAATATCCTGTGTGGAAGGGACCTGCATTGAGCCCAGCTCCTGGGGTTTGCTTTTGATTTTTTTTTTTTTTTGTGCTGGGTTGTCAGAGCATCGATAAAGGGGTGACAACACATCCTGCGCCAGCCTTGAGCTCATGTTTTGCTCAGCAGAGTGAGGGAATCCTGGGCAATGTCTCGGGCAGCATGGGAAGAGACTCTTTGTAAAAGTGTGTGTTTGGACATGATTTTTCCCCATGGTAACTCCAGAAAGGCAGGGAGCCTGCTGCAGGTTGGCCGTGTTGGAATTGCATGCTGGATTCAATGCCCAGCTCAGGTGTGAGTCCATGAAGCCTAAAGCTGATGCTTTTCTCCCTTTTTCCAATGCCCGAGTAGCAAAGAGCCTGTGGTCCCCACAGTTGTGCAGGTGTCCCGTGCCTATGGGAATTTTTCCTTTGGAAAGTGGTTTTCCTGCTTTCCTGGCACAGGTTCCCAGTGCCTGCCTCGTGTGCAGGCACCTGCTGCCCTCTCCTGGCTGTTCCTGGCAGGCTCCAGCAGCTATTTAGGATCGTTTAGGTTGGAAAAGCCCTCTGAGATCATGGAGTTCACCATTCTCCCAGCACTGCCGAGCCCACCGAGAGCCCATGTCCCCAAGTGCCTCATCCACGTGGCTCTGGAATGCTTCCAAGGACAGTGATTCCAGCACTGCCTGTTCCAATGCCTGACCACCCTTCCAGTGAGGAAATTTCCCCTCACATCTAATCGAAGTTCTGCCCTGTTGGGTTTTCCATCTGCAGTTGCTTCCTTTGTTGACCTCCCAGCTCTTGGGGCTGTCAGCCCTGCTGTTTTCTTCCACCCTCAGCTTGTACCACTGTGTCTGGGGGACCGGGATGGGTGAGCAGGACCGAGGAGAACTTTTTATTGCACATGGATAGGATCTAATGCATGGAAACCCCAGCAGGGCCTCTGAGTGATTAATGCAGCTCATCAAACCGCTGAGCCCAACCCATGGGCAGTCAGTTGCATAATGATCTCTTTTCTCTCCCTGCCTGCCCTTAAGTGCTCTCCCTTGCCCTGACAGCTTGGTTGTGGGGTCTTGGTAAAAGATTAAAAAATGCTGCATTTGTGGCTTGGAAGCTGGAGGTGTTTTCCAGAGGATGTTCTTCACATCTTCCCTTCCTCTCCAACAGAAACCGTTCTGGCTTTTTAAATGTCTTAGGGAGCTCCTCTGCTGCCACTGCACTGTTTCAGGCATGTTTTTATCTGGGCCCTTCCTAGTGCCATTTGTCTGTCTACATGTATTGCAAAATAAATTGCATTTGCGAGGAGGAGCTGCAGGCTGTGTAGCCTTGCCTGTGTTATTAATCAGCTCGGGGAACTTGCTGTGCTTGTTGCATCAGACAACTGCACAACTAAATCTGATCTGTCCCTGCAGCTCCTTCAGAACCTGGCAGAGAGGGACAGAGACCCTGCAGCTCTGCTTCCCAGTGTAGCTTTGCCTAGCAAGGGGAAGAAGTGTCCCTGTTTAAATGTCTGATTGCAAACAGCAGGACTAGAAGGGCTGGCAAGAGATGGGTTGGACCTGGCTTTGAAACTTCTGTCATGGAGACTCCAAAAATCTCATGAACTATTAACTGTAAAACTTCTGGCACTAGAAGCTATTTTCTTTAGCACCTTGGTTCTCTCTTCATCATAAAATAATAGAATCCCAGAATGGTTTGGGTTGAAAGGGACCTTAAAAGCCCATTTCATCCCTCCCCTTGCCGTGGGCAGGGACACCTTCCACTATCCCAGGTTGCTCCAAGCCCTGTCCACCCCGTCTTTTTGCTGCAGTTGAAACACTTCTTTTGTGATTTCTTCTTTGCAGTGGCTTTTCTAGGTTTGAAGAGCTGTTGTTGCACCTTCTTCCCTTTTCTTGCAGACCTGCTTTTTTTTGGAATTTTTTTTTTTTGTTCTTGATGCTGATGTTGAGTGTTTGCTCACCAAGGGAGTTGGCTGTGCCTCACCTTGGCCATGCCGTACCTGTTCTGCCTGGCTAAATGAGGGAACTGGAGTCCCTTTGGCAGAAGGAAGGATATTAATTTCCTTTATCAACATAGAACTTATCTGGAATGGTTTTGTGGCGTTGGCTTTTAGGTCTCTCTTGTCACTTGAGGTTTTGTGAGTATGCCAACATCAGGTGTTGAGAAATCCCAGCCCAGACTATGCAAACTCAGGTGGTTTTTGTTGGGTTGCTTCATTAATTTGTTTTTTTCTAACCTGTTTCCTTCCCTTACCCCACCTTGCACCTTTAGCAAGGTGCTGCATGCTGAGAGCTCCTTCAGGAAAGTCTGGTAAAGGGTCAGAAAAGAATAAACAGTGACAGTTTTCTGCTGGGGGAGAGAAAGAAAACGAAAGAAAGATAAAAGAGGTCTGTAAATGCTTCCTGCTGAGCAAGGAATTAGTCCTGGCAAGTGGCTGTGGGTTTGTGGTTAGACATTGTTGTGGCAATGGGTGTGCTTTTGCTTAGTATTCCAAATTATTTCTGAAGGTGCAGAGAACATGGAGAAGCCATCAGTAGCTTTCATTATTTTCTTGTGCAAATAGCTTTTAGAAGCAGCAAGTTTGTCATTTGGCCCTTAAATAAATGAATTGTGCCTGGGAATTGTCCTTTCCAAATGGCCACTTGGCCGAGATTCGGAAAGGAGTGGATTCACTGCAGCATGGGTGACCACAAAACCTTATTTCCATGTGTGATGTTATGCTTTATATCTGCCCGGACTCCCTTTTGTGCCTTCCAGCACGTGAAATGCACCTTTAATGTTGTTGAAGTTAAACATTGTTGTAGTTTATAGGAAGCATCTTTGCTGTTGATCCTCATCTTGGAAAAGAGCATTTATCCTCACCTCCTTCCATCTGAACTTCGACTGGATTATTATATTTCCTTACAAATCTGTCTGTAGTGGGATAATTTAAAGAGTGAATATCAGGGTATGTTACTGGTTCACTTTTTGGAGCTCTTCACTGCTGGGAGGAAAGGTCCCAAAATTTATGATTTGGGGGTAAAAATAATTGCTTGAAGATGATGAACTTTGCTTTGCTCAGGGCATGTGCTTGATGTGCACGTCAGTATTTGCTGAGAAATGCAATTCACTGAAAACAACCCAATTTGCAGAGTTTCTGGTGCTGGATTTAGGGTTTGGTCAGTGCTGCCTGGAAAGGGATGTGTTTTTGCCAGCCACGTGCAGGTGGCACTGTCAGCCTGTGGATAACCACAGGCAGCAGGAGGCTTTCTAGCAGTTTCTCAGGCATTTTAAATTTGGGATATCTGAAGTGCTGGTGTTGTGCAGAGTGGTGGATCCCGAGATCCATCACCAGAGCTGCTGCAGCTTCCTCCAGGTATTCCAAGGCAGGGTGCTGGAGGTTCTGCCTCCTTCCAGACCCTCTCACTGTCTCAGTACTGGTCCATTTAGGATGGGAATTTGGCAAGGTAGTGTGTGGCATTCAGTAAAACCACTGGTTTTTACACTGCTTTTATAGAAAGCAAAAAAGCCAGAGGGGATTCATGGAGAAGGGTCCCAGGAATGATGGAGCCATCTCCAAGGAGGATGAACCTGGGAGGGGAAATGGAGAAGCAGAAAACTGGAGCAGGAACAAAGTGGAGGCAAGGATGAGGGGCAATACATCATAGATTTGTAAAGAGAAGGATAAGTGTTTGGAAAATAGCTCAAGTCTTTGGAAGCTGTATTTAACAGAAAAGTAGTTCTTTAATCATAGAATGATGATAATGAGTCCTAGAATGGTTTGGGTTGGCAGGGTCCTTAAAGCCCTGGCAGTTCACCCCCTGCCATGGGCAGGGACACCTTCCACTGGATCAGGTTGCTCCATCCCAGCTCCATCTAGCTGGGCTCAGAATATTTCCAGTGATGGGGCAGCCACAGCTTCCCTGGGTACAATACTTGGCTGTTGCTGGGGCAGGGTGTGAACCGAGTGCTCCTTTTCCCTTCAGCGTGCAGGACAAGGCTGGAGTGCTGGATTCCGTGTCCATCCCGCGCTTCGTCCCCGAGATCACCATTGGCGGCTCTGAGTACGACAAGATCTATTATGAGTACCGGGAGGTGAGTGCTGCTGGGGACACGGCCAGGGGACATGGCCAGGGGGCTCCTCACTGCTGGGGACACGGCCAGGGGGCTCCTCACCATCGAGGACACATCTGAGGACACGGCCAGGGGGCTCCTCACTGCTGGGGACACGGCCAGGGGACACGGCCAGGGAGCCCCTCGCTGCTGGGGACATGGCCGGGGGGCTCCTCACTGCTGGGGACATGGCATGGGGACATGGCTGGAGGCTCCTCACTGCTGGGGATACCTTGCCCATTGCTACTGGGAACTTGTGCATTCTGCCTGAATCCCCACCTTTTTTGAAGTCTATCTTCCCCCCAAGAGGAATAAGGAAGCAAATGTTTTTTTTTCATAATCTGATTTTTTTTTTTCTTTTTGTCTTTAGATGTGGACTAAAGGATAAATGGGTTTTATTTGTTTCTGTTTCTTGTGCCCTGATGGGTCTGTGACCTCTGAAATCTAAGAGGCCCTTAAGTCAGGCAAGAACACTGGAAACCCATGGCCACTCCTTATCGAATGCTGAGGGAGGGAGGGTTTTTTTAGAGGAGGAATTGAATGCTGCCTCGCTTCCCCAAAATGCTGCTGCTTTAAATAGAGTGTTTCTGCACGTGGGCACACATCCAAAGCCTGTTGTGCCCAGTGCTCTCATACACCTCATGCAGGCTCCCACACAGGGTTTTAATTAGCTCCTGCCTTGCTGCTTCTGGAGACAGCAGCTTCCAATCCCCCTGGAGCTCTGCCCTTGTGCTGCTCAGTGGTTCCCTGGCATGGTGTCCTCACCCCACACGGGGCTTGCCTAAGGCCCAGGTATTGGAAAAGCTCCTTGGAGAAGTTGTGGAGCTGATAATTAATAGTGAGTGGCCAAAGTTACAGGTGAGCCTCTGTTTTCCAGTTGGGCTGAAATCTTCTCTGCCACTGCATCTTATGATTTTCCAGGCAATCCTGAAGAAAAAGGGAGGAATATACAATATAAATGGTTAGAAGCCACGATTTGCATAATCCAAAGCCTATCATTTTTCTTTTCCTGGTAGTATAGAGTCTTTTACTGAGATTAAAATGTAAGCTACAGATTTATGGACTTGTTTGGAAACTGATCTACCAGTGTTTTCTTCTGGAATAGACAGAATATTCCAATAATTTGTTCCTCCTCGGCTGGCTGTGTAGTGGAGAGGCTCCTGGATTCACACTGTTCTGCCTCATTTGAGATGTGACCTTTCCAGCTTGTAAAAGGGGCTAAAGGTTAAAGCAGCAGAAAGCATCTGAGGTTGTCTAATGGATTTGAAAACTCCCTGGTCCAGCTGAGAAATTGCTCTCAGAATTTCCTCTTCCTTGCTGTCACATTCTTAAATACAAAACTTCAAGCTTGGGCTCAGGATTTTTGGAGCCCTTCCCTCCAAGAGCTGCCTGTGTTGTGCAGCACAGACTTGAGGAGGATCTGCTGCATGACTCGTCTCTAGCACACAGCATCCATCTGCACTGCCTGTGCCTTTCTTCCCCAAGATGAGAGGGCTTTTCTGGGGCTGAGATGTCCCTTTGCAGTAGAGCTGGGAATTACTGAGGCTGCCTGACACACAGCTAGATGTGACCTCAGTGCTGTGTGCTGAGAGCCTGGGGTGAGACTTCTGAAAGCCTTTTTTCCTCTGGCTGTACAGCAGCACGTGCCTCTTTGTGCTGGCAGGAAACGGAGAATGTCCTGGCTCATCCAGTGACTGGCTGCCAGGAGAAATTTGTGACTTGCCTTGCAGATGTAGCAAAGGGATGCTTAGGAGAGGGAATATGGTTACCTGGGAAGGAAAGCTGTGCTCTCGGATTGCTCTGCTCCATGCCAGTTAGTTGACAGCTGAAGCTGAACAAAACAAACCATTGCCAAAATATAATCTCCCTTCTGCAGCCTTGTTTGTAGGCCCTGATTCAGGAAAGTGCTGTGGAAAGTGATAATGTCCTTTGGAATCAGGAGGAGTTGCTTGTTTCAGGAAGTATTCTGTTAAAATTAGGCTACATTAATACTAATTTTCTCTCTTCTAAATGCTTGCATACTTGTAATCCTTCAGTAGTGTGGGGGCTGTACAGGGATGGTGCACAATGCAAAAGATGCTGAGTTTTCCTGTTTTCCATCAGCTACTGGAAGGGGAAACACAAAGCCAGCCCCACCTGCTGTTTTATGTTCTGAGAATTGCATTCTTTGTGCTGCAACTTTGAAGATCTGGGTTTTTTTTTTTTACCTTACAACTTTATTTAGCAAATGAAGGGCTGAATTCTTTTCTCAGGCAAGGCTCCTGTGCAGAGGTGATCCAGCAAGAAGCCAGTCAGCACAGGCACAGAGAGCAGATGAGCTTCCAGACACCCAGATTTGGGCTGGGAGGTTGTTGGGTCTGTAAAGAGGGAATCACAGCCCCTGCCTTGCCCGTGGCTGTGCAGGGATGGTCACAGCTGTGCTGCCACTTTGGCATTTGAAGATAAAGGGTTTAGGTTCACTTGTAAGTAAAAGTTTAGGCTGACTTGTAAGTAAAGGCTTAATTATGAGATAATTACAGAAGTTTAACTTTGCCTTGTGGGAAATGTGTGCTTTTAAAGTTGGTGTAATGATGTTTACCACATAAATACAATGATTTGCATAGGGGATTTTTTCCCTCTGTAACTACTCATAAATCCTTGAGCTCTCCAATAGGCAGCAAACTGCTGTGCTTTTCAGAGCTCCATGCACACAATTCATGCTGCCTAACAATGGTGGTTTTCAGGGAGTTACAAATTCCAGGTAGAAGCTGGGTTTTGTTCAAAATATTCATTAGAAGCAACCAAGAAGGAGGAGGAAGGAACACTCTTCAGAGTTCAAGATTTTAGTGCGTGTGCTTTTCCATGAAATAATGAGATGGCCACATACAGTGCTGAATACTCGAAACTCACTTTTTTTTTTAATGTATATCCTCTAAATTATGTAAGGGGTCTTGTCATGTGTGAGGAGGTGGCTTTCTGCAGCCTTCTTATACCATGAAGTCCTCTGGCAGGGTCCAGCAGGTCTGCTCAGGCATTCAGGAACTTCTAAGGATGCTCTTCTGGCAAGGGAAAAGCAACCTTTCAGTCAGGTTCTGTAGATCAGAGATAAGCACGTTCGTTCTTCAGGGAAGCAACATTATTTTAGGAACTGTCAGACTAGTAAAGGCTTGACTACCCTTTTTTTTCCCTTAACAACTGCTGTATCTCTCTGCCTTTCTTCCAAGTGCACACAATCCCCAGGGATAATGCTCCAAACTCCGTGTGCGCCCTGTGAAGCTGGAGAGCTGGAGCACTTAGGCAGATGTGTTTGCAGCGAAGATGAAAACAAATGGCTCTGTTTAATGGAATCAGTGTACTTAAATACTGTGCTGATGTACTTCATGCTCCTGCTGCATCTCCTGGAGTGGGGAAAAACGGCGTCTTTGACGTGCGTGTGCTTTTCTGTGTACATAAAAGTGCAGCTGTTTGCTGGAATTTGGAGAAGCAAAGAATCACAGAATGCTTTGAGTTGAAAGGGACCTTAAAACTCATCTCATTCCCAACCCCCTGCCATGGGCAGGGACACCTTCCAGTGTCCCAGGTTGCTCCAAGCCCTGTCCAACCTGGCCTTGGACACTTCCAGGGATCCAGGGCAGCCACAGCTGCTCTGGGCACCCTGTGCCAGGGCCTCAGCACCCTCATAGAGGAGGAGTTCTTCCCAGTATCCCATCTAACCCTGCCCTCTGGCAGTGTGAGGTGTTTCCTCCTTGTCCTGTGCCATGGAAAGGTGAGACAAGGCTCTCATTTTATTTCCCTCCCTGTTTTCCTTGGTGGAAGACTGCTTTTGGAATATAGGGATGCTGAGCATGAAGCAAGGAAAGCTTGAGCAGATCAAAGTCCTGGCTACTGCTGTGAGGTGCAATTCAGCTCCTTCCACAGCAACTGCACAGCTCGGCTGCCTTGCCTAACTTCATCTTTGTGCCCTGCTCCTCATCCTCCTCCCTCCTGCCCCAGGGCTTGGGAATGTGTGGCTGGCAGGGCCCTGCAGTCCTGGCTAGCAGCAAGCAGAGAAGAGGGAAGAGGATGGAGGGTGGGGAATCCCAGACTCTTTTCCCAGGCTTTTCATCACTCTTTTCCATAAGGATGCAGCCTTAGGAGGGAAGATCCTCCAATGTCTGCCATGCCTCCAGGTTGGAGGTGGTTGCAGGACAGTAGCTTTGAGTGGTGGAAGGTGAGCCTGCAGCATGGGTCAGCTCTGTCCCACCACCCAACACTGAGAGTGCTGGAAGAGCTTGTGTTTGCAATGGGAAATCACAGCCAGCCCCAAAGAGAGGGTGTTAAGGGAAGGCTCTGCAGGTCTGAGGGGCCCAAGAGCTGCTCTGGCCCCTCTTTGGCAGCTGTGGGGCTGAAGGTGGCTGCTGGCAAGCAGAAGGTTAGCAGGGCCCTTAGCTCTGCTGAGAGTGCAGGGACCCCTTCACATAAAAATCTCCTGAAAGAGCTACAAAAGGAATACTTGAGCTTTCAGAAAGCCAGAGTCTGGATCAACAACAGGATCAACTCTTGCCTTTGCAAGAGCAAGGAGCTTAGGATGTCTTTCCTTCTCCATGTTTGCGATTGTTGCCATAGCTGCTGCCTTTGACAGAACCTTCTGTTTTCTCTCTCCTGCCATTTTTTTCTTGGCTAGATGAAGCTTTCATTCTTTTTAGGATCAAGATCTCCTTTCCTAACTCTGTTTTAAAGGAGGTATTTGACAGCTGTAATGCCCAGCCCTATCTGCTCTTGAATCCAGGAAGGAATGAAAACAGACACACAATAAATTAGAAGAGGCTTCATTTAAGGTTTTTTTTTTTTTTCTGTTTTATCTCTGCAGAAGTATTTTTAGCCCTTTCTAAAGTAACAAGATGTTGCCTAGCTAGGTATCAGTAAGACCAAAAGAACCTGAGGAATAACAAAAACCTGGGAATGACAGAGCTGTTGCTCAAGGATACCTGGATTTGCTCCTCTTCCCACCTTCCCACTTCTCCTCTGCTCTCACTAATCCTGTCCATATGGGGAGAGTGTGAGAGCATCCCCTCTTAAGGAACAGGCAGCTTTTCCACCCTGCTCACCCTGAAAAGTATCATGGACAGTTGGCAGGGATATCTATCCCAGAAACAGTAGGGAAGGAGCCTGACAGACCTTGTAACTGTCTCAAATCTTGGGTTTGGTGGTTGTGTCTGTTTTATTTTAGGTGATGGTCCCTGCTGTCCCAGGCACGGGGTGCCTCTGTGAATCAAAAAGACAGTCAAATCTCACTGGCATTAAAGTAATCCATTTTCATCTTGATAGTCTGTCCCTGTGAAAGGAAACGCTTTTTTGTGTGGGAGCACATCCCCCTTTCCCAAACCCCTCTTAATCCCGTACCTGTGGAGGGATGTGATCCCCAGGGTAGATCTCTGTTAAATTAAAATTAATTGGAATCGAATTTAATAGAGGGGTAGCATCTCCATGGATCTTACACTGTGAAGTAGAGTCAGTTTGAGGTGTTTAACTGTGCTGTGTGGCTTGGATTAGTTCCTTGGCTTTTCCCTGCACTCTCTAGTGGATAACTGATCCTCTTATGGGCACTTCTCTTTCCAAAGGATTTTTGTCTTGTTTTTTCAGTGAATGAATGAAGGGCAGGACAGCAGTCATTGAACAGTTCCAGCAAACTGGAATTATTTTAGCCTCAGTTCAGCAAAACTTCTGGGTGCTCTTGTTTTTTGGGCTGCGATGGATGTTAACAGCATTGAGGGCTTTATTTGAGTAAGGGATGGCAGGAGTAAGGCTGTAACAAACATCTGTCTGTGCCAGGCCTTTGGGAACCAAGCCACGCGCACCTCAGATGTGCGTGTGGAGGGCAAATTGTTCCCCTTCCTTGCTTTAAGTGCTCTGGAGCACAAGATCAGTGGTGCTGGAGAAGATCATTGAGTCCAACTTAAACCCAGCAGTGCCAAGGCCACCACCAGCCCATGTCCCTAGGTGCCACATCCACATGGCTTTTAAATCCCTCTAGGGATGGGGACTCCTGGGCAGCCTTTGCCAAGGGTGACAACCCTTTCCATGAAGAATTTTTTCCCTAATACCCGATTTCAATGTCCCCTGATGCATTTTGAGGCTGTTTCCTCTTGTCGCTTGGGAGGAGAGACTTGACCCCGCCTGGCTACATCCTCCTTTGGTGTAGCTGTAGAGAGGAACCAGAGGAGGAATCATATGGAGCGATCAGGAACCAAACCCTCCCAGAATCCAGCCAATATCTGCAGCTCCATGTTCCTAGATTCTCTCAGCTTTTAGCTGTGTGCCTACAACACTGACAACCCTTTGGAAGCAAGGATTTCTCCTGTAGGAAGCAGTCATCTGCTCCCAGCAGTGGTGGAAGGGGCTATTACTGGGCTGTTCTAAACAGCCTCGGGGTATTGATGAATGAGCCTGAGCTCCCAGAGCAATGACTCTGCTTTTAAGTGCTCTTTGATCAGTGCTGCTCTGAGCAGGCTGTTTATAGAGCTCTTGGAGCTGTGGAGCCCAGCCATCAGCACAGAGTAGAGCAGGAATAGAAGGCAGTAATGGCAATTCTGTTTGTTCCCCAAAGGCTGGAAAACAAGGCAGGCTCCTCCTCAACAACCTTTCCAGGTGGTTGGAGCTCTCCAGAGCTCTAGCTGCACGTGCCTGGTGTGGAATGATCTGGAGCAAGCAGCTGGCTGGAGCTGCTTGTTGCTCTTCCACAGCCTCTGCTACTTTATAGGGCTTTTCATCATGTTTATAGTTTTGACAGGCACTTCTGTGGCAGGTTCTTAATTTAACTGATGAGACGGTCTTGTTTTCATCTCTTTTCCTAATGCTCTTTTAAAGTTGAGCAGTTTGATGCCTTTGAGCTGGCTCTGCCTTTGGGTTCAGCTCATTTCAGGAGTTTTGTGCTATGTGTGATGGATTTTATCCCATCCCTCTGGAAATAATCCTCACTGCCAACTTTTGGGCTCTGTGGAGCGTAATGCAGCAGGGCAAGGCTTCATTCTCACTCAGTTTCCATGGAGTGGAAAAATTTGTTCCTTGGTGACCTGGCAGGAGTTGCAGGAATGTGGGGGAGCTCTTGGGGCTGCCTGGTGGAATCTCTGTGATCATAAAATTGTGGAATGGGTTGGGTTGGAAGGGACTTTAAATCTCATCTCAGCCCCGCTGCCATGGGCAGGGACACTTTCCATCACCACCCCGTGGTGCTCCAGCCTGGCCTGGGACACTTCCAGGGAACTTGTACTGCAAGAGAAAGTGAATATTCAGTCCCTCTCTGTTGTCTCAGCTGCTGGCAAGTCCCATAGAGCTTTCTCCTGTCTCCTTTCCATCATCTCTTACAGCTGGGCTGCCCAGCCTAGACAAACCCAGCAGCCTCAGGGCTGGTCCCTGATTTCCATCCCTGGCCTTGTGCTGGCCAAGAGCAGCCTGGGAATTTCAGCTGGGTGCACTTTGGAACATCAGCCTAACCAGAACCAGCCCATCTTACCCCTTGCCCTGCATCCCCACATCTTCCCTGGTGCTCCTACCACACCTCTCTGCAGAATCCTACCCTGTTCCAGCCATGCAGCTCCTTTACTGCAGTCACAGCTGGAAAATGTGGGATTTGAAGAGCAAAGTTTGGCAAAGTGGCCGGTGTCACTTGTGCATCTTGTGCACAGAGCATCAATTCCCATCATCCTGCTTCCTAGGTAATATGGGAATTGTTTACTCTGCTTCCCTCTTCCCTTTTTTTCCCTTTTTTTTTTCTTTTCTTTCTGATTATTTTGAAAGTTTAGCTGTAACAAATCCCCAAACTCTCCTGCCTTTGCCAAGGCCCACTGTGAATGATGGAGTTATGGATGAATACTTATAACACTTGCTTTGATGTCTTGCATGTCTTTAACCAAAGGCACACAGGGAATTTGTTTTGGACAATGAACGCGAATTCTGTCGGGGTTGATATTGTAGCTTTTTTAAGAGGGCAGATGTACCCAGAAACAAAACTGTAAACTGCTGTATTTTCCCAGAGATCTCCTGTTGCTTTAATAATCTACTTCTCTGGGAATCTCTTCAAGTATCAAAGGGCCAATTATGTGCTGCCTGGAGAGGACCAGGGAGGGCTGTTTTTGTGTCACAGGCTGGTCACAGGAGGTCTCATGTCCTCCCTGGCTCACTGCTGGGAATCCGTGGGGCAGAGATAGTAATCATTTCTGTTCATCTCCCATCTCCTCTTTGCTCAGTGGGGGGAACCTCTCAACAGGACTGTGTGGTTTCTGCTGATGTTTAGACAAGACATTAATTGAAAAACCTCAGAAAAACTGATCACAACTGGTTTGTGACAAGGTAGGGTGGGAAGTGTCTCGTGGAGGAGGTCAGGTCTTCTGTCAGCTTGATTTTTAGGGAAAGAAGTGTCTTGGTTTTTAACATTCAAGTGAATAGAAACGCAAGTCCCCTTCCTCAAAACAACAGGCTTCATCTTTTAATAAATGGTTCATTTTTGTGGCCTGACTACAGACTTTATCAAGACTGCATCTTGCTTCTCTCTGCAGGGGCAGCTCTCCCCAACTGGATCCTCTTACATGTTTTTTTGGAAAGGGAAAATCCTCAGGACAAGTCTGGGGTCTTGTGTGAAACCAGTGTTTGTTTGGAGACAGAGCAGATGATCTGTGCTTAATTATTTGGAGAGGCTGCCAGCAGATAGCTTATTTCTAAAGGAAGAGTTTTATTACAGCATCTTTGCTGGCTTCAGCCTTTCTCACCAAACTCATGGGCTTTTTTCCAGTATTTGAGCTCAGAGGTGTTCTGTTCTTTCTTTTTGGTTCCTGGAGGTAGGAATAGATGTTCTGGAGATGAGTTCTGCTTTTAGAACCAGGATCTCACCATCTCTGGCATTCCAGGTCGTGGTCAGTACCTTCCAAAGGGCGCTACTTCAGCACTGAGACTCACAGGCTGCTGCTTAGGTCCCAGGGTCCTTGAAATTCGGGTAAAGGCTTCAAAAATCTTTGGGTTTTTCCATCAAAAAGTGGTTCCTGACTTTGCTGATGAAGGCAGGCAGATACTGTTTTTGCTTTAATGAAGAAAAGTTCAGCTCTTGAAGGCTAAAGCTGCAATTTCATTTGAACAGTTTAATTTAACGTGGTATTTAACTCAATATCTCACGCATGAAGTATTTCATATATTTAATAATGTGTGTGCCTATTTTGGAATGAGATTCAGTTCCTCTTCTCCATGATACAGTTAGGGGAGCCATCTCAGGCTGGGAGGAGCTGGATGAATCCAGGTGGAATGTGGTGCTGAGATCACTGGCCTCATTTTCGTATTTATATTTTGGCTTTTGCAGTCCCTCCTTCAGCTGCACAGCTCAGTCTTTTCTGAGAGACTGGTTTTTCTGTAAGTTTTATCATTACAATGTAGAAACAGTATTTCATGTTCTGTAGATCTCACGAGGCACTTCAGAACTTTGAGGGGAGTGACCAGAGTTCTGACCGAGCTTTCTGCTTTCTTTAGCTCCCTGGGCACAAGTACAAGCCAGGCTACAACGCTGATGTTGGGGACAAGTGGATCTGGCTGAAATGAAATCTGTTCCTGCTGGAGCCCTGGCCAGGATGGACCACAGGACCTGAGGGAAGAGGAGCCACGTTCAGTGCACCTGCTGCACATCACTTGTGTAGCACCAAGGAAACACTGCTGAAATCATTTCCCGTCCCCAGCAGAAGGGAGTAGACTCCCAGAAGGAAAACCACTTCATTCTGGTTTGTTTTTCCCTGAGGAACTCAGGGATGTTGGATAGTCAGTGTGGGATAGCCAAGTGAGCTGGGGCAGGCTGAACATCAGAGCTGAATTTTCTCTTCCTCGAGACTGTGGCACATTATTATCCAGGATTAGTGTTGTTCTGCTGATTCAAGAGGAATTAAACCTGTACCCTCCTGGCTCTCACAAAGTTAATACCTTGTTCTGTCGTGCGTGGTGTTCTATGAGGTTCATTAGAAGCAACAACGTGTTCTGAAAGGCACTGACTGGACCTCAGCAAAGCATAAGAAGTTCTTTGAGAGATGGAAATGAGTTATCTCAATTAATACAGCAAAAATCTCTGCTTAAAATTCTAAAAAACAGTCAAAATAATTGCCAGCAGTTGTACTTACAGCTTCTTGCTTTGATTCTACTATAGAGTGAGATGTTTGTTGGCTATAAAAGACAAGTGAAATTATTATTTTTGCAAGTTCCTGAGAGTCCAAGTTGGAAGGGTTCTTTTAAAAGAAATCATTCAATTTAGTATTAGTCACAGAAATGAGGTACCTTGGCATTGGTTCAAGCACCACCGTCCAGATTTAGGCTGCAGTTAATTTTGCATTTCCAGCATGGGGCTCGCTGCTTCAGCCACTGAGGAAAAGGGCTGCCAGGCATTCCAGAATTTAGGGCAGTGCCTTGGAGTTAAGCAGCCAAGTCTCGCTT
The DNA here is from genome assembly GCF_024509145.1 of Vidua macroura. Taxonomy (NCBI): domain Eukaryota; kingdom Metazoa; phylum Chordata; class Aves; order Passeriformes; family Viduidae; genus Vidua; species Vidua macroura. The sequence continues at coordinate 2,458,302 of NC_071577.1, forward strand.
GTGCCCCTTCCTGTATCAAAACCAGTATGAAGAGTCCCTTAATGAGAGCCTTGGGGGCCTGGTGAGCTACTGGATGAAGGAGCAGTGGGAAGAACTGTGGCTCTTTTTGCTGATCCTGTGGGGCTTTGCTTCCGTGTTTCATGTCTCATCCATCTGTCCTCTGGGAAGGGATGCCTGAACCCTTCAGGACTCCCAGCCAGTGCAGTGAGATCCTGAGCAGTGTGAGCCTCCCTCCACCTGCCCAGAGCACCATGTCCCAGCTCTGAGGGGTGTGGGGATGAAAAGAGCACCCGCTGTGGTTTTAAGATTCCTCTGGAGAGTGCAGCTCTGTTTGTACATGTCTCCTCCATCCTGGTGTCGCCAACTTCTCTGGGTGCTGGAATTCACTTGGCAGTGTGTGCAGCCCAATGCCAGATCTGGAGAGGTGTTTTGTGCTGTGGGTGGAGCTGGAGAAGCTGCTGTGGGACACTGTGGGGGGCTCACTGGGGTGCAGAGCAGCTTTAGGAGCCTTCCCCACCCACTCCAGCAGCACGGAAGGCTGAGCTTTGGATATAAAAGACTTTAATTCCAGTCAGGAAAAGTAAGGCTGGTGAGCCCTGTGGTATGACAACATGCATCTCAAGCACTTTCAAAAACTTTTGTTCAGGCTTTAACTCTGCTTTAAAACTGTTTATAAGCTAAATCTGTGAAGGAAATAACTTTATCTCCCTTTGCTGTAGGAAGGAGCACTAGCTTTTCTCTTCCCTCCTCTGTGTTTTTCTCTTCCCTCCTTCCCACTCCAACACCTCAAGAAAAATCTCTTAGCAAACCAGGTGTAGAGATTTGGGTTTTGGAGGCTATGCTGTGCCAGTTGGATGAATCTATCTCCAGTTCTTAGTTGGATAGGGAAAAATAATACGGCTCGAATCCTCTCCATGCTTCTGCCTAGGGGCATGTATGAAACCCATCTGCAGTCTGTCCTCTCTCTCCAAATTCCAATTGCCTGGGGTTTGCCACTTGCCTGTCCTGTCCTGTGCTTGGCTCTGCCTGCTTTCCCAGGGCAGATTCTCTGGGGAAGGTCACATTTATGGGCAAAACCACCAGCTTTCCCTGTGGTCACTCCAGCTCAGCAACAACCTTGCCCTTGGCTTCACTTTGCACAGGAGGGGAGAGAGGAGATGAGTGACTGGTGCTTGTCTGTGCTATCCCAGTATGTCTATTAATAGCTTCCCCCTCAGCTGGGGAACCAGGACCTGGATCAATCTGATCGGTCCACAGCCGTGATTTAACACGAGAGAGGTGGTGAACCCTCTTGAAAAGGCGTGTCCGGAGTCCCTGCGAGGGATCGGGAAGACAAGACACCGTTGGGATCCTCTCTAGGACCAGGTGCAGCCCCGAGCAGTTTGCCGTAGCCGGACGCCTCTGCCTTCCTTTGGAAGGTACTGATTTTCTGATAATAGTACTGCCCTGACCTGGGGTGGACTTTAACTTTGGGAAGAGATGTCTGCAGACCTGAGCACTCGTTTTTATTGTGTAGATGGTCTTATGTTTGCCGTCTGGAGAGATCTGGCTCGGAACCATGGAGTCTCTATCTCCGACAATGATTTATTGGAGTTTCTTCAATTTGCAAACAGTCGTGTTTTTTTTCACGAGTCTGGCTTTTTCCCTGGATCCAGAGGCTTGGAGGTCCCTGTATTTCGTCGTCAGGCAACGCGTCAGGCAAGATTTCCGAGTAACTCAGTACATGATAGGTTTTTTAAAGCTTTTTCCGATAGTCCTGGGATGGACCCCAGTGAGCACGTCTGTACGGGGCAGGGGGGTCCCCCGCACCCAGCGGGGGCCTTTCAGCCCCCCCCCATCACGGCCGGATGGAGACCAGTTTGTTCAAGGACAGTCTTCGCTGCTTGGTGCCTGCCGCGCAGGGCGCGGGGCAGAGCCTTTGTGCAGGGCTCAGAAGTTTTTTTTCTGCTTCTGCACAAGAGGAGCCGCCTCCACCGCCGCCTCCTCCGCCTCCTCCTCCTGCAGCGTGCGAGCCCCTCCTCCTCCCCTCGGAGGCTGCGGAACCACTGCCGGCCCCGGCGGAGGCACCGCCTCCCTTGCCGGTCCGCCCGCCAGCAGCCGTGCCGCCTCCTCCTCTGCCCCATTCGGAGCTGAGAGAAACACTCGCCACTGAGAGCCAGCCTGAAACCGCTCCAGCGAAAGCGGAGACGCCGCCTCCCCGCCGCTTCGCGCCGCCCTGGCCGCGCCCGCGCCGGCCCCGCTCGCCGCGTCAGCCCCTGCCTCGGAGTCGGCGGCCGCGCCTCCGGCAGTGACAGCGGCGCCTCCGGCACCGCCCGTCATGGCTCCGGCGGCGGCGGCCGCGCCCCCTGCCCCGGCGGCCGTTCCCTCCACGGCGGCCGACCCCGCCGCGCCGGAAGCGACTGTTCTCTTCGCGCACCACGCCGCGGAGGGCGAACGCCTGCTACCTGCAACCTCCGCTCCGCAACCTGCCTAGGACAGTGGCTTTGAAGTAAATAAGAAACGGCCAGGAGACCTTGCGCTCCTTTCTTGATAAGGCCTTTATTAAAAGATAGCCTAAGGGGGCGGGGGTACAGCATTCGCGAGGCCACCACTACTCCCAGGGAGTCGACGTTCCAGAGGAGGGGGCAGCGTCGGGATCTTTGCCCTCAGAGGATACATCCAGAGACTCAATTATGGCTCATTGGTCTAAGGGGGTTACTCCGTTCGGACTTCTCTCCAGTCATGGCGACCGGCTCCAGGGGTATTGAAGGCTTTCTCGGATACTTTGAGACTTTCCTGTCCCGTAGATGTGGATTGTTGTTCAGTCCCTACTTTGGTTTGTGGTCTGAGTCCAGTTTTAGTCCTCTGCTGGGGTCCGGCAATTAATATGCAGCATATGCTAGGCCTCCTGGGAATCAGGAAGTCACCTCAGGGAGCAGCGGCTGAACTACCCGACGCCATGAAGGGGACAAAGAGGGTTCAACTTACTAGGCATAAAAGGGTTAACACCAGGGGAACATACCAAAACTAGGGGAATACAACCGGAGTGTGAACTGGGCATAGGGGCACATACATCAGGTAGGGAAAATACGGACAGGGTGGAATCAGTGAATACACTCAAGTGAACTTCCAAACTGTGGAATAAGCAGACAAATGACTGAACATACAAACAATCGAACAGCGGAGTAAACATACAAACAAATGGTTAAACCTTAAATTTATTCATAACAATCCCCCCTCTGTTACTTTGACTGGGTGTAAGCCCGCCTCAATTAGCAGTTTCTGGCTCCTGATAGTAAAACTTCCTCAGTCTTTGGTATTTGTCATACACTTCCTTGGCTGTCATTCTCTCTGTACCCTCTAACCTCATTATATTAGTTTTTCTTTTCCCTTTCTTTTTGGAGGCTTCTAGGGAAGTGGGAATCATGCTGCCTGACTGGATTGCAGATATAATTATTTTAATTAAGCATGGTATAAGGCAGGGAAAGAATAGCAGTCCAGCTAACCCTGCTACTGCGATAAATGCTACCTTTTTCCACCAACTAGTCTTCCATGACCAAAAGTTATCCCACCAGTCTGTGTTAACAAGCGGAGTCCACTCTTGGGTTCCGACATAAGCAATTTTCCTGATTTCCTTAGATATGTTACAGATGACTTCACTCCTATTATCTATCTCAAGGCAATGCTCTGTGGTGTTAAACTTCCCACATATTCCTCCCTTGTCTGCTAGCAGGTAGTCAACAGCTAATCATATCTGGTATACAACAGTGCAGGTTTGGGAAAGTTGTTCACTAACGTGGTCTAGGGCTAGGGCAGTCCTATTGGAAATGGTTTCTGTTACTGCTTGGAGTTTAATTATACGTTTTAACATGTATATAGGGGTCCGGTACCCCCGCGAGCCATCTTGTGCCCAGGTGGCAGGTCCATATGTCTTAATGCTTTCCTCAGGAGTCCATGTTTTTCCTTTCCATTTTTGGGTTCCTCCCAATTCCACCAGACTCCTTTTTTCCCTTTTCGAAGATGTTTTCAGATTATCATATAAAGGAACTCCTAACCCTGGACCTGCCTCTTTGGGAAGTAGGAAAAAGGATGGCTTTATGATTCCTATTGTGCAACTGCCTGCCCAATCCCCTGGTAGATGCGTATAAGCTGCTTTCCCACAAATCCAAAAAAGATCTCCCAGAACCTTCCAGAACCCTTCCCCAGTTTCATGAGGGAATTCCCAAAACTTTGATATAGACGTCATTCCCCAAAAGGGGTTAATTCCTTTATCTGCACACTCAAACAAGTCATAACCTTCATTGTATACACACCCCCTTTCTCTTTTACTCATACTCCCAATACCGGTTGGGTTCCTGGGGAACCCAACGCATGATGAATGGTGTTCCTTTTGTTATTAAATATCGCTTACAAGCCGTCCTTCCCACTGGGGTGCAGAACTTGTTTCCTGTTCGTAAAATGCATTCTTCTCCAATCACACTGTTCTTTAATTCCCACCTCTCCTTTCTTCTATACTCTGGTGTCACTTGTCCCTCCTCTGTTTTGATTTCCAAAATTTCTCTTGGTTTGAGGCTCATGCCTTCCCAAGGCCACACATCTGACATTTGTGTGCTCCCACAAACCCAGCATCTGGTGATGTTTAACTCTTTGCTGATCTTTTCTACCAAATCAATGAACAGGTTCTTCCCACCTAGATCTTCCTGTTCTTTGTTACTAGTTTCTATATTCACTTTCTTTTCCTTAATTATATTCACTCCCCCTTCAGTTATATCTTTTTTTCTCCAAGCATAACCAGTTATCTTTCATGGGACAGTCCCCTAGGAGTCTTTGCCTCAAAGAGGCCGTATTCTTCGTGAACCAGTAGACCTTCCCTTCCTCTTTACAAGTTTCCAATTGGGACTGATTGTAACAGGAAGGACTCAAATTGGTATGTACTCTTACTAGAGACTCCCAAGTTCTCCCCGTCATACAAGGGGTGGTAACACTTGATACAGGAGTCCATTCCTCCTGTACTAGAGAGACTCATAATCATGATTATCATCACTTTTATAGAGGGTCGACTCATTTTCCTCAGGAGTCTGGTAGGGGTCATTTTCCCTTGACCTCCCCCGGTCTTGCCTCCTGGGATTATCTTCCGTGTCTCTACTGCACAGGGGAACTGAGTCTTAAGGTCTTTAAACCTTGTCCTTCCTGTCTCCCTCCCCTATTCCCTGTTTTGGACTTTGCTATTCCTGAGGGGCACTTGTCCAAGGGAAGATATATCTTCTAAGGAAGTGGAGCTATCTCTTAAGGGGGTTTTAAGGTAACAGTTTCAATACATTCAGAAAACTTACAACTTATTCACTTGTAACAGAAACTGTGCAGGCAACAACTATTACTGGTGCAGTTTAACAACTGTATTAATTTTTGGGAGTTTTCTTTAATTTCACCTTTAAGGCTCCAGTGGGTATAGCAGTCCAGGCTGGGGTACTGTCCGTTGACCCAGCCTCTTCCCTTGGGGGTTCCACAGGTCCTTTTACTCGTGAAATGTGCGTCCACCCTTTTTCCCTGGTCCTGACGGCTGTGTGTGTAGTAAGTAGGACTTGAAATGGTCCTTCAAATCATGGGCTAAGAGGAGCAGTAGTCCAAGATCTAATTAGAAACCAATCTCCGGGACTGATGTTATGGGTGCTTGTTTCTAAAGGAGCGGTCTGGGGGAGATATCCCTTTTTCCTGAGTTCCCCTAGTGTTTTTATGATTGCTTCTAGATATTTCCGGGATGCTTCTTCTCCCTCTACATATTGCGCAGTACTGTAAGGGGAGATTAGAAATGGGAGACCAAACAACATCTCGTAAGGAGACAATCCCAGGTCTGCTCTAGGTTGAGTTCTGATCCAAAGTAAAGCAAGGGGGAGACACTTCACCCAGTCCAATCCTGTTTCTAAAATCAATTTTGTGAGTACTGTCTTGATGGTCTTGTTCATCCTCTCTACCCTGCCGGAGCTCTGGGGATGCCATGGAGTATGTAACCTCCATTTTATCCCTAGAGCTTGCGTGGTGTCCTGCAGAATGCGAGCTGTGAAATGTGGGCCTTGATCAGAATCAATATTATTGATTCGCCCATACCGGGGGATAATACTTTCTAATAAAATTTTTACTACTGTCCCCGAGGTCTCGTTTCAGGTGGGGAAAGCTTCTGGCCAATGAGTTAGGTGATCTACGATCACCAGGAGATGTTTATATCTCCTCGCTGGGGGCATTTCTGTGAAGTCAATTTGCACATTTTGGAATGGTCGCTCAGCCAATTTTCTTCCTCCCGGTATAGGTTTCCTCATCACCTTTTGGTTTACCTTCTGACATGTTATACAACCTTGTGTGATTGCCCTTGCTATGTCGTATATTCCTACACAGACGTAATCCCTCAAGAATTGGTCACACAGTCCTTGTGTCCCCCAGTGAGTAAGCTGGTGTATCTCGGCTAGAACTCTCCGTGCTAGAGCTTTGCATATAAACTTTCTCCCATCTGGGAGAATCCACTCCCCTTGGGGCCCTTGTTGCAGTTTTAGTTCTTGTATAACTTTTTGTTCTCGCTCTGAGAATACCATGGGTTCCTTAAGGTATCCCCTTCCCCATTTGTGCTAGTAGCATCTGTTAACTTCAGAACTCTGACCGGTTCTTTTGGGTCTTGGGCTGCTTCTTTTGTGGCTAAATCGGCTGCCCGGTTCCCCCGTACTTCTAAGGTATTACCTTTTTGGTGCCCCCTCACATGTACTACTGCAATTTCTTCAGGTTTCAGTCACGCCTCCAAGATGGACTTAATCATCTCCCTATGGGCTAAGTCTTTGCCCTTAGAATTCAGGTAGCCCCTTTCCTCCCAGATTTTACCAAAGGCGTGGACAATACCAAAGGCATACCGAGAATCAGTGTAAATTGTTCCACACTCCTGGTCCAGAAGTTCTAATCCCCGCTTTAGAGCATACACTTCACATAATTGGGCAGACCAATGTGCTGGTAATTTTCCCTTCTCTTGGACTTCTAGATCTTTCTCATCAGATACTTTTATCACTGCATATCCTGACATCCGCTTTCCATTCACTACTCTCGATGACCCGTCACAAAAATATATTTCTCCCTGTCCTAGGGGTGTGTCTCCTAAGTCCAGTCTGACTTCTGTCTGCAAACTAATAGCTTCCACACAACAGTGTTCCAAACCGGGGGCTGGTCCTCCAGATAAAAATTGGGCTGGATTTACTAATCTGGTTGTGACTGATTCCAGGTGGTCTGAACTCATCAACATAATTTCATACTTTAGTACTTGGGCATCGGAGAGCCACTTGTGTGCCCCCTGACTAAGAATGCCCTTAATGTCATGCCGGGTATATACTCTGATTTTTCCTTGAAATGTCAATTTTTGAGCCTCCTCAACTATAAAAGCTGTTGCTGCTGTTGCCTGGAGGCACGTTGGCCATCCTCTGGCTACGGGATCTAGGAGTTTTGATAGATGCGCGATAGGCTTCTTGTGACTGGCCCATTCTTGAGTTAAAACTCCGTGTGCTACCCCTTCTTCTGCATTAACGAATAGATGGAATTCCTTCTTTAAATCTGGCAACCCCAGGACTGGTGCCGAGATAAGTGCTCCCTTGAGTCTCTCTAACCTCTCATCATCTTCTCTTGTCCATTCTATTGGGTCTGGAAGAACCAGCGTTTCATATAGAAATTTGACGTTCTGGGTGTAATTTTCCAACCATAATTTACAATAGTCAAATAAACCTAATAATTTCCTAATGTCTCTTTTTGTTTTTGGGGCTGGAATTGATACAATCCCTGAGATCCTCTCAGGATTCAACTTTTTGTACCCATGTCCAATCATGTGTCCCAGGTATATTACCTGAGGTTCCACAAACTGTAATTTGTCTTTTGATACTTTTAGTCCGATTGTCCCTAAATAGTTTAGTAATTTGATGCTGGTTCTCTGAACTAGCTCCTGGTCCTTCCCTGAAATTAAGAGATCATCTACATACTGGAGTATCTGTACTCCTTCCTCGGGGGTGAAGGCCTCCAATACTTTTTCTAGAGCTTGCCCAAACAGGTTAGGAGACTCACAAAAGCCCTGGGGCAACCGGGTCCACCTTAGCTGCATCCTTCTATTCCCCTCAAGGTTTTCCCACTGAAAGGCAAACCAGTCCCGACATTCCGGAGCTAATGGACAGGCCCAGAACGCATCCTTCAAATCTATGGTTGTGAACCATGCGTGATGATGAGGGATTTTGCTTAGAAGGGTATAGGGATCTGCTACAGTAGGGTGTCTCGCTATTGTTCTTTTGTTGACCTCTCTGAGGTCTTGTACTAAGCGATATTTCCCTTCAGCCTTCCGGATTGCCAAAATCGGGGTATTATGCGGTGACATACACTGTTCCAGAATACCTTTGCTTAGCAGAGATTGAACAATGGGCTCTAAAGCCCTTCTGTTCTCTAAAGACAATGGATATTGTTTGACCTGTATAGGAGGTCCCTCTGTCACCTGTACCTTTAAAGGGGGAATATCTGCCCATATTTTCCCTTTCCAGCCCAAACCTCTTGACTTATTTCCCCTAAATCTATTTCAGTCAACCTCAGCATTTTAACCACCATCCTTCCCCCTTGAGGAATTATTCTTATCCCTAACTGCACCTGGAGGTTTCTGCCTAACAAATTAGTATCTAAATCAGGGAGGTAAACCAAGTCTACCTGACCAGCCCAGGAATTTCCTTTTATTAGTATTTTTTCCAAAACTGGCGCTGGAAAGGGTCTGCCCTCTGCCTCCACAATTTCACAAGTCCTACCTCCCATTGTTACTCCCAGTGGAACTTGATTAATACTAGAACGATCTGCTCCAGTATCAACTAAAAATTCAAACTCTTGAAAGTAGGGACCTACTTCTAAAGTTAGCAAGGGCTCAATAAAATGGTACATGAGGTCCCCCAACACATAGAGCCCCTGACACCCCTAGTCCTGCCCTCTTAATATTCTTTCAAGGGCCTCCTGCTCTCTCATGATGGCTTCATCTCAAGAGGCCTTCTGACAATCTCTCTTAAAATGTCCTACCTCTCCACAATAATAACATTTGAAATCCTCAGGCCACCTGGGCCTCACTCACCAAGCTGCTACAGGAGCTTTATTAAAGGGTGTTCTCCCACTAGGTGGATTGGAATTCTCCTTCCCTTCAGCTATTTCTTTCCCTACCCCTACACTTTCTCTTGCCACTGCAATCATCATTCGTGCTTTGCTCTTGGCTTTCTCTTCTTCTCTGCGCAAGTACACTCTTAAAGCCTCTCTTAGCCAATAATTGATTCCTTTTTCCTGCCAGTCTTCCAGCCTCTCTAGCTTCCTCCTAATGTCTGGCCATGCCTTGGATACAAACTGAACCTTTAGCAAGACTTGGCCCTCTTGGCTCTCCGGATCTATATTGGAGTATTGCTGAAAGTTTTTTTTCAACCAGCCCAACCAAGCAGCGGGGGTCTTATCCTTCTCCTGACAACAAACGCCAGCTTAGAGTTGGTTCCTTTGGGGACTGCCTCTCTTATCCCTCTGATTATCAGAGTCCGGTACTCCTCCATATTCCTCCTATCTTGTGCCTGGTTGGGGTTCCAACTTGGATCTTCTACAGGTAACTTACGGTCTGCAGGAACCCCAGTTTGATTTTCCCTGTCCCAAATTTTTATGGCAGCAGCTCGAACCAACTTTACTTCCTCAGGACTAAATAATATCTTTAAAATGGAGGTGAGCTCCCCCCAAGTATAAATATGAGGGCCAAGAAACTGGTCAAGTTGTTGCGATACCCCTACTAGGTCCTCTACTAGATTACCCATTTCTTTCTTAAAGCCTCTTACCTTTGAGGAGGTAAGGGGTGCGTTTACGTGTCCTACCCCACCAAAAACTCCCCCCATAGGTACCTGTCTTAAGGGGAATAACCGATCTGCCCGCATAGCTCGGGATCTTGTATTACAATATGGACCCTCATCTAATCTCTCCCGTGGGGTCTCATTGTGGGGTTGGGGAGGTTGCAAATCCTCAGCTTCAATGGAATTATCTATTGAGGGCCGGGGTTCTCCCCACTGACGAGGGGGCTTAGGGACCACCTTTAGTGAAGGAGACATGAACATAGGGGTAGCAATTTTTGCTAACGGGTGTTCAGAATAAACTAAAGAACTCAGGGTATATGGGGAAGAAGTAGGGGTAGAGAGGGAGTCAGGGAGTTGAGATGGGGCAGGGATGGGAACCTGGCGCTGGGAGGCTTGAGGCGGGTTACTGGGGGCAGTAGAGACAGGGGTCTGTAGGGATGACTGAAGAGGGGTTAAAGGAGTTATGGACGATGACGGGGTAGTAAGTGGTGGAGACAAGGGAGAAGACACCTGAGAAGGAGGGGGAAGTACTGGGACAAGAGGTTGTGGAAGGGGAGTTTGAGGAGCGGGGGAAGTTGTTAAGGGTGATGAAGCAGACAAAGAACTGGTAGTTTGGGACAGAGAGGTTTGAGGGTCAGGTGAAGAAGAAGGTAAGGGAAGGAGGGTTGGAGGAGGGGGAAGAGGTATAGGAGTAAAGTTTGGTGGAGGGGGTAATGGAATAGGATTTGGTAGTGGCGGTAAGGGTTCTGGGGAACCTATAGGATGAAGAGGAGGAGGCAGGTGATCTAGGGAATCCCATGGTTTACTCTTTTCTTTCTGTTCTCTGTCTGGCTCCTCCTTGCATTCTTTTAACTTGCAGATCTTAACAGACTTCCTTCCAGACTTTTCCTACCCCCAACAGGCAGCGTATACCAGTTGTTCTTCCTCTGGCTCGGGTTGACTACGTAAACTCTGCATTAATTGAGCACACATCCAGGCGTCCTCTGACCCGAACCACGGCCATTCAGTATCTAGCTTTGGCCATACTTCCATACAAAGATAGATCATCTTAATCTTATCTAAATCCCGGGTTGCCTTATTCATTGCCCAGTCATCTAACCTTCTCCCGAGGGGGCTGTTCGGGGGAATGTTCTTAACTCTCTTGGCCTTTCTACCACGGGAGCTCCTTTTGCTAGTACATTGACCCATCCTGAGGGTATTACAAAAAAACCTCTTAACGTGCCCTACCCAAACACAAAACAACTGACGGACAACACAAATTAGACTAAAACTTACCTCTTTCTCAACAACTGATTCACTCAAAACAAACTTCTACCTCCTGAGACCAATTAAGAATCCACCGAAACAAAACAAAACTGCAGTCCCCCTCAATCCTTACTGCGCTCGACTCACACTTCCCCAGGGTCCTGAGTGCCTGGGTTAGTCTGGGGCCTGCAGGTCAACACCCTAATGCTCTGTCCTCCACCTGCCCGAAGGAACACGCTTCACACACACACTTCCCCAGGAGCCTAAGTGCCTAGACCCTAACCTGAGGTCTGCAGGTCAACACACCACGACTTTCAAAACCCTTCTACCTGCCCAGAGGGTTGGACTGCGCCCGACTCACACTCCCCCAGGATCCCGAGCGCCCGGGTTAGCCTGGGTCTGCAGGTCAACCCACCGCCACTTAAAAACTCTTCTACCTGCCCATAGGGTTGAAACAAACTAAACAAAACACACACCAAAAGACAGGGGAACTACACCAACTCAAATAAAACCTAGGGGTCCCTCCCCACACCTTCTCCTTCAGGTTGGGTTCCAACGGCCAACCCCTAGGGGGGGGAAGTTTTGGAGTGAAGTCCTAGCAGGCTAATCCCTCCCCCAGTCCTTAACTCCCCCTTTCCCAGAAACCCAGAGCCCGGTCCCAACAGGGTAGCGCTATCCTCTTCCAGCATTCCTGGGTCCTGACCTAGAGGCCGGGTCCTAGCGGAGATCTCGGGGGCCCTTTCTGGCCCCTACTCCCTCCCCGTACCTCCCATGAGGCTAGGTCTTAGCGGGGCCTGGGTCCTCCCTCCCTCCACCTCACAACTTAGTCAGGGGAAGCTAATCAGCTAACCCCTGAGGGAGGCGTCTGACTCGCTTCACCGGGCCCAAATCAGGCCTCTTTTGCTTCCCCCGTTCCCAGCCGGCCCCCTCGCGGGAGTCCGGAACCCCAGTACTAGGGGTCCTCACTTGCCATGGGGGTCCAAGCTGCCGGCCCCCGTCTCACTTGCACACACACTCGGTCACCGACTTTCCCCGTAGGCTGTCTTCGCCGTCCAGATGTGGACAGCTGTCCTCCGAAGGTCCGAGGTGGATGGCCAGTCCTCCTGGGCCCTCGTGGGTGTGGTCTATCCCGGACGAGCCCCCAATTGAAGTAAATAATAAATGGCCAGGAGACCTTGCGCTCCTTTCTTGATAAGGCCTTTATTAAAAGATAGCCTAAGGGGGCGGGGGTACGGCGTTTGCGAGGCCACCGCTACTCCCAGGTGAGTCGACGTCCCAGAGGAGGTATAGACGATCCTGTCGATTACGGCAGGGTCGGAGTCTTTGCCCTCAGAGGATACGTCCAGAGACTCAATTATGGCTCATTGGTCTAAGGGGGTTACTCCGTTCGGACTTCTCTCCAGTCATGGCGACGGGCTCCAGGGGTATTGAAGGCTTTCTCGGATACTTTGAGACTTTCCTGTCCCGTAGATGTGGATTGTTGTGCAGTCCCTACTTTGGTTTGTGGTCTGAGTCCAGTTTTAGTCCTCTGCTGGGGTCCGGCAATTAATATGCAGCATACGCTAGGCCTCCTGGGAATCAGGAAGTCACCTCAGGGAGCAGCGGCTGAACTACCCGACGCCATGAAGGGGACAAAGAGGGTTCAACTTACTAGGCATAAAGGGGTTAACACCAGGGGAACATACCAAAACTAGGGGAATACAACCGGAGTGTGAACTGGGCATAGGGGCAATTACATCAGGTAGGGAAAATATGAACAGGGGTGGAATCAGTGAATACACTCAAGTGAACTTCCAAACTGTGGAATAAGCAGACAAATGACTGAACATACAAACAATCAAACAGCAGAGTAAACAGACAAATGGTTAAACATACAAACAAATGGTTAAACCTTAAATTTATTCATAACAGCTTTGCTCTGCCCCCGCCGCCTTTGGAAACCAGCCCCCCTGCGCCGCAGCCGGCAATCGATCCATCAGCGGCAATGCCCGCAGCGCCGGCCAAGGACCTCCCCCCACCAGCTCCGTCACCGGCATCGGCCGTGACACCCGCCTCGCCCCCCTCCCCGCTGATTCTACCGGGTCACCAGGCGCTGCGAACAGCGACAGCAGCGAGCACCAACAGCCTGGCTCCTCGCAGGGGTGTGCACCCCCGTGGCTGTGCACCAGCCTGATCATGCTGTGGAATCTGAAGGTTCCTCTGGGGAACACACCTTCCCTGCTGTGTCCTGGGGCAGCCCGTGCGTCCCGCTTCCGTTCGGGGGGCGGGAGCAGCGGCGTCCCAAGGGGCTGTGGCTTCAGCAGCACCTGGGTGGTGTGGGGGGAAGGCAAAATGCTGGAGGAGTTGCCGTGACGCTGGCCGCATGGTGGGGGTGGGCTGTGAAGATGAAGAGCCCGTCCCACTGGCCGGGCTTGGGCCGCCCGCCGGGGCTCGGGCCACCACCCTGCCAGCCGGGTCTGGGCTCCTTGGTCCAGCCTCCCGGCCTGGGGCCCCCGTGCCCCCCACGGCCGGGTTTGGGATCCTTGCTCCGCCCACTCGGACCGCGTCCACTGTCCCGCCCAGCACCGCAGGGTCCTAAAACCTGCTGCTGATGGGCATTCTGATTCTGAAAAAAAAAAACCAAAATCATTAAAATTAGTTTTAAGATTAATTAAATAGAGATGGTTGAAAAGACAAAACATGAAAAAGTGGTTGATTTAAGAGCTTTGGCCATAGCATTCCAGGAATTTTCTCAGTTCTTTTGAATTTGGTGATGGTTTTTTTTTGCACGGGAAAGGTATGTTTGCATGGTTGACGATCACAGATGTATTTGCATCAAAATCAGGGGAGTTTGGAAAATCATGATCCGGAGATGATTTCCAGCTCTGCTCATTTGAGTTTTATCAGCTGTTGCAGTCTCTGAGACAACATTCAGTGTTCTGGTGTTTGATAATTATATGATGTCACATTTAGTGGTTTTCTATGGTTTTTTAATTGTTTCAGGACTTTCTTCAGTTCTCTGTTTCAGGATTGAGAAGGACTTTTAAGGATGTCAAGATCAACATCTCCAGTCAATGAACACCTTCTCCTGACACTCAGCTGTTTGGACTTTGAAACTTGAGCATTGTTTTCATTGTTATTTGGGTTTTTATATTGTAAGCTTTGTTTTAGAGATTTGATAGAAGTAGGTGTTTGGCAGGTAAAGGATCTCTTTGAACATCCCACATCGGCATCTGATTCGGCTTCTGATTGATAATTAGCAAGTTGATAAGGGAACCTCTTGAGATGTGTTTGCTCTCTCTTTTGCAAGGGCCCTGCAGAAGAATTGCAAATGCAGTTTTTATTTCTTTTTAATTTATTTATACAGAAAAGGGTGATATGTGGCAAGCACATTTCTCTCTCTCTCTCAGGATTTTTCATAGAGGTGCACAGAGATAGAGAAAACAATTTCTATGTCTGCTCCTTGTTTTTCCTATGTGGAATGTGTTTGGAGAATTGTTCAACTGGGGTGATTGCTTGATTGGATTCTGGTGAGGATTGTTTGAGCCTGATGGCCAATCCAATCCATCTGTGTCTGGACTGTTGCGAACAGGGTCACGAGTAGTTAGTGAGTTAGATATGGTAGTTAGAAAAGTAGGTATGTAGTTTTAGTAACTTCCTTTATATAGTATAACAATGTATTATAGTTTAGGTATAATAAAGAAATCATGCAGCCTTCTGAAATGGAGTCGGACATCATTTCTTCCCACCGGGTTCGCATGCATTTTACAATAGAGCACCACGAGGCCTCTGAGAGCCAGGGGACGCCGCTCCCTGCACTCGCTCTGCAGGTGCCTTGACATAATCTCCAGCATGCTGTCACCACATTTAGTCGTGTCCAGGCGCTCGAGGACCTGGAAGGCACAGGGCAGTGACAGGGGACCCGGCCGGCAGGAGCCCAGAAGCGCACAGGGCTGGGCCCAGGCAGCAGCACAGGGTGTGGGCACTGTCCTGGCAGCTGTGGCTACGAGAGGGCAGAGAGCTGGGAGGCAGCTCAGCGAGGCAGCGCTGGCCAACAGGCTCACCTCCACAAGGAATGCCAGGGCAGGTAGATCCCAGCACGGCTCCTCCCTGCTGAGCTGCCGGAGCAAGTGGAGCGTGATGCAGGAACAGAAGGGGACCAAGACATTGCACATCTCCCTGGCAGGAGGAAAAAGGCATCAAGACCCTGAGGTGGGGAGACCAAAGCTCTCCCAGCACTGACTCACAGAGGTCTGGTCTTTCCCCAGCATCCCTGGAGGGGATGTGGACCGTCTGAGAGGCAGCCCCTTCTGGGCGCCCTCCTCTCCCAGCCTTTTCCAGTCTTCTTGGCCATCCCTCACTGACGAGGCCCTCTGGCCCATGACCACAGGGACTGTGTGGGGCACAGGGCACAAATGCTGGGGGCAGTGAGCAGAAGGGGGTCTCACCTGGCCAGCAGACCCATGGCATAGTGCTGGGTGTGAGCACACAGCATCATGTCCCAGCCACCCTTGCGCTCCATAGACACCACCACATGGTCACACTGCAGTCGGCAGCGCTCAGTGCCGAGGTGTCCATGGGGCAGGGCCCAAGGGCAGAGGCAGGGGGAGCAGCGGGCCTGGTGCCCCCTGAACCTGCCCCTAGGCCAGGTTTCAGCCCAGCGCCTGAGGGGTGGAGAGGATGGAGAGCTGCTGGAGAGGCGACCTGGGGCTGAGCAAAGGCCCAGAAACTCACAGCCAGGGCAAAAAGGTCCTTGTTGTCCCCATCGGAGGTGCACATTCTGTGCAGAGGCCAGTCCTCCATCACACAGAGCAGTGTTGGCAGCGCTTTCTCCAGTGCTGGTCCCGATGAGCCTATGGCTCTCCACATCTTTGCAGCAGCTCTGTGGGATGGCAGCTCTGTGTCAGGGGCATCTCAGTCACAGCACCATGCCCTGTGCAGCTGTGGGGGCCCAGGTGACAGAGGCCTGGTGCCCTGAAGGGCAGGGGGGGAGCATTGGCAGCAGGCTCAGGAAACAGAGGGGCCCGAGGGTCCTGGGCCTCTCTGCCTGTCTGGCAGAGACCATTGGACAGGCTGTGCAGGGCCACGGGCCCTAAAGGCTGCTGAGCCCTGAGCTCTCAAGGCTCGTGGGCCCCGTACCTGTCACACGTTGGGGCACAGCGCAGGAGGGTCAGCACCACGTCAGCAGGGTGTTCTTCTGCCAGCCTCACAATGTCCGTTTGCAGCCTGGCATCCACAGAGACGTGGGACATGAGACTCTGGTGGATGTTCTTCACCTTGGCTGGCACCTGGAGGAGGCATGGGGGAGACTTGGAGCGCTGTCCAAAGGAACAACTTCCCCAGCTTCCCCCAAGAAGTGCTTCTGTTCCCACCACACTGTGCTGGCCTCAAAGGCTGAGGGGGCCCAGAGACCATGGCTTGAGGGGACACACCATCCTGGGAGGCCTCCAGGTGTGGACCCAGGCTGCTTACCTGCTGCTGCTGGTGAGAAGAAACACAAGGCTCCTTGAAATAGTCAAATATGAGTTCCTGACTCAGAGTGGGAGTGGGCGTGGTGTCAGTATTTGCAAGGCCCTGAGTCTCTACACTGTTGGCGTTTGTGATGGCCACATCCTCAGTCACTGCCATGTCAGCCTTTGCCCTGTGATCGTTCATTGCAGCCTCAGAGCCTTCTGAGTGCTCCAGTGAATCTGGGCTGGTGTCAGTAGTTGTGATGCCCTGAGTCTCTTCATTGTCGTTGTTTGTGATGGCCACGTCCTCAGTCATTGATGTGAGAAGAGCCTTTGCCCAGGTTTCAGTCTCTGAGGTCTCAGCGTCTTCTGAGCGCTCAGCCAAGTCTGGGCTGCCATCAGGCTCTGCCTGGAGCCCGGTCAGCCCCGAGTCAGGCTCGGCTGTGCCCTCAGCTGCTGTGCTGCCGGTCTTCCTACGCTGAATGCGCAGGAACTGCCGGAACATCTGCAGGAGAAGAAAGGCCAGGGAAGCCCGGGATGTTCCATGGAGTGCTCCAAGCGTGGTGCTGGGCTGAGCAGTGACAGCAGGCCCAGCCCAGGTGGGGATGGCTGCTGGTACCTTCAGGCTTTTGCGGAAGCGGCCACGGGCGGGTTCCTGCTCTTGTGTCCGGTCCAGGGCTGCATCTGGCAAAGAAGCAATGCAAGGGCTGGCTGGAGGGCATCCCCCCAGAAAATGCTCTGGTCAAAAGAGAACTGGGGGAAAAGATGAGGAAAATGAAATGTCTGGTGAATGCGGGTGCAACACATTCTGTATTATATATAGAGTTGGAAAAAATTGGTCCTGGTAAAGTTTTGAATGTTAGTGGAGCCACAAGTCACCAGCAGAAGTTTTCCCTTTTAAAACCACAATCTTATAAACTGGGAAAAACAGTAGGAATACATCGGTTCCTATATATGGCTACGCCCCCCCAAAACCATTCGTCCCACACAGATGGGAGTGGCTTTGTAGGAGCAGATCAGTGAAAATCACTGATATGATATACAGTTAGCACAGAGCAACAGGGGATAGAAGCCCTACCTCTACGAGTTTTTGTCTCTATAGATTGGTTTTTTTTGGATTATTTCATTAATTTTGTTCATTTTATTAATCTCAATTACAAGAATTCCAATTTGGTATTTTGGATTATTACTAGTTATATTTAGTTTGATCTTTTTATTGTAATCTATTCAGATTGATTTATTTAATTGTTTCTGTTAGATTCATTTGGTGTTCTAATAGTATCATTTTATTTTGATTCTACATTTTAATAATTTTATTACAATTTATCAATTATTTTATTTGATTGTTTTACTCTACAAAGTTTTGTCAAATTTCATTATTTAATTTCAATCATTCAATTTAATTATTTTATTTAAAGTTGACAATTGTGATTCCAATTATTTAATTTCAGTCATTCTGCTTCAAATCTACTAATTATTTCATTTTATTTCAATGATTTGATTTTCAGTTATTTAAACCTGAACTGGATTAGAAATTGTTATTCCAATTGTTTTATTTCAGTTGTTGTATTCCATTTTTTAATTTCAAGTTATTAATTATTGTCATCAGATGACACAAGGAAAAACGACGCACCACAGCTTTGGTCACAATGAAGAGACTAATTTATTTTCTCTGACTCCAATCTTTTATAGTTCTCAAAAGATGCCAATGGATTGGAGGGTGAACGTGCCACCTCTCCAACGACACTGGACAAACTACCTGTGCATCAAATTTCTCCGCCTCTATGAAAGAATGCAAAACAATAGGTTGTTTACAGAAAGTTGTGTGGGAAAGTTCTCTACAAGAATGTAAACTCAGAAGGCTTTAGAAAACTCTTGAAAATCAGGGCGACAAATTATTTTATTCAATTGTTTTAATTTTAAAATTGTGTACAATTGTGATTTTAATTATTAATTTCAATCATTCTGCTTCAAATCTACTAATTATTTCATTCTATTTCAATTATTTGATTTTCAATTACTCTCATTTAAATCTGAACTGGATTGAATGTTGTTATTTCAATTATTTTATTCCAATTGTTTTATTTCAATTTTTTTTCAATATCTTATTTCAATTGTTTTACTTCAATTCACCAATTATTTTATGTAATTGTTTTAATCATTTCATTCTATTTCAATTATTTGTTTTTCAAATATTCTTATTTAAACCTGACCTGCATTAGAAATTGTTAATCCAATTGTTTTATTCCAGTTGTTTTATTCTGGTTGTTTTACTCCAATTGTTTCATTCCAATTGTTTCATTCCAGTTGTTTTATTTCAATTGCTTTATTTCAATTGATTAATTATTTAATTCAATTGTTTTAATCGAAAAAATTGTGAACTCCATTATTTTGTTAGATACAATACTTAAAATTAAATGATCATATTCTAGTCTGATTGTGGATTTCCAATAATTTTATTGAAATTTAATTGTTTTACTCCAACTGTTTCTTTATTGCAATTACACAATTCTCATTTTGTGATTCCAATTAATTTAATTCTGATCATTTTTACTTTAATTCAATTATTTTATTTTAATTATTTATTTCAATGGTCTTAATTAAATGCCAATACATTAATTTTTTGTTTGATTTCAATCACTTGATTATTCAATCTGGTGTTAATTACGTTATTTTAGATTGTTGTATTCAATATTTTGGATAGAATTTATTTTTGACCAATCAAGGTTCCAATTGCTTTATCAGTTTACTTTGTTAAGAGTAATTTCAATTGTCCTATTTCAAATAAGTGTAGATCCTTTCATGGGCTCATTTGAGTTATTGTTTGCTAGGTTAGTTAGTTGTCCAGTTCATTTATAAAATGGGGCTGTGTACTAGTAAGAACTCCCGTAGGGGAAGGACTGAGAAGGGTAAACTGAAAGAAATTCCACCCAGTAGCCCTTTAGGAGAAGTGACTGAAAAATGGGAAAGTGATGAGAAGTTTAAGGAATTAGATAAAATAAAGATGAGACAGTACTGGGTCGAGGTATGGCCAAAGGAAGCTCTTCAAGAAGGGTCAGTTTACTGGCCTTGGTATGGTTCAAAGGACAGGTGGTTGTGTTTAGCTGTAAACAAACATGTGAATTCGAGGGAAAGTGTGAGTAAAGAAGAAACTAAGTATGCAAGTTGTTGGTTAGAAAGTAATACCCTGGAGGAAAAAGCTAAAGCGTACAAAGTGTCCAAGGACATTAAGGACGTGGAAGACGCAAGGGAAGAGCCCATAAGAAGGTGAGACCCTTTAGATTATCTTCCACCCTCTCCCCCTGCTGTTCCTCCAACACCTCCACCTGCCCAACCTGCTCCTCCAGTACCTCCACCTGTCCAACCTACGCCTTCAACCTCTCAAATTCCTCCCCATATTCTCTGCACACCATCAGTAGGAAGTACATTAACAACCTCAAGTCAGCTGGTTATAAGCCCTGACTCCAGTATTAATGTTTTGTCTTACCCTCCAAACCTCCTAATATCGGGTGCTAATCAATCTCCTCCACAGAATGTTGTCTTAACCCCTCCAAGACACATAAGTGAGACAAAGATCGAAGAGAGAGCGGGATCAGTAACAAACAGTGATTGGCAGAATAGTGTGCAAGGTAATAAAGTTCAAGGTTGTAATTGTGGTAAAGCTGAAACAGATAGTCCAATATCCCGCCGTTACAACAGTCGATTGAAAACAAAAGAGTGCTGCTCAGGAGGAGAAAGGGCAGAAAGACTATTTCCCCTAAGGGAAGTTCCCATGGGAGGAGCCAATGGGGGAATAGGATTTGTGAATGCCCCATTAAGAGCTTCCGAGGGGAGGAATTTTAAGAAAGAAATAAAGACCTTAGTAGAGGATCCCCTTGGAATCGCAAACCAGCTAGATCAATTCCTAGGTCCTAATATCTATACCTAGGAAGAATTAAATTCAATAATGGGGATTTTATTTTCTCCTGAGGAGATACAGCTGATATGAATTGCAGGAGTAAAAGCATGGGAGAAAGAAAATAGAAGGGGCAACCCTGCAGATGTTCCCCCCGGGGATGTTAAAATGCCTCTAACACCACCGGATTGGAACCTGAATAATGAAGCAGGGCGGAAAAGTATGACGGAATATAGATCTCTGATCATAGAAGGAATCAGGGGCGCAGTTCCCACAGCAAACAATGCAAAGCTAGCATTTGATAGCCATTGGGAAAAGGACGAGGCTCCAAGTGCGTGGTTAGCCCGGTTCAAAAGAAATTTTCAACTTTACTCCAGTGTGGACCCAGAGAGCCAGGAGGGAAAGGTACTCATTAGGGTACACTTTGTGACAAGGGCTTGGGATGATATCAGGAAAAAATTAGAAAAGCTTAAAGATTGGCAGGAAAGGAGTTTAAATGAGTTACTAAAGGAAGCACAAAAGGTGTATCTAAAGAGGGAGGAGGAAAAGGCGAAAATGAAGGCAAAGATCATGATAGCAGTAGCAAGGGAAAGTCAGGGAAAACAGGAAGATACCCAAAAGGAGGTAGAATGGTATAAGAGGGAGAGAAAACCAGACCGAAGAGGAGAATTTGAAAAACGAGAGTGCTTTTACTGCGGTAAAGGGGGTCATGTTAAGAAATATTGTAAGCAGCTCGTAAAGGACCAGAAATTATACAGAGAAACTGAGACAGGAGTTGGAGAAGGAGAAGATTAGGGATGTCAGGGGCTCTATTCTCTGAGGGCAGTAAAAGATTTAAAAGCGGAGCCCTTGATAAATTGAGAAGTAGGCCCTCAGAGAGAAGAATTTGAATTTTTAGTAGATACAGGAGCTGATAGGTCATGTGTTTTTAAGATACCAGAAGGAGCAAACTTAGTAGAGCAACTTGTAAAGTAAGAGGGGCAAGCAACAGTCCATTTGAAGTACCTGTAATTAAACAAGTAATAGTGAGAGGAAATTCAAGGGAAGGATGTGTTGATTCACTATTTATGCCTAAGTTGAACTGTAACTTACTCGGCCGTGATTTACAAGTAAAGATGGGGATGGGGTAGTTCCGAAAGAAGGGAAGATGGTAGCAACAATTATGAGATTAAATAGAGAAGACGAGAAAGAAATAGATTCCCAGGTGTGGGCAGAAGAGGGTGGTCGAGGTTTATTAGACATACCACCGATAGAGATAAAAATGAAACCCGGAACTACAGCCATTCAAGTCCATCAATATCCCATCTCAGCTGAAGGAAAACAGGGGTTAAGTCCCGTAATAAAAGGATTGATTCAAGATGGGATATTAGAGCCGTGCATGTCACCCCAGAATACACCAATTTTACCAGTTAAGAAACCGGATGGAAGATAGCGATTAGTACAGGATCTAAGAGAGGTCAATAAGCAAACTGTAGCCAGATATCCAGTAGTGCCCGACCCTTACACTCTGTTGAATAAAAAACCACCAGAACATTCCTGGTTTAGTGTGATAGCTCTTAAAGATGCGTTTTGGGCGTGCCCATTAACAGAGGAAAGTAGGGGGTGGTTTGCTTTTGAATGGTATGGTGAGAACGCAGGGAGAAAACAACAATATCAATGGATGAGATTGTCCCAAGGGTTTACTGAATCACCAAATTTGTTTGGACAAGCACTGGAAGGGTTATTAGAGCAATTTGAGCCAAAACAGAATACCCAGATTTTACAATACATGGATGATCTATTAATTTCAGGGGAGCAAAAGGAACTAATATGAGAAACTACTGTAGAACTTTTAAATTTTCTGGGAAAAAAAGGGGTTAAAAGCATCAAGGAAAAAAGCTCCAATTTGTAGAGCAAGAAGTAAAATATTTAGGACATTTAATTGGGAAAGGTTATAAGAAATTAGCAATGAGTAGAATTGAGGGAATCCTATCCCTGCCCTCCCCAAAGACAAAAGGGGATGTAAGAAAATTATTGGGTTTGGTTGGGTACTGTAAATCCTGGATTGATGGACACACCAAGTTAGTTAAATTTTCATACCATCAATTGGTTGAGACCAGGACTTTTGAATGGACTGAAGCAGATGAGGGGAAATTAATGGAATTGAAGGAAAGACTGATGAAAGCTCTGGTTTTAAGTTTGCCTAATTTGGAAAAACCTTTTGAACTGTTTGTAAATGTAGATGAAGGAATTGCTTAATGGTGTATTAGTGCAAGAGTGGTGCGGAGAAAGGAAACCAGTTGCGTATCTATCTAAATT
This sequence comes from Vidua macroura, assembly GCF_024509145.1. Classification (NCBI taxonomy): domain Eukaryota; kingdom Metazoa; phylum Chordata; class Aves; order Passeriformes; family Viduidae; genus Vidua; species Vidua macroura. The sequence goes on from NC_071577.1 coordinate 2,481,008, forward strand.
GTTAGACCCTGTGGTGAGAGGCTGGCCCACCTGCCTACAGTCAGGGGCCACTACTATGACTCGAGTTGAGGAAAGTTATCAACTAACTTGTGGAGGTAAAATTAAGGTACATATCCCCCATGATATAAAATTAATATTAAGCAAGAAAGCTAGTCAATGGATTACGGACAGTCGATTACTGAAATATGAAATGAAGTACTCACTAATATTGATAACATAGAACTTACAACTACAAAAGTGCAAAACCCTGCACAGTTTTTATATGGGAAATCAGAAGGCCACCTTGAACATTGTTGTGAAGAATTAATTGATCTGCACACTAAAGCAAGATCTACAAGAATTCCCTTTATTAGAAGGGGAAGTGTTATTTGTAGATGGCTCTTCTCGAATTGTCGAAGGGAAAAGGATGTCAGGTTACGCAGTCATAGATGGGGAAACGATGAAAGTAATAGAGAAAGGAAAATTGCCAACGAAATGGTCAGCTCAGTGCTGTGAATTGTATGCCCTAGTAAGAGGTCTAATTTGGTTGAAATACAATAAAGGAACTATCGATACTGATTCTAAGTATGCTTATGGAGTTGTTCACACATTCAGTTAGATTTGAGGGGAAAGAGGGTTCATAAACTCTAAAGGTAAAATGTTAATTCATGAAGAATTGATAAAAGACATATTAAAAGCACTAAAAGATCCATTAGAAGTCGCAGTAGTACATGTTAAAGGACATCAAAGGTGGACATCAATAGAAATACTCGGAAATAATTTAGCGGATCAGACAGCTAAAGGGGCAGCTTTAGGAAAAGAAGAGCGGCTATTTAAAATAGAAAACCTAAGAGTAATAGATGGGGAAGAGATTCCAATATTCACAGAACAAGAGCAAGAAGAATTGCAAAAACAAGGGGGCGTTAAGGATGAATTTGGGAAATGGACAATGCCTGATGGGAGGCAAGTATTGAATAAAAATCTATCTCGGAAAATCCTAGAAATTCTGCATGCCTCTACGCATTGGGGAACTCAAGCACTGTGTGATCACTTCTTAAGAACATATGTGCGGATTGGGTTATTTGGGCTAGGAAAAGCTGTAACAAAGGATTGTATGACTTGTCAGAAAAGAAACAATAAAATAATGGAGGGGGAAGAGAATTAGCTAAAAGGCCTTTTCAGAATATACAAATTGACTTCACTGAATTTCCTCAAGTACAGAGGTTTAAATATTTATTAGTTATCATCGATCACCTTACCCATTGGATAGAGGCTTTTCCAACAGTAAAAGCAACTGCAGAAACTGTTAGTAAAATTCTACTTGAACAAATTATCCCATGTTATGTTATAGTGAATACAATAGATTCAGACAGAGGGCCTCATTTTACTGCTAGAATTTTACAATATGTAATCAAAACCCTTGGTATGACTTGGAAGTTGCATACTCCTTGGAGGCCCCAAAGCTCAGGAAGAGTAGAGCGAGCTAACCAGACCCTGAAAATTACACTTGCCAAGCTAGTAGATGAAACAAAAATTAATTGGATCAAATGCCTCCCATTAGCCCTGATGAGAGTGAGAACAAAGCCTAGATCTGATGTGGGTATTTCCCCTTATGAACTGATGCTTGGACTCCCATTTTTGACCACCTCACATTGCATGGGGACATCCGAAGGAGATAAAGGTGTGAAAATTCACCTAAAAATAATTGCAAAACCATTAGAAGAGTTAAGAAGAAATGGCTATTGTTGCATCCCGGAGTTTGGGTTTAGATTAGGGTTTTTAATTTATGCTAAAATAAGTCAAGTTCTGTAATCCCGCGTTTCCCCCGTGTTGTTCCCCCCCGCGGTTTCTGGCCCCATGTTGCCTGCTGCCGGATCTTACCCCTGTGCCGCTCCTGTAACCACCCTGCCGTCCGGCCCTGGGAAACCCCGTGCTGGCCACACGATCCCGCTCAGCCCGCTCTGGCTCGGTGCCCGCCCCTGCGGGGTTCTCTGGTTGGTTGCGGTTGCTGGCGTCACTGCCACGGCAGCCGCCCCTATTGGGCGGCAGGCCGTGGATCCTCTCGCCCCGCCCCTCTATAAAGCCCTATCCCGCCGGCAGTCAGGCGCCATTTTCTCCCATGCGAGTGCCGGGAGCGGTCGCGTCTTTCCATCGAACCGCGCCACGTGACCAATAAACCGTTCCTGCCAAGCACGGAGTAAATGGACAAATTCCTTCCTCTTTGCCGGGTCCCTAGCGCACGGTAACAGCGGTTGGCCAGCCCACGCACCCGAGACACGGAGCCGTGTCCGGGAACCCGCGGCAGCAAACCCCGGTAGCACGTGGAAGCTACGCCACAGCCAGGCTCCCAAGAGCCGCGTGCAGCCGGGGAGAGCAAAAACCCACGCCGCAGCTATCTCCCGCAAAGTACTCCTATTGATTTTAAAATCCATAAATATCAAGCAGGAGATTGGGTATTAAATAGATCGTGGAAAGAACAGCCGTTAACCCCCAGATGGGAAGGCCCGTACCAAGTTTCATTGACTACCAAAACTGCAAAAAGAACACAAGAGAAAGGGTGGACCCATGTTACCAGGGTCAAAAGTCCAGTTCCGGCTCCCACAGAATAGACTATGGGAAATTCGACTAACGTCAAGCAGCACCTCTTGTTTTTATAAGTGTTGTTCTAATGTTGTAATTTGTGAACTGTTATTTAAAGATATTGTTTATCAACCTGTTGTTTAATATCCTATTTAAATCCAGTATTAGTGTAAAAGTTAAGATAAAGAGTTATATGAATATTTATTGTCATATTTATTCAAGTGTTACTATTGAAAATATTTGTTGAAGTTAGAAAAGCATCTCTTTGATTTTAAGAAGTAAAAGTAAAACATTCAACTAATGGCAACTAATTACAATTTCTGGTATTTCTCATTACAGAATCAGTGACAAGAAGTCCCCATAAGATAGAGCATTCGCCCACCATAGTAGTGATCTGACCCTAAAACGGAAAAAATAACAAGTCGACACAGGGAAAGAGTGGAGTGAGACGTGGATACCGGTAAGAACGTAAGCACAGGGGGCAAGCCCAGATCAGGTGACAGCACTCTTACCATCCGAAGCTGACTAAGGACCATGAGAATCAAGAGAGTAACCTGTACTGGACCCCTATGGGGGTTGATAGCAATAATGACTGTGAGTCTCCAGGAGAGCTCACCAAACTCCTGTGATAAGTGCTATCATGCTGTCTATACCGGAAATGCGCGAAGCGCAGTTCTCAGATTCCACACTAATCTTAACCCTGAGTGTGTTGACTTGTCACAATTACAAACCTGTGTAGAAGATGGAAAAACCTATTGGCTATTTGAAAATGAATGGACCCCTAAACAGAAACTAGTGGGGGAATGCCCTACAAGGGAGAAATGGTTATGCACTGACAAGAAACCAGGGAATAAGGTCATTAAAGGATTGGACTTAATAAAAGAAAAAGAAATTAAAAGGGTGAATAAACCAGGGGTAGAAACAAAATTACCGAATGGAAAGAATTTGTTTTCAGATCTAGTAGAAAGAATCAGCCATGAGTTCAACGTATCGAATATACGCTGGATATGTGGGGATACCGGGAGGTCAGAAATATGGCCCTGGGAAGGAATCGCACTCAGCCCTCAAGAAACTCTAAAAGCGATGAAAAACCTAGATAGAGATCGAAAACCAGACATCTGGAATGCAGAAGAAGTTTGGAACTTAAAGTCCGAGGTAATCAGGGAAGAATGTATATGGAGAAAAGGACTGAAATTTCTTTCCTATGTAGGTGAACTGTCTTGTAAAAGGTATCTAACTACTAATGATACCCATGAGTGGTGGATTCCCCAGAGTAAACATCTGTATTGGGCACAAAAACAAAAGCCAGGCTCAAACTGTTCATATATACAAAGAGAATAGTTGTAGGAGTGTCTAGCTAAAGAACCGAATCTAGTTCAAGACGAACCCTGGTTGTCTAAATTTTGGAACAAAAATGAAGTTAGAAATACCAGATCACTAAAATTCTGGAAAGGCCCGAAAGGATTGTTTTGGATTTGTGGAAAGATGGCATATGTGATGCTACCAAAAGACTGGAAGGGCAGTTGTACATTAGGTGTAATAAGAGTGTCATTCTTTTTACTTCCAAAAGATGACCATCCAGATTTAGGGGTACCCCTCTATGATGAATTAAAATGTCAAAAGAGATATCTAATTGGAGGAACCCAGAGCTGGGGAGACGAAGAGTGGCCCCCAGAGAGAATTATTGAAACCTATGGCCCTGCCACCTGGGCCCAGGACAGTTCATGGGGGTATAGAACCCCCATTTATATGTTGAACAGAATTATAAGGTTACAAGCACTTCTAGGAATAGTTTCTAATGAGACAGCTTTAGTTTTAGCCTTGTTATCAGTACAGAGCCGCCAGATGAGGACTGCCATATATCAGAACCGGCTAGCCTTGGACTACCTGCTGGCCGAAGAAGGAGGGGTATGTGGAAAGTTTAATTCATCTGAATGTTGTCTAGAAATTGATGATCATGGGGACCTAATTAAAAATATAGCCACCAGGATTAGAAAACTTGCACATGTACCAGTACAACGATGGACCCCATTGATAAAAGCTAATTGGTGGGATAACATCTGGAATGGAGAATGGTGGAAAAAGATACTGCTTATAGTGGGGGGGGGGGGGGCACTCATAAATTTAATTTTCCTTCCTTGTTTAATACCTTGTCTTATCAGAATGATTAATAACATTGTCCAGACTTCTCTTGAAAGGTCAACAGATGAGAAAATTATGATGATGAAAGAAAACCAAGACGGAAAAGGAACAGAGAGCGCAAAAGAGATGTATGAGAAATACCAGAAGTTAAGAGAATTTTACTGAAAGTATGAAAGTCCAGTTTGATAAGTTAAGGCTGATGCGGGCCAAGCCCGATCAAAGAATTAGAGGGAGGATTGTTATGAACAAAAATAAAATTTAAACCTTTGGGGAACTTAGTTGACAATGGTTAAATGTTGTTACAAAGTTAAATGTTGTTAATACCAGTAACAAAGTGTGATTAGTTCTATGAAAACCCAGTAGTGTGGTTCATGTATAAAGGGGGAGTGGAACCAGGGAGGAGATGGGGTGCCAATCTTTGTGCAGGGGCAGAGAAACTTCCAGGAGTATTCCATCATAGAACACAACCACAACTTGGATCAAGATTGGAAGAGAGACCAACCAATGGGAGGTGAGAATTCCAAAATGATTGGCCAAGACTGCACCAACTTATAAGTCAATCAGCAACGGAGAAATAGACCTGTCACAGCACGGATCCTGAACGCCCCAATCAGGAGACAAGAGAGAGACTTGAAAAGGCCTGGGGTGTCTAACTCCCGCGTCTTTCCTGGGAGCCGCTTTCCCTGGAAACACCCCTAGGTTACAATTACTAAGCTGTTGAAACAGTATCTGGACCAGCCCGAGGTTTTTGCTTCCAGTTGTTCATTTTGTAATAAACAAGCTTACTTTTTTAATCAACATGCCTCCTTTTTGTTAGTTTAAAGTTTCTTTCTAAGCCTGTTTGCAACATGTACTGTGGACTATGGAGAGGATCTTGCAAAAGAATTTGCATCAGGATAAAGAGAAGGGGAGAATGAAACAAGGTCTTTGCTTGACATAAGCACAAGCAATTCACAGAAGTAAACGAGTACTTAGCACAGATATACATAACTACTTAGCACCAGTTAGCATAAGGAAAAGCTGGAGGGCCAAACCTGACAGGAGAGTGACTTGACAAAAAGCTTTAGACATAGTCTACCAGAAGAACTAAGGGCAAGTACGGAATCAGCCCTGTGCAGGGAAACCATGAGGAGGAAGTGCTGCTTTAGGGCATGAACACTGCTCCTGGACAGCGCCTGGGCATTAGCTTCGAGGACAGGAATCTGACAGAATGTATTTCTAACCTCCTGCCTATCGAATCACCGCAGCAGGGTAAAGATGGATGGTATTTTTGATACAATTCCTACATAAACGCACTGAAATTGATACATGGCAGAGAAGCGTGTTAGTGGGGTGCAGCCCCCTGCCCTCCCGCCAGATCAATAAAAGGGCTTTTAGGGGACAATGCATTTGTCTGCTGATTACTTTGAATTAGGGAGGCCCCTCAGGACTGCAGTATCCTGAGGGAACACCATTGGCCTTGACCTGTAGGCACCTGCAAAAGCTAAAAGTCAGCTGCCTCAGCTTTCAGAGCCTCTCTGGGCCAGCATCCTGACGTGGATGCAGGACTGCTGCCAGGCACTGCTGGGACCCAGCGGGACAGGACCGGCTGTCTCGTGTCCACGTAGCACCCCTGACACAGCCAGGGCTGTCCTGAAAGCAGACAGACGCTCCCATGTCAGCAGAGAGGAGCAAGGAGCACTGGGCTCCTCTCAGCTGGGCTCACCACTGTGCTCCAGTGGGAGGGGCAGACAGGCCACCCACCTTCAGGGCATCCCCTGCATCAAAAGGACGTGCATTTTGGCCTTTTCGTCCCTTCACCCCAGAAGCAGGCCTGACATCTCCTCCTCTGGAGTGGAGTTTTTCCAGTTCTGATGTCATCTCACGCTTGGCCAGCGCCTGAGATGAGCTGCAATGGCTTGTGATACCACTTCCACGCCAAGCACAGCTCCATTGTCTATTGTTCCTCTTTCACAGGTTAACTTCCCATCGATTGACCAACCCATTGTTTCTTTTAAGGGTCAAATTCACAGTAATTTCACAATAAGGTTTCCTTCATTGTCTGTTCTTCATTACCTGCCTGATGTGCACAACAGCAGACCAAATACGGCAGGGCCTTAGACACGATTTCAGTCCCTGACACACAGGCTCCTTGTCCCACTGCCGGCCTTCCGTGTGCTCGGCAAGATCTGCAACTCCACAGTGTTGTGGAACTGCACCTTCAGCACAGGCACCTTTCCAGCCTGATCTGCCCTCGTTGCTCTGTGCGTGTGCACAAAACACGGCGTGGAAGAGAACGGCAGCAGGGGCCTGTGTGTCCAAGAGCTCGGGATTTGTGTCACTTCATCTCCACAGAGATGCAGGCAAAGTGAAAAAGCCAAACTGTTTATTAATAGAAGACAAACCAAAGGGATGGGGTGGGAGGGAAAAATGGGATGGGCAGGATCTGAGGGCTAGAGGGAAAGAGCTGTCAACAGGGAGGGAGAGTGGAAGGGAAAAAAGGGGATGGGCAGTGTCTGAGGGCTGGAGGGAAGGAGCTATCTATAAGCAGGGAGAGGGCTGAAGCCCTGCAGGTTTCCCACAGGGTCAGCTGTGCCAATCATCAGCTGTGCCTGGAGCTCCAGCTGGTCTCTTCTGGTCTCAAGGTAGTCTCATCTTCCATGGCATTTGGAGGCCTGATGCAGACACTGGTTCCTCTGAGCCACTTCTGCAGCTCTTTCACTGAATGTATCATGAACTACTATGTTTGTCTGGGAAGGACTGTAATCTCTCCACAGGGCCTGAAGGGCTGGAAGAGAGAGGGACAGAGCCCCGGTTAGAGCCAGGATCTGTGGGAATCCTAGCAGACCTTCCTGCGAGGTCCATCCCACCCAGCTCTAGCCATGGCCACAAGAAAAAGGGGGTGTCAACTGGATCAGCCTCCCATGAGTCTGACCCTCCGAGATCCTGAAATCTCTCTGTGCTCTGCCCATGCCAACTCTCATCCACACAAGGAGCAAAGCCCACCACAGCAAAAACAGGGATTGCAGCTCCCTGCCCAAGCATCGCACCTCCCCTGCCAGCCCCCGCTGTCAGTCCGCAGCCCTCACTCACCCTGACTGAGGGCATGGAGCTTTCCCTGCTGCCCCCTCGAGCTGCGCTCGGCCATCCCTGCGAACACAGAGCCTGTCACGGCCCAGCGGCACAGCTCCCTGCCAGCGGCGCTGCCAGCCCTGTGGCCACACGGCCTCGTGGCCCGGCAGGGCTCAGCCCGGGCCCTTGCCGCACGCTGCCGCCCAAGGGCACGGCTGCCGGAGGGTGACAGCAGCGCCCAGGCCAGGCGGGGCTCCGTGGCGCCGGGCCCGGATGGCGCTGCCGGGGCAGAAGGCGGGGCTGGGGCCGAGCTGCCCGGCGGGGCGGGGAGGGAGCCCGGGCTCCTGGCTCACCCATGAACCTGACGGCCGCCTCTCGCAGGGGCCCCTGTGGGCTCTGCAGGTAGGGCCGGGCCCGGCGCAGGTGCTCGGCCGCTCGGCTCCTGTCCTCTGCCAGCTGGAGAGAGCGGCAGGAGGGAAGGGTTGGCGTGGGCTCAGCCCCTGGGCCGGGCACTCCCTGCGCCCAGCCCCGGCCTCCCCTGCCCGCACAGCCCTGAGGCCCGGCCAGCAGCCGCTGGCGCCGGGCTCTGGAGGGGGCAGAGGGCCGGCTGCTGCCCGAGGAGCCGCGGTGCCACCCCGCAGCCCCGCTGGGCCGGGGCTCCATCGGCACCCGGCTGGGACCCACGGGAGCCTGGAGAAGAGCCTGCGCGGCCTCTGGCTGCAGCAGCGGGCAGGGGCACAGCTGCCAGCCCACACACTGAGCACTGTGCCCATGGGGCTTCTCCAGCCTGAGCCTGGGCCTTCCAGGCCGTCCTTACCAGGACCTCAGCAAACTTCCACAGATGCTCCTTCTCCAGGAGCTGTTTGAGATTTCTCCTCTTCAGAAACTTGGCTGCACAATGCAGCGTTTCCCGAGAGGCCTGGAGAGCAGCAGAGACCCCGAGATGGCCCCACAGCCCAGGGCACAAGACCTTTGTCCCTGTGCCAAGGCCTGGAGGAGGCTGCAGCCCGCCAGGCGCCAGGGCAGGAGGCAGCCGAGCCCCCTCCCAGCATCATAGAAATGCTCACCTTTGCCACGTGCCAGTTCTCATCATGACAGTAGATGAAAAGTGTGTCCAGGCTCTTGTTCACAATTGTCTTCAGGGACTTTTTTCCCTCATCCACTACCAAGTCCATCACCTTACAGAAGAGTTGAATGGAGAGCAACTGCACATGGCTGTTGTCCTAGAGGAAAGGAAAAGACCTACACCAGCTACTCCAGGCCCACCTGGGCAAAGGCCTGAAAATCCACAGGGCACAAACTTTCTGGGAAGCACCCAATGCCTGTGGATGCAGAACCTTACGTGGTCAAAGAGCAGCAGGAGAGCCTCAGCCAGCTTCGGGGCAGTGGTGCTGGATACCAGGATGTCTTTGTGCTGGAGCACATTTGTGAACACACGGAGGCTCATGCTGACCACCTCTCTATCTTCATCCCCCAGCAGCTGCAGAAGGCTTTGAGACACGCTGCACATTCTTCTGGCCTGGGTGGAACACAAGGCTGTGCTGGGAAGCCATGGACGGCTGCACGGCCAGCAGCGCCCTGGCACTGCAACCCCACCCTGCTGCTGCAGGGCCCACAGGCCAAAGGCCTGTCCCAAAGCACTGGGGCAGGTGAGGCAGGAGAGCTGGGAGCAGCTGCCTCAGCTCCTGAAGCCCTGCCAGCCCAAGGGGCTGCTTTGCCCGGCGCAGCTTCAGCCGCTGCCTCCTTCTCACCATCGAGGGATCCTTGCTGAGCACCACGAGGCCTCTGAGCGCCAGGTGACGCCTCTGACTGCATTCACTCCGGAGGTACCTTGACATGATCTTCAGGACGCTGCCACCACATTTACTCATGTCCAGGCGCTTGAGGACCTGAAAGGCACAGGGCAGTGACAGGGGACCCAGCCACCAGGAACCCAGAAGCGCACAGGGCTGGGCCCAGGCAGCAGCACAGGGCGTGGGCACTGTCCTGGCAGCTGTGGCTACGAGAGGGCAGAGAGCTGGGAGGCAGCTCAGCGAGGCAGCGCTGGCCAACAGGCTCACCTCCACAAGGAATGCCAGGAAGGGCAGATCCCAGCACGGCTCCTCCCTGCTGAGCTGCCGGAGCAAGTGGAGCGTGATGCAGGAACAGAAGGGGACCAAGACATTGCACATCTCCCTGGCAGGAGGAAAAAGGCATCAAGACCCTGAGGTGGGGAGACCAAAACTCTCCCAGCACTGACTCACAGAGGTCTGATCTTTCCCCAGCATCCCTGGAGGGGATGTGGACCGTCTGAGAGGCAGCCCCTTCTGGGCACCCTCCTCTCCCAGCCTTTTCCAGTCTCCTTGGCCATCCCTCGCTGACGAGGCCCTCTGGCCCATGAGCACAGGGACTGTGTGGGGCACAGGGCACAAATGCTGGGGGCAGTGAGCAGAAGGGGGTCTCACCTGGCCAGCAGACCCACGGCATAGTGCTGGGTGTGAGCACACAGCATCATGTCCCAGCACCCCTTGCGCTCCATAGCCACCACCACATGGTCACACTGCAGTCGGCAGAGCAGATCCTTCATGGCCTGCACTGCAAACCTGTGTGCAGAGCAAAGCCCAGGTCACACTGGGAGCACTGCCGCTGGCCACAAGGGCACGGGAAGGACAGGAGGACTGGGACCTGTTGGGCTCGTAGGGAAGGCGGTGTTTCGCCTGGCATGCACTCCAGAAGTTATCAACTTCCTCTGGTGGCATCTGCTGTGTGGTGATGACAACATGGGAGAGCAGAGCCACAAACAGTTGCCCAGAATAAGGGATCATGGCCTTGTTGCACTCAGGCACAATCACCCAGATCACCAGAGTTGCCTGCAAAAGAAGCAGCCCAAGGCAGCGCTCAGTGCCGAGGTGTCCATGGGGCAGGGCCCAAGGGCAGAGGCAGGGGGAGCAGCGGGCCTGGTGCCCCCTGAGCCTGCCCCTAGGCCAGGTTTCAGCCCAGCGCCTGAGGCGTGGAGAGGATGGTGAGCTGCTGGAGAGGTGACCTGGGGCTGAGCAAAGGCCCAGAAACTCACAGCCAGGGCAAAAAGGTCCTTGTTGTCCCCATCGGAGGTGCACATTCTGTGCAGAGGCCAGTCCTCCATCACACAGAGCAGTGTTGGCAGCGCTTTCTCCAGTGCTGGTCCCGATGAGCCTATGGCTCTCCACATCATTGCAGCAGCTCTGTGGGATGGCAGCTCTGTGTCAGGGGCATCTCAGTCACAGCACCATGCCCTGTGCAGCTGTGGGGGCCCAGGTGACAGAGGCCTGGTGCCCTGAAGGGCAGGGGGGGAGCATTGGCAGCAGGCTCAGGAAACAGAGGGGCCCGAGGGTCCTGGGCCTCTCTGCCTGTCTGGCAGAGACCATTGGACAGGCTGTGCAGGGCCACGGGCCCTAAAGGCTGCTGAGCCCTGAGCTCTCAAGGCTCATGGGCCCCGTACCTGTCACACGTTGGGGCACAGCGCAGGAGGGTCAGCACCACGTCAGCAGGGTGTTCTTCTGCCAGCCTCACAATGTCCATTTGCAGCCTGGCATCCACAGAGACGTGGGACATGAGACTCTGGTGGATGTTCTTCACCTTGGCTGGCACCTGGAGGAGGCATGGGGGAGACTTGGAGCGCTGTCCAAAGGAACAACTTCCCCAGCTTCCCCCAAGAAGTGCTTCTGTTCCCACCACACTGTGCTGGCCTCAAAGGCTGAGGGGGCCCAGAGACCATGGCTTGAGGGGACACACCATCCTGGGAGGCCTCCAGGTGTGGACCCAGGCTGCTTACCTGCTGCTGCTGGTGAGAAGAAACACAAGGCTCCTTGAAATAGTCAAATATGAGTTCCTGACTCAGAGTGGGAGTGGGCGTGGTGTCAGTATTTGCAAGGCCCTGAGTCTCTACGCTGTTGGCGTTTGTGATGGCCACATCCTCAGTCACTGCCATGTCAGCTTTTGCCCTGTGATCGTTCATTGCAGCCTCAGAGTCTTCTGAGTGCTCCAGTGAATCTGGGCTGGTGTCAGTAGTTGTGATGCCCTGAGTCTCTTCATTGTTGTTGTTTGTGATGGCCACGTCCTCAGTCATTGATGTGAGAAGAGCCTTTGCCCAGGTTTCAGTCTCTGAGGTCTCAGCGTCTTCTGAGCGCTCAGCCAAGTCTGGGCTGCCATCAGGCTCTGCCTGGAGCCCGGTCAGCCCCGAGTCAGGCTCGGCTGCGCCCTCAGCTGCTGTGCTGCCGGTCTTCCTACGCTGAATGCGCAAGAACTGCCGGAACATCTGCAGGAGAAGAAAGGCCAGGGAAGCCCGGGATGTTCCATGGAGTGCTCCAAGCGTGGTGCTGGGCTGAGCAGTGACAGCAGGCCCAGCCCAGTTGGGGATGGCTGCTGGTACCTTCAGGCTTTTGCGGAAGCGGCCACGGGCGGGTTCCTGCTCTTGTGTCCGGTCCAGGGCTGCATCTGGCAAAGAACAAGCGCAGCCAGAGCTGAGGGGCTGCGGGAGAGGCCGGAGAACACAGCCCAGCCCTGCACTCCCCAGGCAGGGAGAGCCCCAGAATGCCCCAGGGGATGGAGAACGGCCACTGTGGGGTGTCTGCCCGGCCCCTCCTCCATCCTGTCCATGGGCCTGTCCCCAGGGGATGGGATGGGATGGGATGGGATGGGATGGGATGGGATGGGATGGGATGGGATGGGATGGGATGGGATGGGGCCAAGCTGACTGCAGCCATCAGCCCTGTGGCTCAGCTCTGCCACTCACCATCCTGCAGTGTCTGGAACTGCTTCGCTTCTTCATGGTGTTGTGCTGGGTCAGCTCCAGGGTGTTTCTTTTTTTTCCCCCTAATAACTTTGAACACACTGAGAAATCTGTCTGCCATGCCAGAGTCTGGACTTGAGGGCACCTTGAAGGAAGATGGAAGGGTGAAGTTCTGAGTCAACAAGTCGTGTAGTTGTGCCTTGAAGGCATCTGAGGCAGAGAAACCTCAGGACGGCTGCAGGACAGCAAGTCCTGCACTCTGGTCTTGAGGGCTCCTGCCACAATGACAGGAGACTCCTCGTAAGGCTTGTGGTCACCAATTCCCTCAGTCTGGCCTCGCAGGCACCTGCAAAAGAAAAGCCTCGGGAAGGCCACGGGCTGCCAAGTCCCGCAGTCCTGCCACGAGGTCACCTGCAGGAATAACGCCTCGGAAAAGCTCCGGGTCAGACACGAACAAGCGCGCTGTGCGAGGGCTCCTCACGGCACCGCTCTGTCCTGTCCCGTCCCGTCGCCTGCTCCGAGCACTGTGGCGTGCTCTTGTCACCGCCAGCTCCTATGTCACCACGTGTCACAAAGGGAGGGCCCTTGGACACCCTGGCCCCTTCCATGACATGGTGACCGTGCTGCAGCGTGTCACAAAGGGCCCTTGCACACACTGCCACCTGCCCTGGGGCCACCCCCAGCCCCACCCAAAGTGGCCCAGGCTGGAAGGAATCCCTGGCCCCAAGTGTCTAAGAATGCCCAACAGGATCTTTAGGAACAACTCAAACCATCAGCAAACCCTGCCGTGTTCTGTGGGATCAAGTAGCTCCAAAATTTGCAAACTTCTCAAATTAATAGCGATTGCCGGAGAATGTGAATGATTTGGAAGTTTGTTCCCACCTAAAAGCAGCAACTCATTTGCCTTAACACATTCCATTGGAAGTCCCTTTTGAAACATAGCACTATACAGAGGCAAAAAGAAGGCCATTCTTTGGTGTGCAAATGGTTTTCGATGAAGGGATGATAATATTGTAATTCTCTTAAGGAATAAAAGCTCTCAAGGAATGAAAGTCCACTCAGTGGTACAAAAGTAGCCCAGACAAATGAGTAGATGGACAAAGGGCTCGTCCTCCCCCAGTACAGATATCTAAGTGGCCAATAAAGTACATCTCTCCCATCTTGTTCCTTGCAGGAGAATCAGGACCATGAAGAGAAATAGTCACAGATATTCCTTCTGGCCTCCATAAGCAAAGCTGTGCCAAACCACAGATGCTGCCTTCAAGCTGACTCAAATTCCAGCCTAGACCTCTCACCTTGCAGACAACTCCTTCCCCAACACGCTCCCCAACACCAACCCCCTGCAAACACCCGCAGAGAAGCCCTCAACAGCCTGCCAGGACTGTCCCCACTCCTCTGAAGAGCTTTCCCACCCTCCAGCAGACCCCCTGGTTCCCTGTACGTGCTGTGGGATGGCACTCGGGAGCATCTGCTCCAAGGCCTTCCCTGGCAGCAAGCTCAGGCTGCCAGGCCTATGGATCCTGGCTCATCCTTCCCACCGAGCCTTCCTGTGCACGGCTGCTCCATTGGCACATCTGCGCTCAGCTCGGACTTCTCCACTCAGCCAGGGCTGCTGGGAAAGGATGGAGAGCAGCCTGGCAAGCTCTTTCTCCAGCTCCCTCTTCCCTCTCGGGGGAGGTAGAACATTCCAGAGGAAAGCAACTGGTGCCGCAAGGAGTGGGCGGCATCAGGCAGCTCTGGGGAGGCCCCTCAGGACTGCAGTATCCTGAGGGAACACTGTTGGCCATCCCCTGCGTGTATCTGCAAAAGCTTAAAGTCAGCTGCCTCAGCTTCCAGGGCCTCTCTTGGCCAGCATCCTGACGTGGATTCAGAACTGCTGCCAGGCACTGCTGGGACCCAGCGGGACAGGACCGGCTGTCTCGTGTCCACGTAGCACCCCTGACACAGCCAGGGCCGTCCCGAAAGCAGACAGACGCTCCCGTGTCAGCAGAGAGGAGCAAGGAGCACTGGGCTCCTCTCAGGGTATCTCAGCTGGGCTCGCTCCACAACACGCCCCCATTTTAAGGCCTGCTGATGCCCAGCTGCCAGAAATGCCTACCTTGTGCTCTCCAAGATGCACAGGGAGAGTCAATGAGCAGGACACATGGGGAGGCAAACCTTCCAAGCCTTTCTGAGGCCAGGAGCACACCAAGATCAGCCAAGACTCTCCACGCTGCCTGGCCCACCCAGCCCAGCTCTGGGCTGGCCCTGGGCCACAGCAGCTCCCACCAAGCAGGAGGCAAATGCGTATTGCCGAGAGTCGAAACACAGCTGTCTTGGTTTGGAAAGACAGGTGTCTGCTAAGGAAGGTGGGAGCCTCCCCTGAAATGGAAAAATGTAGACCTCTTCCCTCTGAATTGTTAGAAGTTTGAAATTAAGGGGGGCTCTTGGGCAAAAATATGGGAGCAGGAATAACAGTTCTTTACTAGGGAAGAAATTAAAAGATAAAATAAACAATGCAGTGAACTAAAACAACAGGGACAGAGTCAGAATACAACCTGACACCTTGTTGGTCAGGTTGTTGGTAGCAGTGCAATTGGAATTGTGGCTGCAGTCCTCCTGGAGTGTCAGGTGTGGTTCTGTTGGAGTAGTGATCTTGTAGAAAAGGGTGCAGTCTTCCTCTGAAGAGGCAGTGGAAGAGGCAGCTGTTCCTCTGGGAAAATCCAGCGCAAAAAAGCTGTGCTCCTGGGCCAGAATTTCAAGCCTATATTTGCAGGTAGGAATGCTTGGCTCCTCCCTCTGGCCAGAGCCTCTCCCAATGGGAAGTTAGAGTTCTTATCAGTCATGCAGTGACACTCAATGGCCCCTTATCAGCAGATGTCTCCCCATAAGGAAGGATTGATTGTGGAAGAGATAAGGAACAAGTGCCCACTTAACACAAGACAACACAAGACAATTTGCCTTACAGATGGCAAATAGAATACATCTTGCTTTTTCCAGTCTGGGACAACAGCAGCCAGGGAAGATGTGAAATGTGAGTGTGTAAAGGCCCTTGAATTCACAGCTCCCAGAGAGAGCTTTGCTGCTCACAGCAGGACAGAGATGGTTCTGCTCACACCTCTGTTCAAAGGGGGGTAACACATCCTGCTGCAGGTGCTTGGGTTGTTCTCTGCAGCTCCAGGTGGATGCCAAAGCTGCTCTTCACAGCCTTCTTCCTGCCCCTCTGCCAAGTGCAATGGGCCTTCAAGGACTGAAAGGAGCACAGAGAGCCAAAGGGGGACACTTGCAGCTGCCTCACTGGGAGCTCCCTGGGGAAGCACTTTCCTTGAGAAGCAAGCCCCCTTCCTCCAAAGGCGGTTCCCTAAATGTGCAGCTTTTCCGGGGAACACCAACACAGCCTTAAGAAACGCTGGCAAGGCTGAAGGAGTTCAGGTCCTTTCAGGACAGGCACTCCAGCTCTAGCTCGTATTCCCCCAAGTGCTTTTCCAGATGAAGGTTCAGACCTGCAGCCCCAGGCCCTCTACCAATAGAAGCTGCTCACTGCCTCTTTGTGCCGGATCAGTCCGTGTCTCACAAACGGGATGGGACCCTGACTGGTTGCAGACTTAGGATTTATTATCTGTCTGTATCATACAAGCAAAAAGTAAGAGACACAGGAAAATAACAACATCCATGCAAACACAGATCCGAGGCAAGATGGCAGCCCATGCAAAGCCTTTTTCTACATATTCTTTGAATCAATAGCAGAAAAGAAAAGGTGTAAATGCATTATACTCTAACCAGTTACAAAAGGACCCATGTGGGTTTAACGTTAACAAAAGGACTTCTATGAACCACAAACAATACACAATTATTCACTCTTTAAGATGGAAACTTTTTCTATCTTTGCAAGGCATATATCTAGGACTTCTCACATCTTGAGCTATCAATAAGTTCTTGTTCTTTCTTGTTCCTCGTGATAAATATCAATGTATTCACTTGGTTCTTAACTTCCTAGCTTTCTCATGAGAAGGTTTATAAATTTCCCAGCCTTTCTCAGCTTTAGAAAGTGTCTTTTACCTTTTTATATTCCTACAGATGTGGACTTGGGGATGCCAGTGCTCCCCAGGGCATTTCTGTGCGCCTTGGAAAACATTGAGTGACTTTTCCAAACAGTTTATAATCTGTGGGTTTGGCATTTGTCTGTTTCACTTGGATGGCATGAGCCTGCTCTGCTTGGCACCGTGCCTTTGTTAAACAGCTGAGGCAAAGGTTAGTGCTAATTTGACAGGGTTTGGGATTGGGTCCAAGACAAAAATGGTTGTGTGTGGCTTGGTGTTACTTGAAGAGTTGGGAGCTCCTGGTTTTTGGATGCCAGGTACCTCTAGAACCTGTTCAAAGAGAAGTGTTTGCCATGCGTGAAGCTTGTCAACTCCCCCCAGCGTAACCCAGTCTGAGAGAGCAGATTTGGCTCTGGGGTTGTTACCAATAACCTTTTATTTTCAGTGCTAAATCTATGCCAGAGGCAAGGGATGTGTTTTTGTCTCCATGGCTGCCTTGCCGTGCTTTTCTTTGGGAATGTGATGGGCAAAAAAGGGAAGAGATTAGATGACTTTGCTCCTTCTCCCTTCTTTCTCCTGCTGGAATTTTTTCCTCCATTGCAGGGCTTAGGAACCTCCTTGCAGAGGCAAGAAAGCCAATCCATAGGGGGGTGCTCTTGGGGATGTATGGGGCACATCCTGATTCATTGATGCTGGAGGCTCTACTGATCCTGTCTGGCATCTTCCCTGGCTGAGTGAAAGCCTTGCAGTCTTTGGGGATCACACCAGCAGCAGGAACCCTGCAGTGCTCTGGCTGGTTCAGGACAGAGCTGGATTTTCCCTTACTGTCTTAAGAATTACACACAGCCTCTGTCCCAGCACTTTGAAAATGTAAGTGACAACCACACCTGCTCCAGCAGATGCCTGGGACTTACCTGGTAATGCAGATGGCTTTTGCCACGGTCTTTTTCATAGAATTACAGAATCATTAAGCTTGGAAAAGACCTCTGCAATCACCAAGTCCAACCATTAACCCAGCACTGTGAAGCCCACCACTAACCCATGTCCCTAAGCACCACATCCACATGTTAATTCCCATTAATTGTGCAAGATGCACTGCAGGAGATTGGAAAAACTGGGCACAAACAGCAAATGTGAATTGTCTTATTAGCCAGTTACTTTTGTTTTGTGGGTATATTATCGATTGGATACATGTTGGACCTGTTTCCTTTAATCCCATTAATTTGTGGTCTCAGCTGCTTTGTGTGGGAGTCTGAACTGCTCCATTAGAAGGAGTGTGTTAAATGGGATGAATTAGCCAGCTTTTAATACAGCTCGTCACCTGCTTTGTCCTGCCTGGCAGCCAGCGGGTCTCTCTTCCTCCTGCCAGCCACTGTTTCCAGTCCATCGTAGCCATTGGCCCCTTGGAGACCTGGCTTCAGCAGGCTGAGGGATCCGTAGCTCCGGGGGGGATTCCAGAGGGTGGCATCTCCCCATCTTGTTTCAAGCAAGGGGATGTTTCAGGAGTGACCCCTCCTTCCCATGAGGTTTCCTGTGTTGTAAATGAGCTGGGATATGGTTAAAATGTTGGGTTTTCCCTTCCAAGTCAAAAAGTGACTGGGAATAGTCTCTGTACCCTTGGTGGTTGCATGGGCCTGGAGTCCTCTACCTGGAAGTGCTTGGGTTTCTCTTGGGATTGCTCCCAGTCCTGATGCCTCTTGGCAGTTTGAGAGAGGATGAGTTCAGAGACCTGTTTGAAGGAGGAGAGCCACAGGAATAACATGGCCCCTGGCTGTGGATGGTGAGGACTGGGCTGGATATGACCACCAGCTGCTCCACACCACCAGTCCTTTGGTGGCAGACAACATCTCTTTGAGTTTCCTCCCCTCTCTCCATGCTCCAGACCTTCTCCCCAGGTCAGGTGTGTCCCATGGGAGACAGCTTCTGGAGGATTTTTGAGCTCAGCTCTGCAAAAATGGACTGCTCTGTGTTTGAGAGAAGGGGAAGTGAGCACCTTTGGTGGGAGATTAAAAGCCCCTTGCTAAGATCAGTGGGAGAGGTGAAGAAATTTTGCTGGAAAGCACAAAATGGGTATTTCCTGCTGGATTCTGAAAGCCACAGCAGCTCTCCCCAGCTTTCCCTGCAGATACTGCTGGTGGATGCTGTGGGAGAGAGCTGGAGACCAGATGCTCTCAGGATGTGCATGCTCTCAAAAAGTTCTGTGCCCTTTTAGAGCTTTATTTTGGAAGAACTTGCTTCTTTTTGAAATCCCCTGCCAGCCTGCCTCATTTCAATGCTTTCGAGAGGAGTCAACCCTTCAAAAGAAATAACATTTTAAATGAGAATCAGTGTTTCATTTTGAAACTATTATACTCCATGAAGTGCAAATTGAAGCCATGTGGTCTCGATGGGATTTTTTTTCCTTGAGCATCACTCGGCTATCATGTGAGGAGGCTTTTTGCTTGGTGTCTCCAAGCAAAGATTCTGTTGAATCTCGTCTTTCCCAACCTTTCCCAGAGGTCTCACATCCCCTGAGCAGGCTGGTCTGACAGCACAGGATGGAAAAGAGCAGAAGCCACGGCTGATGGATAAGGTGGAGATGCTGCCTGAGCATCTCCAAGGAGTACTGAAGGTTTGAGGGAACAAGAAGTATCCCAGCTCTGCCAGCGATGGAGATGGAGGCTGACTCTGCTCCAGAGCACCCTCTCCACTGCTATTTGTGTCACCTTGTGCAAGACCTGCAGCTAGTTACCCTAACCCTACTGTATCCATACCTTGGTTGATGAAAGCCTCCACGGGTGGGTACTTGTTGACACTCGGGCTCCGGGTGTAAATACATCCCAGGGATGCTTTGATTCCAAATTAGTTTTGAATTCAAGCATGCCAATCCATCACATTTGCTGCAAAGCAAAATGTCCCAGATCAGCAGTTGCACATGAAACTGCTTTAGATTCCAAATTTGGTTTTGAACTTAGTGTTACCAGGGAAGAAACCCAACAAACCTTCAAAACATTTCAGTGGTGAAGTGAGAGCTTCTGCCAGGGAGAAAATTAAATGTATGGTCAGACTTGGGATGGTTTGAGGTTCTTCCTCATATCCAGCTTTCAGAGGATCTTTTCCCTTTGGATCCAGCACCATCTGACAGCCAGGGCTGAGATGGGGCAGGCAGTGCTCTCTGCTGGGATGTGAATTACACGGGGGGTGTGAGCTCAGTCGGTCCTCAGGGAGCTGCATGAGCTGCTGGTGGTGGTGGCAGATGTGGGGTGGCTCCTACACAGGAGCTGCTTTGAGCTTTTCTGTGATTTTCCTTTTTTTTGTGTGAGCTGGCACAAAGACATGTCTTGAAAATCATCCTTTTGCTGGCAGGTGAGCTTGGATTGAGTTTTTTCAATGATAATCAGCAGATAAAGGATCATGCTGGAGATTTGCCTGGGAGCCCCTGTCCTCATTCCTGTTCCCTGAACAACTGGTTCTGTGGGAGTCCTGTGATGCTTGAGGTCCCACAAGCAGGGCAGCAGGAGGTTTCATGCTGGCTGCACCCAGGGGTGTTGCCTTGAAGGCATCCAGTGCTGAAGCATGAGGCAGCTCCTGAATCAGCCTAGGGAGGTCATGGCAGCAAGTCCTGGGAGCCGAGAGCTCCCAGGTGTCACTGGGAGTACCATGGCCGCCAGCTCTTGATCTGCTTCCAGGCAGCCAAAGGTGGAAGGGAGAAAACAAGTATGGGTGCTTTGATGGCATCTGAGGTGCTTTGGGAAGCTTTGTTTCTGTCATTCTCTAACCCTGAAGGGCAGCGGAGCAGACAGAGCACCCCAGTGGGGTGGCTTGGAGCCAACTCCAGCTCTGCCAGGCTCTAACCAGAAGCCTCCTGGCTGTGTTGGGTGGTGTTCTCCAGCCTGGGCAGCAGAGAAGCACTCAGCCCCCCTCTGTCTGTTGCATCTCTGCCTCACACCCTGGCAGGAGTGAGGTTTCCCAGAAATGAGATCAAGCAGGGGAAAGAATCTCTTGGAGGAAGCCTCAGGCAAGCTGGGCATGGCTCTGTAAGTGGGCTCTGTGCCAGTTCCCACTGATGGTCACACCTTCCTCCACACTGCGCTGGGTCCACGGCATCCAGTAGCTGCATGAGCAGCCCTGGGGTGGGAAGGAGAAGTGGGAGGCTCCTGCCTTGCCTCTTCCACACTGATTTCTTGCCTTCTCACTTGCAGCTACAGCTCCAAACGTTGGCAGCTGCATGGATCAGCCCAGACCCCCAGGAGGGGACAGATGGACAGAGCCGCAGGGTGACAGGGAGCTGTTTCCTGAGGGGGAGCTACTGCTGCAGGTATGGTGCTGTGGCTTGGTCATTTGGGGTCTCCCCAAGCTGCTCTGGAGCTTGTGGTCGCATCTGTGGAGCGGGAGGAGACCCTGCCTTGCCCAGAGCTGCTTCACTGTGATTCCTGCAGGCAATGAGTTCCTGGGGACAGAGACCAGTGGCACTGCCTGGCTGGGATGGGTCCAGATCCCCATTCCCACCATTCCCTCTCATCCCACAGCAATTTGCTGCCCCTTTGATTATATTACATCTCATGGACGTAAGCTCCATCCCAACCAAGAGGTTCAGGGATGTCATATGGTGGTGTAAGGATTGATCCCTGAGTAGTTCCCAAGGTGCTGGCTTGGTTCATTATCTTTAGCAAAGGCCAAGAGGAGAATGTTGAGAGCTGTGAGACAAAACATCCCCCAGGAACTCCTTGCCTTACCTGGGGCATTGTGTGAACTCTGGAGGGATGAGTTCACAGCCTGCCTAGGATGGGAAAAGCCCAGCTTCAGTTTGTAGGTTTTGGGGGAGAAAAGAAGAGCACTTGGATGTTGGGCAACAGTGGTGGACAAAACCAGTGGGAAATGAGAGCTATGCTTTGTAGAAAGGCCACGTGTGTCTCATGAAACAGCTGACAGTGAAGCTCGGAGCACGAGGGCCTGGTGAATCAGCCTCCCACAGTGCTGCTGCTTTGGGCTGCCATCTATAAATGTCAGCTGGAAGGGCCTGGCATGGAAGGTCACATGGAAAGGCTGACTGCTGAACAAGCATCTGGGCACATCAGCTGAGGAACATGCTTACTGGGGCTGCAGGACGAGTCTGTGCAAGACCTTCAATCATTCTGTGTTCTTGGCATCTCCCATGCCTGGCCTTTCACAGAATCCCAGAATGGCTTGGGTGTGAAGGGACCTTAAAGGTCATCTTGTGATGAGCTGCCATGGGCACAGACACCTTGCACTATCCCAGGTTGCTCCAAGCCCCATCCAGCCTGGCCTTGGTCACTTCCAGGGATCCAGGGGAACCACAGCTTCTCTGGGCACCCTGTGCCAGGGCCTCACCACCTTCTCCAGCTCTCCTATAGGCTTTCTGGGCCTTCAGTCCTCTTCTCCCACCTCTCCAAACACCAGCAGATGAATGCTTGGCTCTCTTTAAGCCTGGCTTTGGTTGCTTCAGCCCTGCTCCTGCAGAGCCCTCCAGGCAGCAGGCAGTGTGAGCAGACCCCCAGCAGGAGCCTCCATGTGGGATTTGGGTGAGGCAGTGACTTCTGGGAGCTCAGTGTGACTGTTGGCAGTGAATCTTGGACTACACGAGGTCCCCCATGGTCCCAGCTGTGTGCCAGTGTGATGGTCACAGAGGAGCAGCTGGATACCAGGAGGGAGCCCGTGACTGCCCCAGCCCCAGCATCTCCTGAGCACTCCCCAGGACTGTGGACTTGGACCATATGATGGCAATTTGTTGAGCCATCACCATCAGAGCATTGGCAGGCTGGGGTGACTGAAGGCATCTGGAAAGCTTATGAGGTGTTACTGCGACAGAAATCTCCCCCGCTGAGCTGCCTGGTGGCTTTTTTTCCTCCCCACAAAGATCATTTTAAGCATATACTGTGATTTGCAGCAATCTCTGACTTGGGATCCCTCAGGGGGCTCCCAAACAGCACACAAAGGGAAGGGACTGGTCCCTCAGCAAGCTGGATCTGTACGCTAAGATTCCATTTCGGGTGTTCTTTCCCTAATTTCTCTCCTTCCATTCACTAATAAATTAAACACATCACAGTGAAGAACAGGGGGCATGAGTTACTATCTAGTGCAGTGCTTTGCTTTTGAGGAAAATCAGCCTGAAATGGACACCAGAATCATAGAATATGCAGAGCTGGAAGGGACCCACAAGAAGTGTCATGTCCAAAGCACAGCCCTAGGAGAGTGGAGCTATTCCCAGCTGGAAAGGAGGACTCCAGATCCTCCATGAAACCTCTCCCTATCTGGTCCCTCCTGACGCAGGAGCTGCCCTGCAGTGAGAGGGGGTTCCATGGGAGGTTTGGAGAAAGTGGTCAGTCCAGCTTGGATCATTGCTTGTGCTGAGAAGAAGAAACTCCGCAGAAGAGAATCTTGCATGGTTACCAAGTGCTGTCCTTCTTTGTGGGGCTCCTTGTTGAGGAAGAAGGTCCCTTCCTGTCCCTGGATGCTGAAGAAACAGCTGGGGGATTTCATCATTCAGCAGCGGGATTGAAGCTGGGCAGAGTAAGTTTGGACCGAACTTTTGCTTTCAGGCACTCAATGGATTTGCCATCGCCGCAACTGGAGATGGCTACATCTTCTACATCTCCCCTGCCGTGCGGGACTACTTGGGCTTCCACCAGGTGAGCACCATGTTTTCCTGGCTGGAAACAGATGGATGCAGTCCTGGTGTGGGAAGGAGGTGCAGATGGAGAGCAAAGCTTCCCAAAGGGCAGCAGCTCCTGTGGCAGGGGAAGGAGCTGGAGTTTGCCTGTTCTTTACACTCAGTCCTGCACTTTAGTGCCCAGGAAGGGAAACCTTCTGCCATGTCCTCCTCCCGACACCTCTGCCAGGCTGTCCAGGAGCAGACACTATTCTGTTTTGTCATTCCAGTCGGATCTCATCTACCAGAGTGTGTACGAGATGATCCATGCGGGCGACAGGGCCGTCTTCCGCCGCCAGCTGCACAGGACCCCACTGCATGCTGCTGACAGTGAGTGCCAGGGTGATCCCTGCAGGGGTTCACTTGAGCAGCTCTGATCCGTGAGCTCAGGGTGTGCAGCACAGTTTGGAAAGCTTCCTTTTGATTTTCCAGCTTTTCCCCCTGAGCAGCCGCTGCTTGCCAGACGCAGCGCCACGTCCAGCCCCCAGCACCTCCATGCTGAGAAGCAATCCTTGGTGGAGAGGAGCTTCACCTGCCGCTTCCGCTGCCTGCTGGATAACTCCTTGGGATTCTTGGTAATGCTGGGACACCCTTCTGCTCCTCCTGTGCCTGCAGAGTGTTCCCCCAGAGTCACTTGTGTCCCATAGGGATGAGAGCACAGCCAGTTCCCACCACCCTGTTTGCTTCACACCCACATTTTCTAATCCCTGTAAGGCCTTGAATTTCCACCACCATTACAGGGTGCCTGAAGTTCCTTCTTGGGCAGCAAAAGTCAGCAGCAGACAAGTCCCCAGTTGCTCTCTTTGCCATTGCCACACTCCTCCAGCCTCTCTCCATCCTGGAGCTCCAGACCAAAACACTGATCTTCCAGACAAAGCACAAGCTGGACTTCACTCCCATGGCCTGTGATTCCCGGTAAGGCATCTCTCACTTTCCCTGTGGCAAAATCCCTGGTGCTGGACAGAAAACTAGATCTGGTGGGGACAAGGAACACCTGACCCAGCTCCCATGGCCTGATGTTTTTGTCCCTCTACTGCAGGCCCCCAGTAACACAGGGAGCAGGTTAACAGGGCACCAGCACTTCTTGTCTGCTGTGGTTTGCGTGGTTTGTGGAACAGAGGATGCAGCTCAGCCCAGGGCGAGGTTGCACCATCCAGAGTGGGGGTCTGGCCAGTGAGGTGCAACTGTGGGGGATGCATCCCTGGTGTCACTGCACTCCTGTGCTGTTTCCAGGAGGAAGGTTGTCCTGGGATACACAGAAGTGGAGCTGTGCAGAAGAGGGTCCGGATACCAGTTTGTTCATGCGGCTGACATGATGCACTGCGCAGAGCACCATGTGAGAAGTGAGTGCTGGGGGACTGTTGTGGGGGTGTTTGTGGGGTCCCTCAAGGCTCTGGCTGTACTATTGCTCCTTGGTGCTGTCCGTCCCGGGGCTGGAGTAGCTGTGACAAAGGCTCTTCCTCCTGGATGAGCTTGGGCAGCTGGCAGAGAGACAGCACACTGCATCTCCTGCCCCCGTAGCACGGCCACGAGGTGATAGTCAACTTCGTGGCAACTTGCGTGTGTCATTGGTCTGCCTCCGTGGAGGAGCTCTGTCAGTGGCAGTTCTTTTGTGTCCCTGCCCCAGTGATGAAGACAGGGGAGAGCGGGCTGACGGTATTCCGGCTGCTGACCAAGAGGAGCAGCTGGGTGTGGGTGCAGGCCAACGCACGGCTGGTGTACAAACGATGATGCCCGACTGCATCATCGCCCGCCAGCGAGCCCTGTCGTGAGTATTGCTGGCCCCCTTCAGCTGCTCTGGGCTTGGGGGGCTGTCCGAGGCACACAGAGGCCATGAAGGTGGAGGAAAGGGTAGGTGAGGTTGGCACTTTGCAGCATTTGTCCTCCTGTAGTGTGAGTGAAACAGCTCTGAGGAGGTGGTTGTGGACATGCTCTTGCCTGAGAGCAGCAGCCCTTCCCTGAGCCATGCAGACCTCCCTGTGGGCTCCCCAGAGCTCTCTTTAGCCAGCCCAGTCCAGCCCCCTTTTACTCTAGAAAAGCCAGGGCAGGGCTGTGAGTTCCCCTCTTGCTGTCAGAAGGGAGGTTTTGCCTGGCCTGGAGGAGCTGCTCATGCTGTTTCCATCCCTTTTTGCCTCCACACCGAAGGAATGAAGAAGGGGAGGAACATCTCCAGAAGAGAAACTTGCCGCTGCCTTTCAGCTTTGCCACAGGGGAAGCAGTCTTGTGTGGGAATGACCTTCCTGGGTTCTTTGACTCGTTCCAAGCCAAGGAGGAGTTGCAGGTGCAAGCAAACTCCAAGTCAAGTCAGAGCAGCGCTTGGTAGACCCCAGCTCTCTCCTTGGGGCCATGATGAAGCAGGATGCATCCGTATACAATTCCCACGCTGATAACGTGCCTCAGGTCTCCCTGCTAGCTCTCATTCCTGAGCCTGATGGGCTGACTCAGAAGGAGGATGTCAGCAGGGCCAAGGAGGACAGCAACTCCCTCCTGGTGGTCATCGAAACCCTCTTTGAGAAGAGTGAGGTGGATGGAAACGTCTGCCAGACCCTAAAGGTGGACAGCACAGAGCTGCAGCAGTGGGAGGAGGATCTGCTCAGCCTGGGGGTAGAGGAGGAGCCACTAGCTCAGGGGCTTGGCCAGAGGCCGGGCACCAAGGTGACATCCTATATGGAGCAGATGCTCCCCAGGGAGGGTGTTGGAAAGAGCCTGGACTTCCCACACTGCCATGAGGAAAACAGTGCTATGGCTCACTTCCAGCGCTGCTGGGCAGCTGGTTCAGCATTCCCAGCACAGCCCCAGGCAGCGGGCACATGGGGAGGCCAGGGGGCTGTGGGCTCCGTGGGCTCCGTAGCCTCCGTTACCTCTGAGGGCAGCTTTGCCCAGCCAGAGCAGCAGGTCCCGTTTAACCCAGCCGGGCCGGTGGCAGGGACTGTGCTGGCTGTTCCCATCTCCAGCAGCAAATCCTCTGCAGACTTCAGCTGGCAAACCAAGCGTTTCAGGCAGAAGCTACCCCCTCTGGTCCTGTAGATAACACTCTTCCTACTGCTCAGAGCCAGCCTGGGTGCCAGCTGGTGGGCTCAAGCTGCTCACCCCCATTGCACTCAAACACGTTGGTGACTCTGTGGCACAATAAACTCCTCCAGGCAAACCCAGTCAGTTGCCCATCGGAGGCTTTGCTGGCCATAGTTCCAAAACAGCTGGAAGCTGCAGGAGCATACGTGGAGTCCCAGACTCTGCCAGGTGGCAGTCCTGAGAATTCCCCGGGGGCTGGGCTGTGGTGGCCACCCCCCTCCCAGTCTTTTCCTTGCCCTGTCCAGGGTTTGCATCAGTCCCTGTTCTCTGGGGATGGGAAGCTCGATGATGTGGAGGCTGCTCTCCCTGCACCCTTAGAAGCCAGAAGGCTGCCAGGGCATGGCGGCTTCCCCAAACAGCCCCTGGTAGCCCACATAGACCCCAGCTTTTCCTGGGAGGGGGAGCAGGCAGTGCTCCGAGAGGACAAGGGGTTCTCACAGCTGTGGCTCCCACAGGCTGGGGCAGCTCCTCAGAGGAGCCATGGGGCAGGGCCAGTGCACCACAGCGGACTCCTGCTGAACTCCAGCATGGATCCCAGCACCCACGAGATGGACTGCGTTGTGCTGTCCAAGTGCCACTATGGAAACAGCCTTTTTAGGCATGAGAGCAACTTCCTGAGGGATGCTGCTAAAGTATCCCTTCCCCAGCAGCCAGGCACTTTGCTTTGCCCTGCTGAGAACCACCCTGGAGCACCTTCCTCCTCACCGGGCTCGGTTTCAAGGTGCTCAGCAGCTCTCCCTGTGAAGGTGGGTGCAGGAGCACCCCTGTGCTCCGGGCAGGGTCCTGGCTGCCCATCAGTTCCCTTCTCAGCTGGGCAGCCCCTCGGTACCTGTGAGATCCAGGCTCAAGGTGAGGTGCGAGGGCTGCAGAACCTGAGGGGTGTCCGGCTCCTGTGGAGGTCTGCCAGGGGTGCAGCCACACCATCCTTTGTGGGCAGCCTGGTTTGGGGCTCCATGTGAACCAGGAGCCCTGTCTTGAAAAGCCACCAGCAGCTGTGAGCTCTTCTGGTACCCGCCAGGTGCGTCCCATGCTCCCTGGTCTCTCGGGATTTTGTCTTCCAGTGCTTTCAGGCAGTCTAAGATGAAGTGGTTTGGACTTTTTGTTCCATAAGAAGTCTTTCAGGGAGATGCAGCTGTGCCTCTGGGGAGGCTTGTGGGCTTCTGGGCTCCAAGGAAGAACATTGCTTGCTGGCACATCCGTGTGCTTGGGGCAGCCTCTTGCAGATGGAGCTGCTGCCTCAGAGGCAGGTAGCACTGAACTGCTGTTTCTCAACAAAACAGCGTGCTCTTCTCGTCTCCTGTGTTGGACCACCCTTGTCATGTTGCTGTTTAGTCCCCTGCATCATCTCTGCCAGCCTGAGCCTCTTTTCCTCCTGTGCTCTCCATCTCCTCCAGAGATCATCCAAATCCTTTGGAAAAGATGTTACCAAGCACTTCAAGAAGCTCAGCAGCATTGAAGGGTCTCAGTGAGAGGTGGAGTTGGTGGGAGTGGAGGCATCCTGGGGATTTGGGCTCTCCAGCAGCCTCCCAGGGGAGTTTGGGAGAGGTGGGTACCAGGCACTGTGACTTTTCTGGGATGCAGGGTGGGGAAGGTCCAGCCAAGCTCCCCTTGGGTTTGTCACTGGCTTGTCCTTGTTGTCCTCTTCTCTGCTCCACAGTGCCATGGGACAGAGAAGAGTGGGGCTTCCCCCTGTGGTTTTGCCAAAGCAGTGAGAAGGAAAGGCAGGGAGGGATGCAGTGACCACTGGCTGCCTCTCCACTTCAGACCCACTTGGTGCCCTTCAAACCATTGTTCTGCAGCCCAGAACAACCACTTTGTTGAATTCTCTTCCTTTTCTAGATACGTAACCTAAGATTTGAATGAATTGGTTTTTCCCCACCATGAGAACAAAGTCTTGCAGATCCATCAGGGAAATCCACAAAAAAAAAGCAATGATTTTTTTTTTGGGGGGGGAGGGTGGGGATGATTTGAGACCACACTGACTTGCAACATTGGGTTAGAGAGGTCAGAGTTCTTGGGGACATTCACACCTTCCCCTCATGCACCCATCAGCCTGAGCATCACATCTGCCTCGCACACCAGTGTTAAGCATTTGCAGATCAAATTAAATCAGGCAATCAGCACAGGGCCAGCAGCAAGCCCACATGTCCCGGTGTAGAGTGGCCTCATCTCCCTGGGTCTCTTCCTTCATGCCCAGCCTTGCCTCCGCTCATGGGGCCTGGGAAAGGTCAAGCTCCTCTCTGCAGGCTGGGAGCAGAGCAATGCTGAAACGTGCTGGACCACTCTAAGGTGGCTTCGAGGAGCACCTAGGTCGGGCAGGGAGTTGACTGGCCATGATCCAGATCCAAAAAGCGGCAGGATGGACTCTGCTCACTAGCCTCTCATGCTGGTGACTGTGAAATGCTGCTGGGGGCGTACCAGGGGCTCCCAGTGTTGCAAGAGGTGGGCCTTGGGTTGGGGACACTGTTGCTTGGGGCCGTGACAGACCTCCCTGTGCTCTGTCACTGGTGTCTGATCTCTTGTACCTCGTGGCTGTACAGATAAAGTCTGTTCTGGTGGCAGCATCTCATTTCTGCTCCATGATTTCTTTGTGCTGCTGGTGGCAGCTGGATGGTGCTGAGGGGAAAAGAGCTGTCCGGTGAAATGAACAGGGCTAATGCCTTTATTAAATGTTCAGCTCTTTATTAAAAAGATCAGCTGGGCAGGGGGCTCGACGCAGAGCTCGCCCCTGCAGTCGTAGCTTTCCCAGGCGGCCGAAAGGAAGGAGGCGTGCAGAGTCTGTCACTGAAGTCCAGAGCAGCAGCTGTCCCTTCTTCTTTCCTTGTAGCACACCGGTGGCCAGAGGGTGAGGAGGCGTGGCATGCAGAGTCTGTTGCTGAAGTCCAGAGCAACAGCTGTCCTCGCTCCTTCCATGGTGGCAGCACCAGGGCTCTCTGTCTCTGTCGCCCTGCTTCTCAGAGCCTAATACAGTCTTCTTTCTTAGGTGATGGCAACGGGTAAAAGTCAATCAGGGGATGTGTTTCCCTCTTCCTCAGCTAGGGCATTCGTCTAGACTCCTCTACTGTGTTCAGTTTTTGATTTATAGTCCTTTTTATCTCCTAAAAATGCTCCCACGATCCTATGGGGTTTTTATTTGCATGTTAGTCCCAGAATGGCAGCGTGGAGGGGTGGGAGGCCAGTTATCTCCAGGTAGTTTAGAGAAAACAAACAGAGCAATTAGCTAATTAGCATTTCAATATCGGTACTTAGCTAGAGTTAGTAGTTTTTTTTAGTGTTGCCATGGGAACTAGGAAGGCCCTGCCCGCGTCTCTCAGGAACACGTGGAAACTGTTCATTACAAATCCCTCCTCTATTTCTTTGATCGGGCTTAAGCCCGCATCAACTTACAGTCTTTGGCTTTTGAGGGCTAACTTCTTTTGGCTTTTGTATGCTTTTACTCATGTCTGATGGTAATTCTCGTGGCCTTTAGAAACCAAGTAAGACTTAATAATATTCTAATTAAATTTTTTTTCAGTTAACTCCTTTGGCTAAAGGACACTTAGTCTTATTAAACAATTACCAAGTACTTAAACCTTTACTATGGTACTTTAACTCAGAAACAGTTATTAACACCTTACTGTATATCAGCCTCTAGCAAGTCTTCTTTAAAGTTAATTTTAAGTCCTCTGGTTTCTTCATTACTGTCCATGCACAAGAGGAGGCGGGTAACACTGTTGGGTCTGGTCTGGCGTCTGGGGGTGGCACTGGTCCTTTAACTCTGGTGACGTGGGTCCAGCCTTTTTCTTGGGTCCGCACCGCAGTGTGTGTAGTGAGTAGTACCTGGAAAGGTCCTTCGAATTTGGGGGTTAATGGAGTGGTAGTGTTCCAGGACTTTATCAACACCCAATCCCCAGGACTGATGTTGTGGGCATTGGCGTCCAGAGGGGAAGTTTGGGAGAGATACCCCTTCTTTCGGAGGCCTTCTAGGGATTTTCCTATGACCTCTAAATATTTCTGAGTTGCTGCCTCCCCTTCCAGGTAAGCTGCTGTACTGAAAGGGGTGATTAAAAAAAAAGGGAGTCTAAACATTATTTCATAGGGAGAGACCCCTATGTCAGACTGAGGTCTGGTTCTGATGCGCAAGAGAGCGAGAGGTAAACACCTGAGCCAATTCATCTTTGTTTCTTCAATTAATTTAGTTAACACATTTTTAAGAGTTCTATTCATCCTTTTCACTCTTCTAGAGCTTTGAGGATGCCATGGGGTGTGCAATCTCCACCATACCCCCAGGGCTTTTGTTACTTGATGTAAAGTTTGAGCGACAAAATGTGGACCTTGGTCCAAGTCAATGTCATTGACTAGCCCATATCGTGGTATGATGTTTTCTAAGATTATTCTTGCAACTTCCTGCGCAGTTTCCTTTTTGGTTGGGAAAGCCTCCACCCAGTGAGTGAGGTGATCCACGATCACTAGTAAATGTTTGTACTTTAATTTTCCCTTGCAGGGTCAACTTTCGGGCTTCTTTTATCAGGATAGCTGCTGCTGCTGCGATTACTTGCAGGCAAGTTGGCCATCCTCTGGCTACTGGGTCTAGTAGTTTTGAGAGGTAGGCTATTGGCTTTTTTTATCTTTCCCACTTAAATACATTCTATGGGCTTCTTTGAGCAACTCATTCATGTTCTTTTCTTGCCAGTCCTCTATCTTTTCTAGTTTTTGTCTAATATCGGGCCAGGATTTGGTGACAAACTAGACCTTTAAGAGGACTTGACCCTCTGGGCTATCTGGGTCTATATTTGAATACAACTGGAAATTTCGTTTTAGTCGGTTAAGCCAAATTGCCGGGGTCTCATCCTTCTCCTGAGTACCATCAAAGGCCAATTTCGTGTTGCTTCCCCTAGGGATACTCTTTCATCCCTCTTATCATGAGGGCCCTATAGTCTCTCATGTTTTGCCTACCTTCTTGTTGGCTGGGACTCCAGTTGGGGTCTACTAAGGGCATCCCCTGGTTCCCTGGGGGCCCCAGTCCACCCTCTCTTTCCCATATCTTCACCCCTGCCACTCGGATCATCTGGACCTCTCTCGGAGAGAACAATGCTTAGAATAGCTCAGGTCTCCCCAGGTACAAATACTCAGCCCTAGAAATTGGTCCAACTGGCTAGATATTCCAACAGGGACTTCCACTAAATTTCTTAGCTCTTTCCCAAATCCCCGGACTTTGGAAGCTGCCAAAGGTGCATCCACAAACCTAACTCCCCCAGCTGCTCTACCCATAGGAACCCCTCTAAGGGGAAAGAGACCCTCCACCCTTGGTGCTTTGGATTGGGTGCTACAATACGGCCCTTTTTCTAAGACACCAGGCAGGGAAATAGTAGTGGAGACAGACACTGGAGGCCAGGGGGCATGCCAGGTGGCGAACCAACCCTGGGCAAGGGTGGCCTCAGCTCCCAAGTGGGAGGAGGCAAGGAAACTCCGGCTGGAGAAGGGGAAGAGGGAGTTGGGGAGATGGTTGAGGAAACTAAGGAAGGGACGATGAAACAGAGGTGGGAAAACGGGGGAAAGGAATCAGGGACTCAATAGGAGGGGCTGAAGGACCAACTGGGGAAACTGGAGCAGAAGGGGGCAGGCAATCGAGGGCGTCCCATTCCTTTATTTTTCTAGTCTCCCCCTCTCTATTCTCTTTGTCTTCCTCTCTATTTCTTTATAATTTGCATATTCTCAGTCTCATTATTTATAGAATTCTCCAGCCAGCAAGCTGCATAAGATAGTTGTTCTATATCAAGGTCCTCTCGGGTTTTTTAGGTGCTGGTTTAACTGATTACACATCCACTGATCTTGGGTTCCATACCACGGCCACTCTCCCTGTAATTCTAACTTCGGCCATACTTCTATACTGTAATGTATCATCTTACTCTTGTTGAGACCCTTCATGGTCTCCCGAGAATCCCATTAGTCTAACAGTTGCCCCAAGGGGCTGTTAGGGGGAATTCTCTTTGCTTTGGAAGGATTTGCTCCTTTACTATAACCTCTTCCCATTTTCAGGCCTCAAAACCAAAAAAAATATATATATACCTTAAATGGTGCTTCTATCTAAAATGGAATATACTGACAGGCAGCTAAAGCTCATCAGGCCTCTCCCAACTTAGTCTTTTGAATCACTTGACTAAACTTAATCTCTTTTAACTAAATTCCCACTCTTGGTCCTACCCTCTTGGCACTTTACATTGTCTCTTGGCCAGGACAATCACTAGTCACACTTCCATCTATTGTCTTCTGTTCTTTTTCTCCTTGGCCTAAGTTTTGAACTTCTTGATGGACTTTCTAGGCTTGGACCCCTGCTAAGTCCCGCCCAAACTCTTACTTGGCCTTTTGCCTAACCTTCTTACTAGGCTTGGGAAGCTTGGTCTCCCTGCCGAGGTAAGGTCGAACGTCCTGCCGAGCCTTACACTCGAACTCCGGCCAAGCCCCCTTGCCTGACTCTCCTACTAGGTTTGGGAAGCTTGGTCTCCCTGCCGAGGTAAGGTTGAACGTCCTGCCGAGCCTTACACTCGAACTCCAGCTAAGCTCCCTTGCCTGACTCTCCTGCTAGGCTTAGCTTGCTTGCCTTCCTGCCTTTCTGCTTACTTGGGTTCATGCCTGCTCTGACAGGGACATCCTGCCCTGCCTTCCAGAGACATTCCCCTACCTGCTATGCCGGGGACCTCCGTCCATGCCTGCCATGGACATCCTACCTGCCCTGTTATCCTGTCCTGCCTGGTAGGGACATACCTTCTGCCTGGCGGGGACACGCCCCCTGCCCGGTGGGGACGTGCCCTCTGCCTGCCGGGGACATGCCACTCCTGTCTGCTAGGACATCCTGCCCTACCTGCCAGGGACATCCCACCTGCCATCCTATCCCATCCTGCCTGCCAGGGACATGCCCTCTAGGACCTCCACATCCCACCTGCCCTGCTGGGGGCATTCCCCTTGCCCTGATTGCCAGGGACTTACTTTGCCCCTAGGGGACCTCCACACGCTCGGAGGAGGGCCTGCTTTACTTCTAAGGAGACGCCTTAGTCGCTCCTGCATTCCACTCGCTTCCCCCCGTTCCCGGCCAGCCCCTTCGCAGGAGTCTGGAAACACGGTACTAGCGGGTCCCTCTCACTTCGGGGGTCCGAGCTGCCGGCCCCCGTCTCACTCACTTACTCATTCGCTCGTCTCCCGGTTTTTCTTACCAATCCGACGCTCCTCTGTGTTGCTCGTCTCACACTGATCCTAGGGTCCGAAGGTAGCCAGTGACTCCCGAGGGTCTCTCGAAGCAGGTGGTTGAGCTGTCCAGCTGTCCGGGGGTCCTCTTTGGGCGTGGCTATCCCGGACGAGCC